>NC_143588.1:9980486-10299426 GCF_048544385.1 Mastigoproctus giganteus | reverse complement strand
TCCTATTGCACAAAGCAGATCTCATTTTAAGCAAATGTTTGGCCATTTCAAACCTTGCTTTTATTTCCATATCCAGTTCATTGATCCAACAGTCTAAATATTTTATTTTGTCAACTCTCTCTATCATCAGCCTTCCTTTTAACATGAGAGATGGTGTTGGCAGCACCCTATTAAGTACCATGAACTTAGCCTTGTTGACATTAATCCTGAGGCCCATTCTTTCGATTAGCTCACTCATACAATTGATGAGTATCCGTAAATCCTGAATATTAATTGTAAAAAGTACAGTGTCTCATCCACATAGCAAAGGTTGTTAATCACTATACCATTGACAGATATTCCTTCATTTCTTCCATCTAACATTCTCTTGAAGTGACATCCAAGTAAACGTTAAACAGGAGGGAGAGTACACGTGGACTCCACGTTCAATGTTGATGTTTGCTGTCTTTCTATCATCAACTACAACAGATGCCATTTGGTTCCAGCAGAGATTTCTGATTATTTGGATGTCCTTTTCAAGGCCGGACTCCTAAGGATCTCAATGAGCTTAGTATGCTGGATTCAATAAAAGGCCTTGTCAAAGTCAATAAAACAAAGATTGGCATCGTTCTGTTGTTCTCGCCACTTCTACATCATGACCTGGGTACAAAATAGTGCTTCTCTTGTACCCAGTCCTTCCCTAAATCCAAACTGTGCAGCATCCATTGGTTCTTCACAATTGCTGGAAATCCGATTATGAAATATTTTTAGGAACATTTTGAGGGACTTGGCTCATCAAGCTGATTTGCTTCACCAAGCTTTGCTCATCAAGCTTGGCTCATCAACCTCCACCAATCCTGGTGTTTAGTTTTCGGGGAAGAGTAATAAATGTTGAAGTCAGACATTGTAGCCCAAAATCAAATTCTGCATCCCTTATATCTGAGTGACACCAGGTCTGACATCCCAACAATATCTGCATTTTAGGTCCTGACCAGCACTTCAAATTCATTAAATTTATTTATTTTGCTCCTAACGTTGGTGTACTGCACCTGTTCTTACTCTTAGTTACCCTAACACAGCCCACGTAAGTACTTGTGTCATGATAACTCCCAGCAGTTCTTGAAATCCCCAATTCCCTTGAAAGCGCACACCTTGCTTTCAAGGCTGCTGCTCATTCCAATAGAATGCAGTGCAACAATCACTTTCACCTCTGCCTGTGACTATTGGTAATCTATTAGTTTGTATGTCCTCCCCAAGATAGCCGTTTTCTGACAGACCTAACACTGCCTCAATTAACAGAAACACATGTTTGGGTAGATCCCACATCAGTACACTGCAGTCACCACAACCTGGAGGTTCCTTTAACTGCAGATTCTTAAATACATGGAGTCCTTGCTCATAAGCTGGTCAAGGATATTGTTCCTTTCATTGCCTCTCTTATATGCTGAGGGGTGTAGAAAGGAGCCATCCAATTAATGAAAAAAGGTTCTGCTAATGTATGAGTGATCAACTCCAGAAAGTTAAAATTTCCTAATTATAAGACATTCTGATTTATAGTTCCACTGTCTGAACAGCAGTTTGTTATACTCATTACGGTAATTATATCTATAACATGCTCCTACTCTAATTTTTGTTTTACCAGTGCTTAAGTCACACGAAACCGATTCCATTGCCCTGGCCACTTCCATTCACTGTGTACAATGCTTACAGTTAGGAAGCATATAATACTACACGCTCCCCACCCCACACTATCCTGTCATTCCTTTGTGTACAAAAAGAGATCACAAGCACTCAGCGCAGCTCCTGCTTCTATAAGAACAAGAACTTATAAGGATTCAGAATAATTGTAAATAGCATGACTTAACTATTCTTATACAACCATCACCAACTTTCATACAGCTATCTTAAATTTGATACAACTGAAAGCACAACGTTGATGTTCAGTTGCCAATGAAGTAATACAATAACCTTATGAAAGAAAGACTGCTATAATATCAATAGATGATCCCTATTATCACAACTCCAGGGTCTCTCTCTCTCTCTCTCTCTGCAAGTCATCCAACTTGACCATCATAACTGTTAACCCTCACATCAAAATCATTGAGATCTGCAAATCTTACAAATCAATTTACTACATGTATCAATGTCATCTCCTCCATAGCTTCCATCTTTCTGCTTTTTCTCTGTTGTCCTTCAACATCTGATATTGTAAGTGCCAAGACACAGGATTTTTAAGCTCATGCAAAGGATACGTTTTTTGGAAATTAGCATTAGCATTAGTAGAGGCATATGATGCAAGAAAGCAAGCTTATTCAGCATCAGCCAAAAAAAAAAAAAAAAAAAAAAAACCCTCTCCCATTTCACCCCTCCGTTCGTTCGAAATACCTGTCCAGTTGAGCTTTAAATTTGTTTAGGCTATCAACTTCAACAACAAGTGATGGAAGTCTGTTCCACCAACCAACCACCCGCTGGCCAAAGGCAAATTTCTGCACATCTATCCGACATCCGTCCTTCCTCAATTTGAATTTATGCCCTCTGAGGTGATTATTCTGAGAAAGATGAAGAATCCCATTGGCATTGAGCATGCTCAAACCATTCAAAGCCTTATACACCTCTATCAGATCACCTCGCCGGTGCCTAGTCTCCAGACTCTGTAATTTGCAAAACTTAAGCCTTTCTTCGTAAGAGCAACCCTTTGTTCCATTTACCAATCTTGTTGCCCTTCTCTGTACCCGTTCCAGCAGCTCTACATCCTTCTTGAAATGAGGCCTCCAGACCTGTATACAGTACTCAAGATGTGGCCTAACCATTGCCTTATACAAGGGAATGATCACCTCCTTATCCCTGCTAGAAAAATTCCTGTATATCATTGACAAGACACCTTGCAGCTCGTCTGCACTGCTCAGAGAACTTCATATCTGCCTGCACAATTACCCCCAGGTCCTTTTCATTCTCCACCACTGTCAGTGTAGTACCGCAGAGTTGATACATTGCTCTGGGGTTACTGTTACCCATATGTAGTACTTTACATTTGTCAATGTTAAACTTCATTTGCCACCTCTCAGCCCATCTGTTCAACCTGTCCAGATCCTGTTGCAGCAGCATAGCGTCAGTAGTGTCCTTAACGACCCTGCCAACCTTTGTATCATCTGCAAACTTAGACATTAAACTTGATATCCCATCATCAATATCATTCATAAACACCGAAAACAACAATGGACTCAACACTGAACCTTGAGGAACTCCACTAATAACATTAGTCCACGTTGAGCAGTGTCCATTGATTACCACTCTCTGTCTTCTGCCACTCAACCATCCCCTTATCCATAGCAGCAATTTGCCTCCAATGCCACACTGCTCCAATTTGTGCAGCAGTCTTCCATGTGCAACAGTATCAAAAGCCTTTCTAAGATCCAAATATATAATATCAAAGTTATTCCCTGCATCCAGTTCTTTTGTGACTACATCATAGTATCCAATAAAATTGGTCAGGCAAGACCTGCCCTTAACAAAACCATGCTGCGTCTGAGCTATAACTGAATTCTTGTCTAGATGATCCTGCAGTGCTTCTTTAACCAGTGCCTCCATTAATTTACCTGGAACAGAAGTTAAACTAACAGGTCTATAATTACTTGTGTCAGCCTTTGATCCTCCTTTGTGAATTGGGGTTACATTTGCACATCTCCAGTCTATGGGTACCTCCCCTGAGTCCAAAGAAGCTCTCATAATTATGGCTAGGGGTTTGCATACTTCCTTTGCTGCCTCCTTTAATATAACTGGATAGATCCCATCCACCCCAGGTGCCTTTTTTATGTTTATCCTCAACAATCTCTCCTCCACTTTCCTCTCAGTTATTACAAAATCATCCAGCTCACTGCCAATGTTTACTTTACCTACATCATTCTCCTTCCTGAATAACTCCTCATGCGTGAATGTAGATGCAAAATACTCGTTTAGATTCTTAGCCACCTGAGCAGGATCCTCAACTGTTGAACCATCAATATCCAGTGGACCAATATGATTCATCCCTTTCCTTCTCGAGTTCAAGTATGTAAAGAACTCCTTTCTGTTTTTCTTTGCATCCTTTGCCAAGGATTTTTCGTAGTCTGCCTTTGCCTGCCTAATCTCCTTTGTGACTTGGTTACAGACCAACTTATATCTATCATAGGCTTCCATGTCACCCATTAATTTGTATGTATCCCATGCATTTTTCTTCTCTGCCACATGTCTCATTAGTCCATCTGACAACCATTTAGGCCTAAACCTTGAACAATATTTCTTAGTTGGTATGTAAAGCCTGGTAGCCACCAAGATTAGTTCCTTGAATGCTTCCCATTTTGAGTTTGCTGTTGGTAACATCATCAGTTGGTCCCACTGTATAGAATTTAAATACTGTCTCAGACCATCATAGTCGCCTTTACGAAAACAAAAACCCTTCCCTTTACCTCTGATGGTAGTTACCTCCTTGAGTAAATCCCACTTCAACACACTGTGATCACTGCCACCTAGTGGTTCATTTATCTGCAGGTTCTTAATGCATGAAGAATCACTACTGATAATCAGATCAAGAGTATTGCTCCCTCTTGTTGCCTCACGAACATGCTGATGTAGAAAACAATCATCCAATAAATCCACAAAAGCCTTGCTAGTGTGCGAGTGACCAACCCACAAATTCCAGTCAATATCTGGGAAATTAAAATCCCCCATTATAAGACTCTCTGATTTACTGGCCCACTCTATTTCCCTGTACAATATATTATTATACTCATCAGAGTCATTAGGCCTATAGCACACTCCTACTCTCAATTTTGATTTCCCTATGCTTATGTCACACCAAACTGACTCGACACTGCCCTGTCCATCGATGTCAACTGGCTTCACTTCCTTTGACTTTATGTGTTTCTTAATTAATAGCATAACCCCTCCTCCCCTCCTGTCTATCCTTTCTATATACATTGTATTCCCCAAATTCCAGTTCCGCATTACTTATATCTGTGTGACACCACGTCTCTGATATCCCAACAATATCTGCCTTTGATGTTTTGAGCAATACCTCAAATTCATCAAATTTATTTACCAAACTCCTAGCATTGGTGTACACGCATGTATACATGCACCTGTTTCTATTCTTAGCTACCCTAACACAACCCATGTGTTTACTTGTTTGTTTGTTTGTTATTTGGTTTTTAGGAGGCAACTAAGGCCATATTGCTCCGGGATATGCGGTGGTCATTCCCTGACCTTTCCGCATTCTCCGTATTTGGTGGTGACGGGCTCGAACCCCGGTCTAATCAAGAAGCGTGTGCTATGCACTGCTGCTCCTTCCCACCTGGCTACGGAGGCGCCGTGTTTACTTGTAACGCAATGACTACCAGCAGTCTCTGAAATATCCTGCATCTTGTTTTTCAGACTTCTGCTCATTTGAATAGAAGCAGTGCAAGAATCACTTCCACCTCTGCCAGTGGCTACTGTTAATCTATTAGTCCTTGTATCCCCCCCAACTAGCAGTTTTCCGACCCACCTAACACTGCCTCGACAGCATCAGCAAAAATTCTTGCACCCTTTCTATTTAAGTGTATCCCATCCCTGTAGAAGCAATCTCTCCTGTTAACAAGTACAGTCCAGGCTGAAAAAAATTCTACCCCTTGAGCCTTGCACAATCCCTCCAGGGCCGAATTGATCGACAAGGCTCTCATCATATACTCCCACCTATCGTGTCTGGGCAGAATTGCAGACACTTTCAAGTTCAACCCTAATTCACGGCTTTTTTTCAACAGTGACCTGTACTTGCTAAGTAATTCCGCTGGTCTCCTACTCTTAATATCATTAGTGCCAACGTGTACAACTATATCACCTTTTGTGCCCTTAAAAGATGATAACATAAACTGCATTTTACAAGTAGATTAAGTGGTGTTATTCACAGTCAGCTTATTTTTAAATTTGGCTATGATTTTGTAAGTTAAGACTCACTAGTCGTAACACAATTGTACCAGTGTTTTGCACAAATATTGTAGCATGTAACCAGCATAGGAATAGCAAGGTTAATTGTGGCAAATAAGTAGCTCAAAGGTTCTAATCACTTGTTGGGAATACATCTTTTTTGTGTTTAGCTAAAGATATAATTAATTTAACACTGTGATTGTTATGGCACAGAGTAGCATATATCTTGAACTTGATAGAATAAGGTACAATTCATATCTAGATAACGTAATACATATCACTGCAAAAATCTATTACCTTAGTGTAGTATTGTCACTTAATCAATTACATTTACTAATCTTTTTAATTTTCATTGTTTATCAATTGAATTATATTTAAACAGAAATCATTCCGTAGACAAGACAGCAAAGCAACGGGCTCAAAGCAGTGGAAGTGATGTGGTTCGGGTGAGAACCAAAGAGCGAAATTCTCCAACGCAACACAGCCTAAAAAAAAAAAAATGTGCAACTTGTGAAAAGTTTGCAGACCTTTCTGGAACAGAATGTGCTCTAGTCAAATACAATATCTTTGTGTGTGATAGGTGCATGAGAGTGTGAATAAATTAGGCACCAACTCAGTGTTCTGATGGGTATCCATAAGAGTTCGAGGTGTACGGTAGATGCCTCAAAGATTTAAATTGGGGCGGGCATCAAGATCTCAGCTACCCAACACAATGCCAATCTTCAAGCCAGAATGTGCTGGTCGCACAGGAGCTAGTTATTGTCGGTCACACTATTGTCTGAAAAACAGAGACAGAGATAAAGGTGTAGAACAGATATCATGTTTTCAGGATGCAAAAGGTAATTTTGTGTCCTAGAGGTTGTCACAGACATTCTCTCAGATATGCCAGACAAGCTGCACTTGCTACCTGGGAGTCTAAAACGGTGATGGAACTGATATTCGGGTGACATTCACTCAAGTGGACCCAATTTCGGCGAAGTTTGGACGGTCTGTAACAGCCAAATTCTCCGCTTGCACCTTCACAATGGTGGGACCGTTAGTAATCCTGGGTATAACCTCCATGCACAAGTACATGGTGGGTGACCACCCAGGTGTGAACCAACTTAAGCAGGGGTCGAGGTGTCGCGCCCACACCACATGGAGGAATGCCGCCCCTCTATGTCACTAGGCAGTACTAAGTGGTAGATGACTCTCATCAACTAGTGTAATACCACCAATTTGCTTATTGGAGGCTTGAAGTGGTGGAACCCATGTTTAGTCTCTAGAGCTAAGTACCGATCAACCCTACCCTATCTCTTCCATCATGCAGTACGACTGATGACTTTTGAGGTTATGATGATCATCGTGACGAGATCCAATATTCCTTACATTTCAAGGGTATAGCTCTAAAATGATGTACACAGGCTGGCCACTAGTTATTACACCGGACTGAACCTATTGGTAAATCTCTAGGAGGCTTCCGGATCAGATAGTGTATAATCTTGCTACCTCTACTCTGCCAGATAGCGACTAGGAGTTCGAGAAGTGTGTATGTGGAGAGCATTGTCGAGGCCACATTATGTCAAGGATCTGGGTATATTCTTACCATGTGTACACCATATCCAAAAATTTCATTACTTCATACAGCATGTCCCACCCACTTTTTATTACTATTGAATACACCATGAATTGTCAAACTAATACAGCAAACTTATCTGCAAAAAGATCTAAACCTCCCAAACACTTCCTAATTCATTTCACAAATATACGTGGTCTCAATTCTAATCTCAACGATGTTCATTTCCACTTGCAGTCTGCCAAACCCCATGTACTTTTTTTTCACAGAATCTCAGTTATCAGTTGATTCAACTACTGCTCATCTCAGATGCCCAAATTATTCGCTGTATGATTCCCTTCACTTCAAAGGTGGTACCTGTGCATATGTCCTTTCTCATATTCCCTGTCAGAAACTTGGCAATTTGGAATCTCCTCTGGTTTAAAATCTCTCTACCTCATTGCGTCAAATTCATCTGTTGTCTCTACCGTTCTCCCAATTCCAGTAATCACTTGGAGCTCTTTGACTTCCTCTCTTTGCAACTTGACTTTCTCCAGCCCAACTTTCCTAACAGTGAAGTAATTTTCCTTGGTGATTTTAATGTTCACAACTACAGCTGGCTTAAATTTTCTAGTCACACCGACCTAGCTGGTCGAGATGCTGAGGCTTTTGCAATTACTAATGACCTCACACAGATTGTTCATTTACCCACAAGAATACCGGACAATCCTAATCATACAGCCAACACGCTTGATCTTTTTCTCACAAACAACCGTTCTAAGTACATGGTCGAAATGAGAGGTCCTTTAGGCACTTCAGATCACAACTTGGTGATTGTCTCTTCTCCAATGGAACCTTTATCTCATGGCTATTCCCAACTTCGTGTTGTTTGGCATTACAAGAATGCAAAATGGGATGACCTATGAGATTTCTTTTCTTCTTTCCGTTGTCAGATTACTGTTTCAAAACTTCTGATGTCAACGTTTGCTCAGATCGTGTCAGTGAAATTATTCTTGTAGGAATGGAATCCTTTATCCCACACTCCACTTAAAAATCTCGTCCTTTATCTAAACCTTGGTTTTCCAATAAATGTGCTAAGGCTTTTCAAGAGAAGAATGTTGAATATCATAATTGGCTTGTTTCTAATTATTCAGTCTCATTTTCTGCCAAAGCTCGCAACAATTGCAAAGCAGTTATTAATCAGTACAAACTAGAGTTTGAACAGGCTAAGAGTAGAAAACTTGTTTCTTGCCCTAATGGTAGCCGAGCATTCTGGTATCTTGCCAAAGCTATTGGCCGCAACTTTTGCCCACCTCTGCTCCCACCCCTCTGTCCAAATCAGATGGTTCTGTTGTCACTTCAGAAAAGGATAAAGCTGACCTGCTAGCATCCCATTTTTCTTCCAACTCATGTATTAATGAACTTGGTAAATCACCTCACACCATTCCCAACACATTCCATTCAATGCCTCCTGTGGTCTTCCGTCAAAAGGATTTTGATGAATCTTGATGCAAAGGCGGCTGCAGGTCCAGATGGTATTTCTCCACTTGTGCACCTAAACTTACTCCTATTCTCTGCCGCCTTTTTTCACTTTCTTATTCCAAAGGTGTTTTTCCTTCTGCTTGGAAATTTGCTCATATCCAGCCAGTTCCTAAAAAGGGTGACAAATCCCACCCATCCAATTATCGTCCCATTGCAATTACTTCTACTCTTTCTAAAGTAATGGAGAAATCAATTAACCGACAATTCTTAAACTACCTAGAAACCTTCCGTCTGATCAACGATCGCCGGTATGGATTCCTTCAGTGTCGATCCACTGGTGATATTCTGGCTTATGTTACCCATTTATGGACTAATTCAATGGAAAGGTTCAGTGAAACACAAGTAGTTGCTCTTGACATCTCAAAGGTTTTCGATCATGTTTGACATAAAGGTCTTCTAAACATGCTACCATCTTATGGTTTGCCAACTGTTTTTTTAGTAATTTGGTTATCCAGATTTCTCTCTGATCGCTCACTGAGGGTGATGGTAAATGGCTCTGTGTCTTCTAACTTCTCCACTAATGCTAGTGTCCCCCAAGGTTCAGTTCTTTCACTCTTGTATATTAATGACCTTCTTCCATTGACTGGAAATCTTATCCATAGTTTTGCCAATGATAGCACATTGCATTCCACTTTCCATTTTGAGAAACCTTGCCCTGCTCAATCAGCTTCAACTTCTCGAAAATCTGGTATTATTGCAAATGCAACAAGATCGAGTTTACTACCTGTTTATAATTAGATGCATTAACAAAAAAATGCCCAGTAACCCGGGAACTGCAAATTGTTTTTGTTTTATGGTAGCGACCTGCAGAAATATGATTTAGTAAATTGTGAGCTTGCGCTGGGTGATAATAGTCAGTTTTCGCCTTAACCCTTTGAAGTTCTTTACAGAAAATTTCATTTTAACCCTTATCATGGTGCCGACTAAGAGGATAAGTGACAACGGTGCTAGTAAATCTACCAAGAAAAGAAAAGTGATCGATTTGGATCAGAAAATTAAATACTAAGTGTGTATGAAAATAGCCAAACATTATCACGTATTGAGCTGAATTCATATTTGTCAATAATAATATAGTAGCAATGCATTATTAGTCAGTCCCAAGTTATGTAAAATTCAACAAAGTAAGAAGTCCTGTAACATATCTCTTACGTATGTCGGGGACTTGTATATTTTTGGATTAACCATGAAATCGATTATCCGGGATTTGTTTTTTTACCATCTATCCCGGGAAATCGAGAGTCTACTGTACTACATATGGGAAGCAGTAACCCCACAGTAACGTATCAACCCTGTGGTACTACACTGACAGTGGTAGAGAATGAAAAGGACCTGGGGGTAATTGTGCAGGCAGATATGAAGTTTTCTAAGCAGTGCAGATGGGCTGCAAGAGTAGCTCATGGAGTATTGTCAATGATATACAGGAATTTTTCCAGCAGGGATAAGGAGGTGATTATTCCCTTGTATAAGGCAATGGTCAGGCCACACCTAGAGTACTGTATACAGGTCTGGAGGCCTCATTTCAAGAAGGATGTAGAGCTGCTGGAACGAGTACAGAGAAGGGCAACAAGATTAGTGAATGGAACAAAGGGGTGCTCTTACGAAGAAAGGCTTAAGTTTTGCAAATTACAGTGTCTGGAGACTAGGCACCAGCGAGGTGATCTGATAGAGGTGTATAAAGCCTTGAATGGTTTGAGCATGCTCAACGCTGATGGGATTCTTCCTCTAGCTCAGAATAATCACCTGAGAGGGCATAAATTCAAATTGAGGAAAGACAGATGTAGGATAGACGTGCGGAAATTTGCCTTTAGCCAGCAGGTGGTTGGTTGGTGGAACAGACTTCCATCCCTTGTCGTGGAGGTTGATAGCCTAAATAAGTTTAAGGCTCAGCTGGACAGGTATTTTGAACGAACAGAGGGATGAAGTGGAAGTGGGTTTTTTTTTTTTTTTTTGGCTGATGCTGTATAAGCTTCCTTTCTTGCATCAAATGCCTCTACTAATGCTAATGCTAATGGCTAAAACAAAAGTAATGATGAACAAGTATGTCACAGAAAGGGATATAATGATTGAAGCAGCAGTAATTGAAAAGGTAGAGTCATACTTATCTGGGACAAGACATTAGCTGTAAAAATGATAAATGGCTGGAAGTCAAGAGAAGAATAAATTTTGGATGGATAGCATTCAGGAAATATAGTCATATACTGAGGAGCAATATTTCAACTTGTCTAAAACATAAAATAACGAACCATTGTATAGTCCCCACCACGAATTATGGAAGTGAAACTTGGGCACTCACAAAAAGAATGGAAAAGAAGCTGAGAACTACACAGCGAAGAATGGAATGAATTATGTTGGGAATCAGACTGTTAAGATAAGAAGAGAAACACATGGATTAGGCAGCAAACTCAAGTAAAGGACATTCTTATCAAAACTAAAGAACTAAAATTGTCTTTGGCAGGACACATAGTTGAAAGATATGATGACAGATGGACTAAGAAAATAACAGAATGGTACCCAAGAGGAGCTAGAACAAAACCTGGAAGACAACGACTTGAGACGGACAGATGAAATCCATGAGTTTGTGAGTAGTAAATGGATGGCCATTACACAAAACAGAAGGAACTGGAAACTTGCTGGAGAAGCCTTCATCCTGCAGTGGATTGAAAATGGCTGACGACGATGATAGCGCAAATTTCAACCTCCGAGGTTGTGGAACAAATTACCAAAAAACAATGTGTTACTGGGTTCACATTATTATTATTTTTTTTTCACAATACAATGGTGCATCTGGAAGAGATTAATAACGGAAAGCGGGAGTATACTGTATTGTATAGCTACGAGTGTGGTATTTATGAATATTTAAAATTTATTTTTTGCAATTAATTTTCATATTGTCGTTGATACTTGATACATGAAAAAAAAAAAAAAAAAAGCACCTCGGAAACCCGTAAAGCGAAAACTGCTTGTAATGCTTATTTTTTTATGACTTTTTTACTATCTGTGGGGGTTGGGGGGCATTTGCAATGTTTTTCGCCATGTCTTTCTCATCTCTTCTTTTTTTTTTTTTTTTTTTTTTTTTGCTAATTGTCATTACCATGAATGATCAATGGCACAAAATTTTATGGCATTCACCAAGCTTGTACTACTTTCAGTATATATGCCTCTTACTTACAAGACACACAATTTTACAGTGGCCTGTCTCCTCCTCATGGAAAGAACAGGTACCAGGAAGCAGCTCTCTGTGTGATTTCTCCTTCTTGGTAGCTAAATAGCCCCAAACAAAAGACTAAATTGATTTGGATCATTTGGATCGAATTGAAATTCTCAAGGATACTCAGCATGGTTTTGTAAAGGGAAAATCATGTTTAACAAATCTGGTTCGGTATTTCCAAAGGGTCACTCACAAGCTGGTTTTAGGGAATAATTTTGACATTGTTTATTTAGATTTCAGCAAAGCTTTTGACTCAGTCCCACATGGGCGGTTGCTTTATAAGCTGGAACAGGTTGGAATCACTGGGAAAATCCTTAGATGGATAGAAGGATGGCTTCAGGGCAGGAGGCAGAGGGTTGTGATAAATGGCTATTCCTCAGAGTGGGTTGATGTAAAAGTGGGGTTCCCCCAATTATCAGTATTAGGACCACTGTTGTTTTTAATTTTCATAAACGACATCGATGAAGGGATAGAGGGCGTGATGTCTAAATTTGCAGATGTTAAAATTGGTAGAGTAGTTAATGATCACTGTCAAGCTGAGCTTCTTCAGAGAGACCTAGATAGACTTCAAAGTGTAAGGTATTACACCTGGGAAACAGTAATCCCAAAATAACTTATTCACTTGGTGGAGTTCACCTAAACCCAGTACTGGAGGAAAGGGACTTGGGTGTTACGATACGGTCAGACTTGAAATTCTCTGAACATTGTAAACAGATTGCAAGGAAGGCCCATGGTGTCCTATCGATGATCTATCGAACTTTTGCAAGTAGAGATAGGGACGTGATAATCCCATTATATAAGGCTTATGTTCGACCACACTTGGAATACTGTGTTCAAGTATGGAGACCGCACCTAAAGAAAGACATTGAGCTCCTTGAAAGGGTGCAAAGACGGGTAACTCGCCTGGTGAGATCTGCAAAAGGGCGTCCTTATGAAGAAAGACTTCGAATATGTGGGTTGCAGAGTTTGGAAACTAGACACCTTAGAGGAGATTTGATTGAGGTGTTCAAGGCTCTGAGAGGCATCCGTAAAATGAATGAGGACGAAATTTTCAAGATTATAAATGATGCTGGAACTAGGGGACATAAATTCCAGTTACGGGGGGGGGGGGGGGGGGAAATATTTAGATTGGACTGCAGGAAGTTTTATTTTAGCCAGTGAGTTTTAAATTACTGGAATAAGTTGTCTTCATGGGTGGTAGAGGCAGACAGTTTGGGGAAATTCAAAGGTCATCTGGATAGTATTTTTGGGTAAGGGAAGCGCATAGGATGATAGGTTTAATTTCCTTTTTTTTTTATTAATTATTATTTATTTTATTATATTTTTTTTTATCATTGTTTTGTTCGGATTTTTTTTTTTTTTGGCTGGTGCAGCACAAGCCATAGGCTTTCTTGCACCATGCGGCCATTACTAATACTAAACACTACTAGAACAATAGATGGAAGTTTGTTCAGTGGCATTCAAACACCCACTGGCTAAAGAAAACTTCTGCACATCTATTCTACAATCATCCTTCCTCAATTTGAATTTATGCCCCCTCATGTGGGTAGTCCGAGCAAGACAAAGAATCCCATCAACACTGAGCTTGCGTAATCTATTCAAAGCTCCAAACACCTCAATCAGATCAGGCGCCTCTCCAGATGATATAATTTGCAGAAGTGTAGTCCTTAGTAAAAGCATCCTTTTGTTCCCATTTCAGCAACCCTACACCCTTCCTAAAATAAAGCTTCCAGACATGTATTCTGTACTCAAAATGAAGCCTGACCATTGCCTTATACTGGAATAATGACCTTCTATCCCTACTAACAAAATTCCTGTACATCGTTGACAAAACTCAATGAGCTGTCCTGACAGCACTATTCAGAGAACTTCATATCTGACTGCAAAATTACCCCCGGGTGATTTTCATTTTCCACTACCCTGTGTGTAGAACGACACAGCTGGTACATTACTCTCAGCTTACTGCTAACCATATGCTATTTTGCATTTGTCAATGTTAAACTTCAATAGCCATTTCTCAGCAATCTACTAAATTTTCTATCTTGTTGCAGTAACACACCATCATCATTATCGTTAACCACCCTGCCACCTTTTATATCATCTGCAAACGTGGACATTAAGCCTGATATGCCTTCATCAATATCACTGATAAATACAAAAAACAACATTGGGCTCAGCACCGAAATCTGGGGACACCAATAATAATAATAATAGTAGTCCACAAAGAGCAGTGTCTATTGATAACCACTCTCTCTGTCTTATAACGCTCAACCATCCCTTTATCCATAGCAGTAACCTGCTATTAATGCCATACTGCTCCAATTTGTAGTCTTTTATTGCAACAAATCAAAAGCCTTCCTGAAATCAAGTACATGATATCAAAATTATTTGTTGATTCGATATTTGGTTCATAATATCCAATCAAATTATTATTATTAGCCATAAGGTGCAAAGAAGCCTGAGGCTTATGCAGCACCAGTCAAAAAAAAAATTTCTGAACTACCGAGCGAGAGAGAGAGAGAGAGAAAAGGAATCACCAAGGAAGAGAAGAATGATGATATCCAGCTCAGGACTCTGGGTGTGCCAAGCCCATACTCACCAGATGGGGTTAATTGTCAGACAAGAACAAATTTCTTCACAAACCCATGTTGTGTCTGAAGTATAACTGCGTTCTTGTCTGGATGCTTCTGCATTACTTCTTTAACCAGTGACTTCATTACTTTTCCTGGAACAGAAGTTAAGCTAGCAGGTGTGTAGTTAATCATGTCATCTTTTGATTCCCCTTTGTGAATTGGGGATACATTTGTCAGGAACCTTAGCAGAAGGACCAACAGTTGAAACCTCAATATCAAGCAGACCAGCATGATTTATCCCCTTCCTTTTAGTGTTTATATAAGTAAAAAGGACTTTACTGTTTTTCTTTGCATTCCAAGAATTTCGCATAAGCTGACAGCTTTCCTAACCTCTCTTTGACGTGATTATGGACTAGTTTATGTCTACCATAGGCCCCTGTGTTGATTGATAATTTATATGCATTCCTTGCATTTTTCTTCTCTGCCAGGAGTCTCTTCAGTTCATCTGATATCCATTTAGGCCTAGGCCTTAAACAGTATTTCTTAGCTGGTGTGAATGATTATTTCCTTAAATGCTCCTCATTTAGAATTTGTTGTTGGTACCATCATCAGTTGGTCCCAATGCATATAGAATTTAAAAACTGTCTGAGACCACTCTAGTCACCTTTAACAAAAGCAAAGCCTCTTCACTTTGCCCTTGATGGTAGTTCAATCCTCAAGTCAATCCCACATCAATACATTGATATGGGATTGACTATTGATGTACTGTCACCTTTAATTTCTTTAATCTTAATAAGCATCCATCCAATGCATGAACAATCACTACTGATAATCAGATCAAGAGTATTATTATTACTCCCTCTGCTTGCCTCTATAACATGCTTCTGCTAAAGAAAACAATCATCCAATAAATCCACCAAAATCTTGCTAGTGTGTGAATTATTAATTTCCAGTCAATATCTGGAAAGTTAAAAATCGCCAATTATATGACTATCTGATTTACTGGCCCAGTCTATTTCTTTGTACACTTATTCGTTGTACCAGCACACTTGTACATTTTAATTTTCTCAGTGTCTTATGTTACACCAAACTGACTCAACATTGCAATTGCCACCCATGTCATGTGCTTCTTAACTAAAATCATAACGATTTCTGTCCCTGTTGTACATATTGTACTCCACATATTCAAATTCTGGATCCCTTATATCTGAGTGACAGCATGTCTCTGTCACTCAGATATAAATACCTCACAGTAGTACTTAGTACCATGCTTGGTTTGGAGGTTGAGAAGATGAAAGATACAGTCAGTCCTCGTATAGCATGATAGTTGTGTTCTTAGAAACCCTCAATCAATGAAAAATCGTGCAATATAAACAACAGGCCCTATGGAAAAAATAGGGTTAGGTGCCGACCACCCAAGATTGAACACACATTTGTAACCAAAACATTACCAAACACAATAAATTATCGTAATAAAATACTAAGTATTTTATTACTACTATTACATAATAAAATATTGATAATGCTTTTGCTTCTATCGTAAGCAAACTTGTTTTTTGTTTGATTTTCTAACAAAACAGATGACAACCGTTCCATTTCTTCCAATTCTTTGTGTCTTAATATAATGGATTTTAATTACACTGAGTTGTTCCTGCTATGAAAGTTGTTTTTATGCATCTGTCTAATTCTCAGCATTGCTTCATTTAGGCCTGTAGCACGTGCAATATCACATGGTCTTTCGTTTCGCTCAAAGTGTTTCACAATTTCATATTTTTTCTCTATCGACAGAGGCGGACTGGCCATAAGCTTTGCCGGGGAAATTCCGGTGGGCCGGAGGCCAGCATGATTTTGGCCATAAACAGTATGAGGCCACTACACATTTTCCCGGGTAAGAATTTTTGACCCAGTCTGCCTCTGTTTATCGATATTGCTTTTCTTTTTCTCTCTGAATCTGCAGCGTCTTCACCAGGACACTTCCTTTTCACACCTTTTTAAGTATTTTACTCATTTTTAGGCAACAAAGCACAATTACAAAATGAGGAGGCATGATTAATACAAATAAACAAAGCTGTGCGCATGTAGCAACTCAAATAAACAACACCGTAAAGGCAGATACACTATTAACACCTCACATTTTACTGAAGCACATTTCATGGGGTTAATACCATAAAACAATAAAAACAATTTCCAGTTGCGTTTGTGCTAGTGGAATCTGTTATAAACTCGATCTAATTGCACTTGCGATAATACCGATAGCTGGAATTGTGGGTTTTTACCTTTTTATGGTGAAATGTGTCTCCCCTTCACTGATATTAAAAAAAAAAAAAAAAAATACATTTTCAGAACCTTCTCTTCATTCCTATCGTGTTTCGTTCAGTTAGGGTGATTCTGTGTTCGACTGCCATTTCTTGTAAACACAAAGGTGAATCGTGCATAAGCGAATTCAGTTCGTGTTATATACGATATCATTCACCTATTTATAAATCGTGCATGATCGAATTCGGGTAGTGTAAACATGTGTTATATGAGGACTGACTAGATAGAATGAATCAGAGCTGTACTACTCAATATGTTCTACGTTGATAATAATATTAGTAAAAATAATAAGAGGAGTTTACCTCAATATAGTGCATAGACACTTCACTATGATACCCTCCAGAAATTAAAACGGAAAAAAGAAAAAAAATCGACAACTTACCGGTACATTAGAGTAAAATATAAATAATTAAATAATCAATTTAACACAATTCAAATCAATTTAAAACAATTAAAAATCAAATTAACGCAATTAAAAGAATCTAACGAAAATATTCAAAACGATTTTCCTTCTTTTTTTCGTTATTTTGAATATTTTCGTTAGATTCTTTTAATTGCGTTAATTTGATTTTAAATTGTTTTAAATTGATTTGAATTGTGTTAAATTGATTATTTAATTATTTATATTTTACTCTAATGTACCGGTAAGTTGTCGATTGTTTCGTTTTTTCCCGTTTTAATTTCTGGAGGGTATCATACAGAAGTGTTCTACGCACTATACTGAGGTAAACTCCTCTTATTATTTTTACTAATGAGGACTGACTGTATTTTTTCAGATTAGAATTGAACTTCTGTACACTGTAATTTTTAGGAAATACATATGAAGGAAGGTTGTTACAGAAAATGGCAATTAAATGAATAAATCAGGAAGATGAAAAGTTGGTTCTGCAAGTTTGAAGTTGGACAGTAAATGTATGTTGACTGGTGGCAGCATGTGTTCGGAATGTTTTCAAAAAGAAAGCAGGAATTATAGAAGCCAATTCAGAAGAACAGAACCCCATGAGTATCTGTAGAAGAGGCATGCAGCAGAAACAGTACGTCTATGGGACAGCGAGTGAAGAGACTGTTAGAGATGAGTCATTAATTAACCTAACTGCCCTCTTCTGAATGGAATCAAGAAGCCTGAGAGGTTTTGGGGGAACCGCCCCAGATGTGGGAAAAATATTCCATGGTAGGCTGGATTTGTGATTTATACTGAATGAACAGCTGTTTCGAAGAAAAGTAATGCCGAGAGCAAAAGAGAAAACCAAGTTTTTTAGATGGAGAGGAAGCAATATTTGTAATGTGCTTGCGCCAAGAGAGATTAGAAGTCAGGGTAATCCCCAAAGGAGATATATCATCTTGCCTAGAAATCGGAGTGTCACCAAAGATAAGCATAGGAGCAGAAGAATCGATTTTGGGAGGTATGAGACAAGACTGAGTTTTAGAAGGATTGAAATCAACTAAGTTGTCTTTGCCCCACGGAAGAATTACCTGGAGATCTGCATTTAAGGAATTGGTAGCAGATTTTCGAGAAGTTGAAGCTGATTGAGCAGGGCAAGTTTTCTCAAAATGGAAAGTGGAATGCAATGTGCTATCATCGGCAAAACTATAGATAGAATTTCCAGTCAATGGAAGAAGGTCATTAATATACAAGAGGAAAAGAGTGGGGGGGAAGAACTGAACCTTGGGGGACACCAGCATTAGTGAAGAAGTTAGAAGACAGAGAGCCATCTACCATCACCCTCAGTGAGCGATCAGAGAGAAAACTGGATAACCAATTACAAAAAACAGTTGGCAAACCATAAGATGGAAGCTTGTTTCAAAGACCTTTATGCCAAACATGATCGAAAGCTTTTGAGATGTCAAGAGAAACTGCTTGGGTTTCACCAAGCTTTTCCAATGAATTTTTCGATAAATGGGTAACATAAGCCAGGATATCACCAGTGAATCGACACTGATGCAATCCATACTGGCATTCATTGATAAGACGGAAGGTTTCTAGGTAATTTAAGAGTTGGCAGTTAATTGATTTCTCCATTACTTTCGAAAGAGAAGAAGCAATTGCAATAGGACGATAATTGGATGGGAGGGATCTGTCACCCTTTTTATGAACTCGCTGGATATGAGCAAATTTCCAAGCAGAAGGAAAAACACCCTTGGAATAAGAAAGTGAAAAAAGGTGGCAAAGAACAGGAGTAATTTCAGGAGCACAGGTTTTGAGAACAAGTAGGAAATACCATCAGGACCTTAGCATCAAGATTCATCAAAATCCTTCTGACATCCTTTTGACGGAAGACCACAGGAGGCATTGAATGGAGCATGTTGAGAATGGTGGGAGGTGTTTTACCAAGATCATTAATACACAAGTTGGAAGTAAAATGGGATGCTAGCAGGTCAGCTTTATCCTTGGCTGAAGTGACAATAGAACCATCTGGTTTTGACAGAGGTTGGAGCAGAGATGGGCAAAAGTTGCAGCCAATAGCTATAGCAAGAGACCAGAATGCTCAGCTACCATTAGGGCAAGAACCAAGTTTTATACTCTTAGCCTGTTCAAAATCTAGTTTGGACTGATTAATAACTGCTTTACAATTATTGCTAGCTTTGGTGTTGACAGAAAAAATGAAACTGAAGAATTGAAAACAAGCCAATTACAATATGCAACATTCTTCTCATGAAAAGCCTTAGCACATTTATTGGAAAACCAAGGTTTAGATAAAGGATGAAATTTTAAAGTGGAGTGTGGAATAAAGAATTCCATTCCTACAAGAATAATTTCACTGACACGATCTGAGCAAATGTTGACATCAGAAGGTTTCAAACAGTAATCTGACCAAGGAAAAGAAGAAAATAAATCTCGCAGGTCATCCCATTTTGCATTCTTGTAATGCTAAACAACATGAGGTTGGGAATAGGCATGAGATAAAGGCTCCATTGGAGAAGAGACAATCACCAAGTTGTGATCTGAGATGCCTAAAGGACCACCACTTCGACAGTGTTCTTAGAAGGGTTGTTTGTGAGAAAAAGATCAAGCGTATTGGCTGTATGGTTAGGATTGTCCGGTATTCTGGTAGGTAAATGAAAATCTGTGTGAGATCATTAGTAATTGCAAAAGCCTCAGCATCTTGACCAGCTGGGTCTGTATAACTAGAGAATGGAAGCCAGCTGGAGTTGTGAACATTAAAATCACCAAGGAAAATTACCTCACTATTAGGAAAGTTAGACAGGAGAAAGTCAAGTTGCAAAGAGAGGAAGTCAAAGTGCTCCAAGTGATTAGTGGAGTTGGGAGAACGGTAGAGACAGAATGGGTCTCGGGCTTCCTTTCACCGTGTGGCTAATAATAATAAGACAAAGTGGTTATCAATGTGTACTACTCTTCATGGACTAATATTATTAGTGGAGTTCCTCAAGTTTCAGTTCCATTGGAGTTTTGAATATTTATCAATTATGTTGTTGAAGGTATAACAGGCTTAATGTCTTAAGTTTGCAGATGATACAAAGGTTTACAGGATGGTGAACAATAGTCACTAGGGTGAGCTACTGTAGCAAGATCTAGGAAATTGGGTTAATGGGCTGAGAAATGGCAGTAGAGGTTCAACTTTCACAAATGCAATGTTGAACCTCTTGTAACTCCAGAGAAACTTATCAATTGTGTGGTAACTCAGGGTATGAGCCTGGGGGTAATTGTACAGTCAGACATGGCACACTATGGACATAGATGCCGATGGGCCTAAGAAATCCCCAAACAAACAGACAGACATGAAATTTTCTGAGCAGTGTAGATATGCTGCCAGGACAGCTCATGGGGTTTTGTCAATCATGTACAGAAACTTTGCTAGTAGGGATAAGGAGGCAATTATCCCTTTGTATAAGGCCATGGTTAGGCAGCATCCTGAGTACTGTATACACATCTGGAGGCCTTACTTTAGGAATGATGTAGACCTTCTGGAATGGATGTAGAGAAGGGCAACCAAATTGGTGAAGGGAACAAAAGGGTGCTCTTACCTAGAAAGGCTTCAGTTCTGCAAATTGCAGCATCTCGAGACCAGGCACCTGCAGGGAGATCTGATTGAGGTGTTTAAAACCTTGAATGGATTCAGTAAGCTGGATGTTAATAGTATTCTTCCACTTGCTGAGACTACACTCATGAAGGGGCACAAATTCAAGTTGAGGAAGGATGGTTGGAGGATAGATGTGCAGAAGTTTGCCTTCAGTCAGAGGGTGGTTGATTGTTGGAACAGGCTTCCATCTGTTGTTGTGGAAGTGCATGGGTTGAATGAATTCAAGGGAGAACTAGTTAAATTCTTGGAAGGTGTATGGATGGGTGAACTTTTTTTTTGGCTGATGCTATATAAGCTTGCTTTCTTGCATCATTTACCATTACTACTACTACTACTACTACTACAACAACAACAGATGAATTTGACAGAATGAGGTAGAGAGATTTTAAGCCAGAGAAGATCGAAATGAGGACATTCCAAATTACCAAGTCTCTGACAGGGAATATCGGAACGGACATATGCACAAATACCACCTTTGAGGCGAAAGGAATCATACAGAGAATAATTTGGGCAACTGAGCTGAGAAGTAATTGAATCAACCGATAACTGAGATTCTGTCAGAAAAGGTACATGGGGTTTGGCAGACAGTAAGTGGAAATGAACATCATTGAGATTTGAACTGAGATCACTTATATTTGTGAAATATACCAGGAAGTGTTTGGGAGGTTTAGATCTTTTTGCAGATAAGCTTGCTCTGTTATTTTGACAATTCATGGTGTATTCAATAGTAAGAAAAAGTGGGAGAAGGGACATGCTGTATGAAGTAATGAAATTTTTGGATATGGCATACACATGGTAAGAATATAGCCAGATGCTCGACATAACGTGGCATTGACAATGCCCCCCACATACACACTACTCTGACTCCCTCCAATCACTATCTGGCAGAGTAGAGGTAGCAAGATTATACACTAGCTGATCCAGAAGCCTCCTAGAAAGTTACCAATAGGTTTGGTCCGGCGTACTAACTAGCGGCCAAGCTGCAAACGCCGTTTTAGAGCTGTACCCTTGAAATGTACAAAAGTTTGGATCTCACCATGATGTCCATCATAACCCCAAAAGACATCAGTCATACTTCATGATGGAGAGATGGGGAAGGGTTGACCAGAACTTGAGGAGTGGGATGGATACCCTCGAAGGAATTGAAAGTATGTTATGAAATATATTCATGCCAAATCACCAATAAAAAGGTTCTATGTATTGTATGTCAGAAAGTAGAAATTCTCTAGCTAAATGTAAAAATAAACTAATGAACATGACTAGGACTATAACACTGTATTGAATACAACTTAACATGTTAATTAGATCAGTAAAACAGCTAAATTTTTCAAAAAACTTACCCATTTTCATGAGCACAAAATTCTTTGACTTCAATATCAACTAGATATATTTCTAGTGGTCTAATTTCAATAAAATTTGATAAATCTTGAAAAATTTTTCTATTAGAGCCAAATATAAAATTTCACGGAAATCCACCCTATGGGAGATGTGTTATTATTTCTTTGTCTGGGGAAAAAGAAATAATTGCCAGGTCGTAATGAAATTTCTGTTTTAACAAAATTTAAAATAGATTGACAAACCTGGATAGATCCCATCCACCTGGGGTGGATGGGATCTATCCAGTTATATTAAAGGAGGCGGCAAAGCAACTAAGCAAACCCTTAGCCATAATTATGAGAGCATCCTTGGACTCAGGGGAGTTTCCCACGGACTGGAGATGTGCAAATGAATCCCCAATTCACAAAGGGGGATCGAAGGGTGACACGAGTAATTACAGACCAGTTAGTTTAACTTCTGTTCCGGGTAAAATAATGGAGTCGCTGGTTAAAGATGCATTGCAGGATCATCTAGACAAGACTGCAGCAATAACTCAGACACAGCATGGGTTTGTTAAGGGAAAGTCTTGTCTGACAAATTTGATAGGATATTATGATGTGGTTACAAAGGAACTGGATGCAAAAAATAATTTTGATATCATATATTTGGATTTCAGGAAAGCTTTTGACACTGTTGCGCATGGAAGACTATTGTACAAATTGGAGCAGATTGGTATTAAGGGTAAGTTGCTACAATGGATAAAAGGATGGTTAAGTGGGAGAAGACAGAGGGTGGGTGCTGCTCTTCTTGGATTAATGTTATTAGTGGAGTCCCACAGGGTTCGGTGTTAGGTCCACTGTTGTTTTGTATATTTATCAATGATATTGATGAAGGTATATCAGGCTTAATGTCGAAGTTTGCAGATGATACAAAGGTTGGCAGGGTTGTTAATGACAGTAATGGCAGTGTGCTACTGCAACAGGATCTAGATAATTTGGGCAGATGGGCTAAGTGGCAACTGAAGTTTAACCTTGACAAATGCAAAGTACTGCATATGGGTAGAAGTAACCCCAGAGAAACGTACCAACTGTGTGGTACTACACTTAAGGTGGTAGAAAATGAAAAAGACCTGGGAGTAATTGTGCAGTCAGATATGAAGTTCTCTGAGCAATGTAGACAGGCTGCCAGGGCACGTCATGGGGTTTTGTCAATGATATATAGGAATTTTGCTAGCAGGGAAAAGGAGGTGATTATCCCTCTGTATAAGGCAGTGGTCAGGCCACGCCTTGAGTACTGCGTACAGGTCTGGAGGCCTCATTTTAGGAAGGATGTAGATTTACTTGAGTGTGTACAGAGAAGGGCAACAAGATTGGTGAGGGGAAGGAAGGGATCCTCTTACCAAGAGAGGCTTAAGTTCTGCAAATTGCAGTGGCTGGAGACTAGGCACCTGCGCGGTGATCTGATTGAGGTTTATAAGGCCTTGAATGGGTTGAGCACGCTGAATTCTGATGGGATCCTTCCACTTGTTCAGATTACGAACCTAAGGGGGCATAAACTCAAATTAAGAAAAGACAGATGTAGAATAGATGTGCGGAAATTTGCCTTTAGCCAGCGGGTGGTTAATTGCTGGAACAAACTTCCATCTGTCGTTCTGGAAGTTGATAGGGTGAATAAATTTAAGGAGGAACTGGACAGGCATTTGGAGGGAATGGTGTGATTTTTTTTTTTTTTTTTTGGCTGATGCTGCATAAGCTCATACATTTGCTTTCTTGCATCACATGCCACTACTACTACTACTACTCTCTAAAACAGCCAAACATGAAATTTTATAAAAATCCATCCACTGAGAATCAAAGTTAGTGATGCACAAGTACATCTTGTGCACAAGAACAGATGCTTTAAACATATTACACACCTATAAAAAACACACCTGATAAAAGAAATAAAAAAATCTTCGCTTCTTTTTTATTCAACAATTTTCTTTTCTTCCATAATTACAGACATAACAGAGATGATCACATACTAAAAAAAAAATCATCAATCAATGAGATTTAATCTTCTCTTTTATTTAATCTTCTCTTTTAATCTTCTCTTTTATTATTACCCTGTTACATTTGCTAGACTATTTTCTATGCAAAATAGTTACATCTAACTCTTACTGTATTACACTCTGACTACTGTTACAATTAAAATTCACTACTTAATTTTGTTTCTCCATTGAAGAAATGCACTATCATAACAATATAGATGCATATAGAAAAATCGGCATTTCTTAATTGTCTATTGCTCGTTCCCCTAAGTGGTAAAAATACTCTCATACCATCTGCGAGACATTTTCATGTTTTAATAATAAAAATATATTAGTTTTTAACTTTTTACTGAATTTAAAATGGTGTTTATTGTTTTGATTGCGCTTCGCAAATGGTTGTGGTTCTGCTGTGTTTGTGCTCCTGAAAATGTGAGCTAAATGAATGATTTCCGACGAATATTGTGCATCACATCTATCAAGAAAGAAACGGTTTTGGAAAGATAGTTTTCATGCTATAACGAATGATTATGCTTCCTTTCTACAAGGTATCTCAGATCGTTTCTGTAGGTGCCCCAGAAGCTGGGAAGTATCAACGAAAGGATTACTCCCTCACAGTATAACCAAGGTCAGTCACTTTACTGTTTTTGTCCAATAACAGCATGCAAGGTCACCTGCCTTTGTTCTTATGAAGAGGACTGTGCCTTCAAAAGATCCTCTGCTAGTTAATCTGCAGTGGTGTGAAATCCAGTACTGTTGCTTAAATGTTGTTTAAATTTAGGAATGTTGCTAGGAATTGCCTGTTGCTTAAATTAGGAATCTACTAAGCATATCTTTAAAATTCACTTCGTTGAATGAATTCTGAAGAATTTTAACTAAAATTCAGATATGTTTAGTACAAAATTATTTCAGATAGCAATAATTCTACTGTATATCTCATACTTTGTATATTATACATTTTTTATATTTTTCATCTCAAAAGAAATTCTGTGTACTTATTGTTCTGCAAGTGCAACTTATTTGCCAATTGTGCAAAAATAAATGCAAAGACTTCCTTCAATGCAATGTGGTCTTGTGTACTGCATTAAATGCATAGATATATCAACAGCGAACTGGAAAAATGTCACAGGCAACGATCGACTCATGGAAGGGCCCCTGTTGTATAAATCACAGGTAATCAAAGAAAAAGCAGATGAAACGTGAAAATAACTTAGGATCCAGCCCAGCTGATCCCTCAAGCCCTCCCGATGGCGAACTGTCCCTTATCAGTGTTTCAACTGTCCCTTATCATCAATGAATACTCAGCAGAGTGGGCTATCCGAAGCCTATACCTCATGACGTGACATCAGAGCAGACAAATCACTCCTCCTCTCACCTCCTTAACCAAGAAGTTTCACAAGATGAAAATCCAAATGAGCTGACCACAAAACTCATTTTTCAAATCTTAAAGACACTCACAAATCCATGACAGTCTCTCTTCTTGATGAAACTAAAAAAATCAGATTGGAAAATGCGCAATTGCGTGAATTTAATTAGATTTTACTACAGAAAATTTCAGATTTGACAGATCTTATTGGAAACTCCAGCAGATCATTAAGTCCTACATACAATTTGACAAAACCCATGGAAAATTCTACTTTTTAGCCAACCCCCTGATCCTGTTGTAGAAGCCACTTACGCATCTATTATAAAGCAACCTCCATACCGTCCAGTATATGCTCCTGTCACCAGTCAGTCTCAGAAAACATCTAAGGATGTCAATCGAACTGCAAATCCACCCCTAGAAGATGTCATTTCCTCTAGGTGGCAGACAGATCTCATTGGAAGACAGCAGAATCTATCTGCCTCTAATGACACAGGCAGACATCAACATCCTCCTCCTTTTGTGGGAACAGCCACCAACTCTACAATCAGAGCAGTCCCCAGAACCAAAAGTTCGACCAGGGGTATTTTTGTCTCGAGACTCGAACCCCAACATTGCAATGCAGAAGTAGAGCAGCACATCAGAACTCAACTGCAGATAGAAGCAAAGGTAATAAAAAATTATTTCTAAACACGAGTTGTACAGCTCTTTCTACATTCAATGTCAGCAAACAGACTTTGATGAATTACTGAAGGACCACTGTTGGCCTGTGGGAACAATCATTCAGCCTTTCTATGTACGACCCCCTCTTCCTGCTCCTAGGTTACCAGCTAGTGACTTAGCTATTGAAACAAGTTAGCATGAATGACAATCCATGCGTTTTTCAGATATTCAGGAATCTCTACAGGAAATAATGTCTACAAATGATTCATCTTTCTCTTCAGCCTCTCAGAATTCGAATGACACTAACTCTTGTGAAAACATCTTTCTACCAACAATTCATGTTTCTGCCAACAATTAAGCCAAACAATTTATGCCTTACTGCAGCATCAAAAGATGCAATTACTGTATTCTATATGATTGCATGCAGTCTCATAAAACATAATGATGAAATCCTCGCTCAACTGACATCATGGAATCTGCATCCAGACCTGATGGTTTTTACTGAGACCTGGTTCTCTCCTGAAGTTTCAATCTAAATTCCAGACTATTCTCTTTTTCAAAGTTGCAGAGGTGATTCAAAAGGTGGTGGAGTTGCTATTTATGTTCATAGTCATCTGGGATGCTCTGCCTTTCCTATCTCAAATCTGCCTCATCAAGCTTTTGAACTCACTTTTATCCACATTGCCTCTTTGGTGATCGGGTGTCTATACCGACCTCCCTCAGCTTCCGTTAACAGCTTCCTTGTAACTCTTGACAATACTATCTCATTTCACAAGCAAATCCCTAAGCCTTCTATCATTGGTGACTTTAATATTAATATTCTTCAAAGCTCTTCCTCTCAGGTGTAAGACCTCCTAGATGTCATTACTACAAATGCCGTCTCTGTTCTTATTGATGAAGATATCCCAACTAGAATGGGAGAGAGTCCCACAATTCCCTTCTTGACTTTGCAATTGGGGAATGCTCTCTCACGTATGCAATACTTGATACAACTATTTCAGATCATCGTCCCATCTTAATGGTAATTGAAAATGAAATAAATGAAGCAGAGATCATGCCCATTTTCAAATCTGTCACTCCAGACTCTCTCAATCTGCTTTATCACGACATGCGGCGGTCAACATGGGATGGAGTGCTTGCTACAAGTGATCCTGAAATTGCAACGAACTGCTTTTTTATGAATATTCTAAATAGCTATGAAAAATACATGTCATATATCAGGAGCCCAGGGAATAAAAAGGTATCAGGAGCCCAGGGAATAAAAAGGTCACCAGGCCAAGAGGGAAAATATGCCTGTTCATCTAAAACAAGATTTGTAATATGTAAAAGAAAAGAGACAACCTTGCAAGAATTGCTAGAGCAACAGGAATCGAGGCAGATAAAATTAAATACACAACATACAGAAACAAAGTCACTGACTGCATTCAGTCAGAGAAAAGAAAATACTATAGTTCTCAACTTACAGGTATCATAAGAAGCTAGAAAAAATGGACAGTTTTGAACAAACTATTACTGGGAAGGAAACTGAAATCACAGAGCTACATTGGTGATGTAGTTGAAAACGAGGTATTCATTTCAGATGACGAGCTAAAAGCTACTGCCTTCTGTAACCATTTTTATATCAAGTGGAAATAACATCTTTCAAGACGAACTTGATTTCAGAGACTGATTTTGAGTACTTGGCAGAATCTGGCAAGTACTCAATCAGAAACTCTTTTTTTTCCTCACTCTCCTCTCCGATCAAGAGATTTTAGAGGCAGGGAATCAACTGAAAGAAAATAGAGCCCCTGGGTTTGATGAAATATCTCCCTCTCTGCTGAAAAAGGTCCTTAGCTCAATTCTTACGCTACTGAAGTATATATTCAATCTCTCCTTTCAATCTGGTAAATTCCCTTCTCAATTCAAAAAAGCAATAATCATGCCTGTTCCAAAGGGAAACTGTTATAACTCTATCAACACTTTTGCCAAATAGCTCTACGCTCAGTTTTTACAAAAATTATTCGAAAAAATTCTTCATAGCAGACTCGTGGGTTTTCTTGAAGAAAATCAGCTCATCCATCAACAACAGTATGCTTATTGCTCCAAACGATCCACTGATCTTGCAATTATTGACTTCTGCTCAAGGATCATTGATAGTCTTGAAAAGGGTCACTATGCTATAGCACTGTTTTTTGACTTAGATTAAAGCTTTTGATTGCATAAACCATAACATCCTACTTAACAAACTCAATAATGTTGGCTTGAGAGGGAAAATTAACCTTCTCCTTGTAGACTACCTTACTGATCAGCTGTTTGTCGTAAGAACAAATCAATCATACTCCGACATCTGCTATTTCTCCAGGGGAGTACCTCAAGGCTCACTTCTTGGATGTATCCTATTGGTACTTTACATCGATGAATTTCTCTCTCTTCTTCCATCTTCTCACCTATTAGCATATGCCAATGATATTTCCATCCTGATCACAGATAAAGACCCTAATCAGCTTCAACTCAAAATCTCTGTCTTGCTCTCTGTGATGCATCATCATCATCATCATCAGCCATTTTCAATCCACTGCAGGATGAAGGCCTCTCCAGCAACTTTCCAGTTCCTTCTGTTTTGAGCACTGGCCATCCATTTACTACTCAAAAACTCATGAATTTCATCTATCCATCTCCGCCTTTGTCTTCCAGGTTTTCTTCTAGCTCCTCTTGGGTACCATTCTGTTATTTTCTTAGTCCATCTGTCATCATGTCTTCGAGCTATGTGTCCTGCCCAAGACCATTTTAGTTCTTTAGTTTTGATAAGAATGTCCTTTACTTGAGTTTGCTGCCTAATCCATGTGTTTCTCTTCTTATCTAACAGTCTGAGTCCCAATATAATTCATTCCATTCTTCGCTGTGTAGTTCTTAGCTTCTCTTCCATTCTTTTGGTGAGTGCCCAAGTTTCACTTCCATAAGTCATGGTGGGGAGTATACATTGATTCATTATTTTACGTTTCAGACAAACTGGGATATTGCTCTTCAATATAAGAATATATTTCCTAAATGCTATCCATCCAAAATTTATTTTTCTCTTGATTTCCAGCCATTTATCATTATTACAGCTAATGACTTGTCCCAGATAAGTATATGAATTCACCTTTTCGTGCTCCTTCAATCATTATGTCCCATTATGGCATACTTTTTCATCATTACTTTTGTTTTAGCCATATTCATCTTTAGTCCAAAATCCTTACTAACTGTGCATAATTGATTAAGATTTTCCTCTAATTCTTTGGGATCGTGGCTTATGACCACAATGTCATCTGCAAATCGTAAATGGTTTAGGTACTCTCCGTTCACATTGACTCCTTTCTGCGACCAGTCTAATCTTCTGAAAGCTTCCTCAAGGGCAGCAGTAAACAGCTTCGGAGATATTGTGTCTCCTTGTCGAACTCCTTTCTCGATTTTAAATTTGCTACTGTCTTTGTCTAGTCTAATAAAGGATGTAGCACTCTCATATATTTTCTTCAAAATCATAATATATGGAGTATCTATGCCTTGTCTTTCCACTGCCCGAAACATTGCCTTATGCTGTATGGAGTCAAATGCCTTTCATAATCCACAAATGCCAGGCATAATGGTGTTTTATATTCATTTGCTTTCTCCATTAGCTGTGATATTACGTGAAGGTGATCCATAGTTGAGAATCCTGTCCTAAAGCCAGCTTGCTCTTTCGGTTGATTCTCATCAAGTATTCTTTCTAATATGTTAGTAATGACCCTTGTGAACAACTTGTAGATATGGGATAACAAGCTAATTGGTCTATAATTTCCAATTTCTGATTTATCTCCTTTCTTATGCAGCAAAACTATGATTGCATTATTCCACTGCTTAGGCATCACACCTTTTCTAATGCACTTTGTGAACAGCCCTGCCAGTTTTTGTGTTATGTCTCTTCCTCCCAATTTTAACAACTCTACAGTAACTTCATCTTCCCCCGGGGCTTTCCGATTCTTCATTTTCTTCAATGCATGTTCTACCTCATCAGGAAGAATATCGGGTATGTCGTATGTGTTGCTACTTTGCAATCCATCTTCCCCACTGCTGGTATCATTCCCTCGCTCCTTGTATAATTCTCTATAGTGGTCTTCTGCTATTTGAATTATGCCTTCTTTGCTGTTTATAAGTACACCATCGCTATTCTTCAGTTTGAGTATCATTTCTCTTTCTGTATTACTGCTCATGGCTGCTGATTTAAATCCTTTGTTTTCCCTTAATGCTTGTTCTACTTTTCTTGTGTTAAATCTTCTTATGTCCTCTCTGAGTCTCTTTCTAATGGCTTTGCATAACTCAGTATACTCAATTTTCTCCCTGTCAGTGTTTTTCTTGCTCTTCATTTGTCGTCTTTGGTTCATCATGGCAAGTGTTTCTTGACTAATTTTTTCTTCTTTGGATTTCTGTTTCCCTATAGGTTTCTTGGGCTTTATCACTTTCAGAAAGTTATAATATTCCTCGTCGATATCTTGGTCCTGAGCAGTCTGCAGAAGCTCAAACTTGTTCTTAAGTTCCAGTACATACTGCTTTTTCTCCTCCTCTGTTATTTCAAAGACCTTTGTATTATTTACTCGAGTCAGTTTTTTCCTTTCCTTTCCTACATCTATATCAAGTGTACATCTTACCATTCTGTGATCACTTCCAACATTTACCTTATTCAGGAAGGTAACATCATTCACAATATATCTTCTGTTAGTGAGGATGAAGTCGATTTCATTAGTTGTTAATCCATTTGGACTCTTCCATGTCACCTTTCTGTTCACCCTTTTCTTGAAAAAAGTGTTCATTACTGACATTCCTTGAGATTCTGCAAATTCCACAAATCTTTCACCTCTTTTATTTCTTTCATCAATTCCAAAATTTCCTATAGTTCCTCTTTCTGCGCTGTTTTGCCTTTTTCCAACCTTAGCATTGAAGTCCCCCATAATAATAGTGTAGTGGGTTTTCTGCTCATCTAGAAGACTCTCAATTTCAGTGTACATTTCTTCAACCTCTTCATCATCATGACTCGATGTTGGTGCATAAATCATTATAATCTTTAGCTTGTACCTCTTAGAAATCTTGAGTATTAGTCTTGACACCCTTGGTGATGTACTTTTGAATTCCAAAATGTTGTTTTTAAAATCTTTATGGACCAGAAACCCAACTCCACCTTCACTCCTTTCACTGTTTCCATTGGTGTACAGCAGATTTCCACTTGATAAACTTATAAGTGATTCATTTCTTCTTCTTGTTTCAGCCAAACAGATGCATAGTTGGCTTCAAAAGAATCAGCTTATACTGAATCCAGAAAAATCAAAATACATGGTGTTTAGAACCAAAAACAAGCCACTAAATATTGATTTAGACATAACATACAAAGAAAAACAACTTGAAACAGTAAATGAAACCAAGTTTCTGGGTATCTGTCTACATGATAAGCTAAGTTGGAGTAAACAGATGATAACTCTACGAAAGAAAACTTCGTCACTAGCAGGAATACTTGCCAGCGCCTCTGCCTGGGTGTCTCCTTCCCTTCTCAGACTAGTATTCCTTTCTTTAATTCAGCTGCATCTCACCTAGGAATCATCTCATGGGGTACCAAGAAAACCTTGCGAGAATCAACTCCATTCTCAATCGATGCATTCATTCAATTTTGGGCCTTCCCTGGAACGCATCAGTTAGTTCGAGATACGTGGAAGTGAGACTCCTCTACCAACTGCTACAGAAAGCAGAGGTGGTATTTGTTTACAATGCATTGGAGACACCAGAGTTTCCCTCTCTTCAGATCCTTTTTCATAACCATAGAAGAAGAAATATCATAAAATCTAAGAAATGAAGCCAACTTGAAGATTTCGCTTTTCTGAAAAGCCATAGGTCAGAAAAGTATAAAATACAGAGGTGCTAAAACCTGGAACAAACTTACTGCAAAAATCAAAAATGTCACTTTACTAAATCAATTCAAGAAACTACTAATTGAACACATCACCGGGGTTTTCTGCTTCAAATTACCTTCCACTCAACTACTGGATTTTAAAAACACCAACATGGAAATAATGTACAAATGTTAAAGGAAGCAGTTGGCAAATAGTTTGTAAATTTCTGTGCAGACATCTCATCATTTTTCTTTTCTCTCCTCATTTAATTGTAAAAATGTTCACAATAATATTAAGTAGTGATGCTTTTCGAAATCTTTTGTAAAGAAATGTACAAAAAACTCCAATTTATTTATATCTTTTCTGTTGAACATTACCTGTACAATTTCAGAACTGTATATTTTTCAATTGTATATTCATCATTTTTTTTAATGGAACACCCCCTAAAAAGTCAATGGCTTATGTGTTCTCCCTCCCTTTTTGCTGTTATCTCCCAAAAAAGTGTAACAAAATAGGGATAAATAAATTATTATTAATTATGATTTTCTTATCTAAGTTACTATTTATCAAACAAATATACACAAGAGAAACAAATGATGATAAAATTTTTCATCATCTGCCAAACTGAAATGTTGTTATTTGGTTTTTAGGAGCATTAGCAAGGCCATATTGCTCTGGGGATATGCGGTGGTCATTCCCTGTCCTTTCCGCATCCTCCGTATTTGGTGGTCACGGGCTCAAACCCCAGTCTAATCAAGAAGCGGGTGCTACGCACTACTGCTCCTGCCCACCTGGCTACGGAGGCACCGCCAAACTGAAATACAGACACTCATGTGGCTTCTAGCAGACATACGAACATCTGTGTTTTTAAAATATTGTTCACAGTAAGCTTTCACTGGCCCATCATAGATACAACAGGAATGGGAGTTTATTAGAAGAAAGATAGACACTTTTGCTAGCCTGATATCTGTTAAATGCCAAACAAAAATTTAATTTCTTGTAATTCATAGTTACGGTATATCAAAATGAAAACAGAATATATATACATTATAATCAGTTAGGGAATACTGGTGGGCAAAAGGGTACACAGGAGGATTTGATTTCATTTGCAAATAAAAAAATAAAAAAGTGAATGTGAATCTGAAATGTTTAACTTAAATTACACTGTGAATGTGTCTGATAAACACATTCACAGTGTAATTTAAGTTAAACATTTCAGATAACTCAGCTTCAAATTAAACCTGTTAGGCAAGGCATACCTGTATTTCAGTACTAATCTAACACAATTTCACAATGCTATAACACACTTCTCCCTTACCATGAGAGCAGCTTAGTTGCCTTTATTCAATTTTATCAGTGCTTTTACCTAGTTTGTGATTTAAGCCGATACTGATCCCAGTATTTGTTGAACTTTGGAATGACATTTTCACACCTGTCTTCATAGCTAAGGGACCATAAATCTTCATAAGTTAAGGCCTGCTTCCTTCCAGTTATAATTACACTTTAAAAAAATAATACATAGAGAAAAATAATCAAACTTGAAAAATTTGAACAATTAAATACAGCAAATATGAGTGTTATTATAATCATTGATTAATATTATGAGCCATAAATAAAACTATCAAATAGATTATCTTGTAAACAAATAACACTGCAATCAATGCTACAATACTACCTAAAAATATTGGCCATAAAGGAAGGACCTCACTATTCACAAAGTTACTTTCCCAAAGAACACCAATGCTAGGAGTTTAATAAACAAATTTGATGAATTTGAGGTATTGCTCAAAACATCAAAGGCAGATATTCTTGGGATATCAGAGACGTGGTGTCAGAGATATAAGGGATGCAGAACTGGAATTTGGGGAGTACGTCTACAGAAAGGATAGACAGAATAGGAAGGGGGAAGGGGTTATGCTATTAGTTATGAAACACATAAAAACCAAGGAAGTGAAGCCAGTCAACATCAGTGGACAGTGCAGAGTTGAGTCACTTTGGTGTGACATAAGCATTGGGAGATCAAAATTGAGAGTAGGAGTGTGCTATAGGCCTAATGACTCTGATGAGTATAATAAGAAACTGTACAGGGAAATAGAATGGGCCAGTAAATCAGAGAGTCTTATAATGGGAGATTTTAATTTCCCAGATATTGACTGGAATTTGGGGGCTGGTCACTCACACACTAGCAGGGCTTTTGTGGATTTATTGGATGATTGTTTTCTACATCAGCATGTTTGGGAGGCAACTAGAGGGAGTAATACTCTTGATTTGATTATCAGCAGTGATTCTTCATGCATTAAGAATCTGCAGATAAATGAACCACTAGGTGGCAGTGATCACAGTGTGCTGAAGTGGGATTTACTCAAAGAGGTAACTACCATTAGGGGTAAAGGGAAGGGTTATTGCTTCCGTAAAGGTGACTACGATGGACAGTATTTAAATTCTATACAGTGGGACCAACTGATGATGTTACCAACAGCAAATTCAAAATGGGAAGCATTCAAAGAACTTATCTTGGAGCTACTAGGCTTTACATACCAACTAAGAAATATTGTTCAAGGTTTAGGCCAAAATGAATGTCAGATGAACTCATTAGGCATATGGCAGAGAAGAAAAATGCATGGGATACTTACAAATTAACACATGACACAGAAGCCTATGATAGATACAAGGTGATATGCAACGAAGTTACAAAGGAGGTTAGGCAGGCGAAGGCAGATTACGAGAAATCCTTGGCAAGGGATGCAAAGAAAAACAGCAAAGAGTTCTTTACTTATGTAAACTCTAGAAGGAAGGGGATGAATCAGATTGGTCCACTTGATATTGATGGGTCAACTGTTGATGATTCTGCTCAGGTAGCTAACAAACTAAATGAATATTTTGCATCGACATTCACACGTGAGGAGTTATTCAGCGAGGGGAATGCCAGAGGTGTAGTCAACTCTAGCAGTAAGCTACAGAATCTTGAAATAACTGGAAGTAAAGTGGAGGAGAAATTGTTGAAGATAAACACAAGAAAGGCACCCGGGGTGGATGGGATCTATCCAGTTATATTAAAGGAGGCAGCAAAGGAAGTAAGCAAACCCTTAGCCATAATTATGAGAGCTTCCTTGGACTCAGGGGAGGTACCCATAGACTGGAGATGTGCAAATGTGACCCCAATTCACAAAGGAGGATCAAAGGCTGACACAAGTAATTATAGACCTGTGAGCTTAACTTCTGTTCCAGGAAAATTAATGGAGGCACTGGTTAAAGAAGCACTGCAGGATCATTTAGACAAGACTTCAGTTATAGCTCGGACACAGCATGGTTTTGTTAAGGGGAAGTCTTGCCTGACCAATTTAATTGGATACTATGATGCAGTCACAAAAGAACTGGATGCAGGGAATAGCTTTGATATTATATACTTGGATCTTAGAAAGGCTTTTGATACTGTTGCACATGGAAGACTGCTACACAAATTGGAGCAGTGTGACATTGGAGGGAAATTGCTGCTATGGATAAAGGGGTGGTTGAGGGGGAGAAGACAGAGAGTGGTATTCAATGGACACTGCTCATCGTGGACTAATGTTATTAGTGGAGTCCCTCAGGGCTCAGTGTTGGGTCCATTATTGTTTTCTGTATTTATAAATGATATTGATGATGGTATATCAAACTTAATGTCCAAGTTTGCAGACGATACAAAGGTTGGCAGGGTTGTCAAGGACACTACTGACACTATGCTGCTGCAACAGGATCTGGAATGGTTGAGCAGATGGGCTGAGAGGTGGCAAATGAAGTTTAACATTGACAAATGTAAAGTACTACACATGGGAAACAGCAACCCCAGAGCAACGTATCAACTCTGTGGTACTACACTGACAGTGGTAGAGAATGAAAGGGACTTGGGGGTGGTTGTGCAGGCAGATATGAAGTTCTCTGAGCAGTGCAGACAGGCTGCAAGAGTAGCTCATGGAGTATTGTCAATCATATACAGGAATTTTTCCAGCAGGGATAAGGAGGTGATTATTCCCTTGTATAAGGCAATGGTCAGGCCACACCTAGAGTACTGTATACAGGTCTGGAGGCCTCATTTCAAGAAGGATGTAGAGCTGCTGGAACGAGTACAGAGAAGGGCAACAAGATTAGTGAATGGAACAAAGGGGTGCTCTTACGAAGAAAGGCTTAAGTTTTGCAAATTACGGTGTCTGGAGACTAGGCACCAGCGAGGTGATCTGATTGAGGTGTATAAAGCCTTGAATGGTTTGAGCATGCTCAATGCTGATGGGATTCTTCCTCTAGCTCAGAATAATCACCTGAGAGGGCATAAATTCAAATTGAGGAAAGACAGATGTAGGATAGACGTGCGGAAATTTGCCTTTAGCCAGCGGGTGGTTGGTTGGTGGAACAGACTTCCGTCCCTTGTCGTGGAGGTTGATAGCCTAAATAAGTTTAAGGCTCAGCTGGACAGGTATTTTGAACGAACAGAGGGGTGAAGTGGAAGTGGGGTTTTTTTTTTTTTTTTTTGGCTGATGCTGGATAAGCTTGCTTTCTTGCATCAAATGCCTCTACTAATGCTAAAGATGCCCACAAACAGCAAGTTTAAGGCTCTTATGGGAATGGGTGCCTACAGTGGTGACTTTAAGGTCTATGAGTGCTCAATTCACAAAATAAGGTACGGTAAGCAGCAGCCATTATCAATCCACTACAGGATGGAAGCCTCCTCAACAATTCATGTTGAGATAAATGGACCATACTCTGGCATGCTGGTCCAGTGCAGGTTGGCAGATCGACCATATTTACAAGTCAGGGGCTTGAACCCTAGTCTACTCAAAGAGAGTGTGCTGTGCTACTGCACTCCCACTCTTAAAAAATTGGCTACAGAGGCTGCTTAATTTACAGTATATCTTTATATAAAAGATTTTTCATTTTTCATTTAGTGCCACAAATATTTACAAAAGGTCTGAAGAAAGTTGACACAAAAAACAAGGGGACAGGGTTTATTAAAATTATTGACACATGATTTATATATAATAATAAATGAGAAATCCATATACAGAGGCGCGCTCTCTCTCTCTCTCACTATATATATATATAACCAATGCAATAAATTATTTTCAATGAGAAGAAATTTATTGTAGAAATGGGAAAGCTATTAATACTATGAATCCAAGTAAAACAAATGAGAGGCAAATCTATAAGTTATAAATTTATATGTAACAGGGCTAAAGCCATTTATGATTAATTAAAATGTAATACTACTCAATCATCTGATTCTCATTTTGAAGGCGTTGGAGCTGATAGGATGGTTTAAGAATTTCAAGACTTCTAAAATTAAATGCATACCTCAGTATGGTGAAGCTGCAAGTGTACATAAAGAAGTAGCAGACAAATTCAAGGCTGAGTTTTTTTGAGGTTGATGAGGAGGAAATCTATCTTTCTTACTAAGTGTTCAATGTGGATTGGCCTCTTTTAAAAGAAGATCGCAAAGAGAATTTATATAAATAAGGATAAAGCTTCTTTGCCAGGGCATAAGCCAATGAAGGATAAGTTATGGGTGCTTAATGCTTCTGGTGACTTTCAAGCCCCATGATTGTGTATCACTTAGAAAATCTCAGCGTGTTAAAGCAACAAAAGTTCATCCAGGTAAATTCTCCTGGAATTCCAACTGCAAAGCAGGATAACTGAAATTTTTGGTCCGGCTGCAAAGAAGTACGTGACCCCTATAGCTTGCACTCAAGGCTCTGCTGTTTGGATAATGCAACTTGTCATGACCCCAAAATTACTGCTTCATTGAAATGCAAATCTGATTTCATCAAAGTGTGCCTGCCGGCTAACACTTCCTTGATACATATAGGCTGGGTCACACAAGTGGTGTTGTTTCTCCTTCTTCAAGAGGATCTGGACATACAGAAAATTCCACAAACATATATCATGGGATTATGACATGACAATGAAGGAATTTTGGAAGCCAAAGTTCAACATCCTAGAGAGAGAGAGAGAGAGAGAGAGAGAGAGAGAGAGAGAGAGAGAGAGAGAGAGAGAGAGAAATATTGTCACAACAAGGTAAGAAGTCTCAATTCACTGCCTGAGCGCAGTTCGGAAACCACTGCGGCCAGCCATAGAAGATGGAAAGCTTTGAAGAGGCTAATGGTGATTGAGAAATTGTCTTTCTTGGTAAAGCTATGGACTTGAAGTGGCCGAGGATGATGCCAAAGATATGTGATCACACATAAAAAAAAAAAAAAAGAGAGAAGAGAAGAATGTTGAAGTGAAAACAGAGTTGAGGAAATTCAGTATCATTGGACGCAGCAGAAGTTATTGGTTGAAAGACATCTCTCCATACAGCAAACAGAGCTTATGAGCTGCCAGAATGAAGACATCATTACATTTAGTCCGTTGTGGGCTTCATAAAGCAGGGGAAACTAGAGGCCATAATGTACCAAACAAAGGTTGTATATTTTAACTCTATACAAAGTATAGAATGCACTCATAATCATAGCTAAAGGTTTGCTTACCTTTTTGCTGCCTCGTTTAATATAACTGGTTATATCCCATCTGGTTAGAAGCCTTTTATGCATTTACCTTCAACAATTTCTCCTCGACTTTACTCTCAGTTATCAAAAATCATTCAGCTTCCACCCAAACAGGACTCACTCATGGGATCCTCATCCCTAAAAAATTGGTGCCTCCGTAGCCAGGCGGACAGGAGCAGCAGTGCGTAGCACACGCTTCTTGATCAGACCGGGGTTCGAGCCTGTGACCACCAAATACGGAGGATGCGGAAAGGTCAGGAAATGACCATGCATATCCCCAGAGCAATATGGCCTTAGTTGATAATGCTCCTAAAAACCAAATAACAACAACAACAACAACCTAAAAAATTCCCCATGTGCGAATGTAGATACAGAATACCCATTCAATTTTGTCCGCAATCTGAACAGGATTATTAGCACTGAATCCATTCATATCTAGTGCACCAATGTGAATCAACCCATAACTTCTGTTTACAGAAGTAAAAAAAAATGTATCATTTGACAATGTGTCCAATGCATTTTTCTTCACTGCAATGAGTCTCATTACAACTGATAACCAATTCAGGTCTTAGCCTTGAACAGTATTTCTTTGTTGGTATTAAAAACCTAGTGTTTCCGTTTAGAATTCGTTGTTAATAACATCATTAGTTGGTTCCATCGTATAGAATTTAAAAACTGTCTGAGACTGCTGTAGTCACCTAAACAAAAGCCCTTTCCCTTACCAATAAAAGTAGTTACATCTTTAAGTAAGATCTGACATCAATACACTGGGATCACTGCCACCTAGTGTGTCTTTTATCTGCAAGTTGCTAATGCATATGCATGAATGATTGTTATAGATAATCAGATCAAGCATACTGCTTTCACTTGTCTCTATTATGCTGGTGTAGAGAGGCAACAAGAGCCCACAAAAGTATTGATATTGTGTGAGTGACTAACCCACAAGGTACAGTCAATATCTAGAAAGTTAAAATCCACTATTATAAGATATTCTGATTAACTGGCTAGCTGTGTGTATAGTTGTTAGTTATGATCATCACAATTGGGCCTTTTCATGCCAAACAGATTCAATATTAGAGGGAAACGGGTATTGTGTGTGTTACCAGACAATCAGTCTAAAACACTGATGGATCCAATATCTTTCTATTACAGAATATTTAGAAGTCCAGTTGGCCTGCCTCCAAAAAATCCGCTCATGTATACCTTCTTGATGGTAAGCCCTGTTACGTCACTAAGGTGACAAAGTGGTTCTCTTCAAGACATCTGGTCAGCGTGAAGAGGAAAAGACCAAACCCACCATGACAGTACGATGAAACAAATGGCCCTCAGTCGCCAGTGGCTTTCACTCCCCCCTCTTACGGCAGCGAGAGGATCAGAATCTCTGGGTACGACTAGGCTGCCATGCATGGAAACTGAACTTGGCCTGTTACAACGTAAGTTCGCTCATCGGTGAAGACAGGATATTAGAGCTGGAAAAGGAATTAGAAAAGTTGAATTGGAATATCATCGGTTTGGCTGAAATAAGAAGAAGAAATGAATCAATTATAAGTTTATCAAGTGGAAATCTGCTGTACACCAATGGAAACAGTGAAAGGAGCGAAGGTGGAGTTGGCTTTCTGAAACAATAAAGATATAAAAAACAACATTTTGGAATTCAAAAGTACATCACCAAGGGTGTCAAGACTAATACTCAGGATTTCTAAGAGGTACAAGCTAAAGGTTATAATGATTTATGCACCAACATCGAGCCATGATGATGAAGAGGTTGAAGAAATGTACATAGAAACTGAGTCGTCTAGATGAGCAGAAAACCCACTACACTATCATTATGGGGGACTTCAATGCCAAGGTTGGAAAAAGACAAAACAGCACAGAAAGGGGGACTATAGGATATATTGGAATTGGTGAAAGAAATGAGAGGTGAAAGATATGTGGAATTCAGAATCTCGAGGACTGTCAGTAATGAACAAAAAGTGGCCATGGAAGAGTCCAAATGGATTAACAACTAATGAAAACAACTTCATCCTCACTAACAGTAGATATATCGTGAAGGATGTTACCATCCTGAATAAGGTAAATGTTGGAAGTGATCACAGAATGGTAAGATATACACTTGATATAAATGTAAGACTCAAGTAAATAATATGAAGGTCTTTGAGATAACAGAAGAGGCGAAAAAGCAGTATATACTGGAACTTAAGAAAACGTTTGAGCTTCTGCAGACTGCTCAGGACCAAGATATCGAAAAGGAATATAACGCCTTTCTGAAAGAGATAAAGCCCAAGAAACCTATAGGTAAAAAGAAATCCAAAGAAGAAAAAATTAGGCAAGAAACATTTGTCATGATGAACTGAAGGTGACAAAAGAAGAGCAAGATAAACACTGACAAGGAGGGACGGGGGGGGAGACAGGCACAAATGGAACCCTTTACATAATGGAGTCAACCGGAAATCACAGGGTTACGTTCCGGGCACCACAAATTTTACCTACCACTTTGCATCGATTGTTTTATTTTATTAGCATTCTTCATTGTTGTAGTAATAGTACACACATACACACATTAGGGTGACTTTTATTAGATTCTATCCTCTGAATATTGCACTAGGATTTAATGAACTCATCATCATCAGCCATTTTCAATCCACTGCAGGATGAAGGCCTCTCCAGCAACTTTCCAGTTCCTTCTGTTTTGAACACTGGCCATCCATTTACTACTCAAAAACTCATGAATTTCATCTATCCATCTCCGCCTTTGTCTTCCAGGTTTTCTTCTAGCTCCTCTTGGATACCATTCTGTTATTTTCTTAGTCCATCTGTCATCATGTCTTCGAGCTATGTGTCCTGCCCAAGACCATTTTAGTTCTTTAGTTTTGATAAGAATGTCCTTTACTTGAGTTTGCTGCCTAATCCATGTGTTTCTCTTCTTATCTAACAGTATGATTCCCAATATAATTCGTTCCATTCTTCGCTGTGTATAATTCGTTCCATTCTTCTCAGCTTCTCTTCCATTCTTTTGGTGAGTGCCCAAGTTTCACTTCCATAAGTCATGGTGGGGAGTATACATTGATTGATTATTTTACGTTTCAGACAAACTGGGATATTGCTCTTCAGTATGTGACTATATTTCCTGAATGCTATCCATCCAAAATTTATTCTTCTCTTGACTTCCAGCCATTTATCATTATTACAGCTAATAACTTGTCCCAGATAAGTATATGACTCCACCTTTTCAATTACTGCTCGTTCAATCATTATTTTCCTTTCCGTGGCATCCTTACTAACTGTTTTAGTATTAAATCAGCTCACACCAACCATAAGAATAAGTATTTACTGTAACTAAAATATTTATTTACATATTAAAATAAAATAAATATTTACAAAAACTGCTATTATATTAAATATACATGTAAAAACATTAAACTGTGATAAAATCCTTGAGATAAAATACACTAAAATAAACCGGATTAAAAGCGATAAAAATCTCTGGAGCTTTCGGAAGCTTGCGCTCCCTTCCTCAGCAGTAACAAAACTTCCTGCAGCATGTCCATATATATAACAGGCTCACGGTACCTATACACGTGGTGCAGTCGGCGCATGGTCTGAACTGGAAGCGGAAATAGCTCGGGAACGTGTTAAGCAAAACCGTTCATCCGTACTTAGGATAATAGTTTCAAACAGAGGATGCATACGCATACCTCTGTCCCTATTCATAATATTGTGGTCGGATGAACAGATTCGTAGGCTCTCGAGCCATTTACGGTTCCAGAACCCATGCGCTCGATCCATGATAACCGCATCCTCTGGGGAAATTTGATGCTGCTTCTCCCAAAAATGTTCGGCCACAGCAGACTTATTGTAATCAGCGGTTTTTATAGCATTTGCATGCTCCCCCAGACGATCCTTGAGCCGTCGTTTTGTCTCGCCCACATGACACTCCCCACAATCCGGGCATTTTATCCTGTATACTACTCCACTACTCAGGTCCTTTGCTATTGGGTCTTTTACCTGAGACAACACTGTGTGCAATCTCCGCCCAGGAAGCTGCACACACCGTGTTTTATAGCCCCGCAAAATTCTAGCGAGATGCTCAGTAACGCCCGGATAGTAAGGAATGTATGCGGTAGCGACAGGAACAAACGGTTCCTGACGGTTAGACTCTATTCCTCTACTAAATCTGTCTATGATCCTCTGGGGGTATCCGCATTTTCTAAGGTCTGCTGTGACCCGTCTAATTTCACATTCTTTGTCCTCAGAGGTGGTGCAGTGTGACCCTGCTCTATCTAGTAGAGCTTTCACTACACTATTCTTATGCTGCCCAGCTTGTGCTGAACTATAATGGGTGTACTGGCCTCTGCACATAGGTTTTTTAAACACAGAAGTTTTTAGCCTAGGGCCTACCCTAGAGACCAGTACATCCAAGAAAGGAAGGGTACCTCCTGTTTCCACCTCTGAGGTAAATTGTATAAATTGGGAGAAGCTATTAAGCCAATGGAGTGCACCATCCTCTCTCCCCTTCTGGACCACGGTAAAGGTATCATCAACATACCTTTTCCATTTCTTTATGGGAAACTGACATCCACTAAAAACCCTGTCCTCTAACTCCTCCATGGCCAGATTGGCCACGATGGCACTAATAGGAGATCCCATGGCTGTACTGTGAACCTGTTTGTACATAACCACCTTGGTACACCATAGTGGTGCTGGCCAGACAAAGTTCCACACCCGAACAAATATCCCCTACGTTTAAAAGCGATCTACTACCCAAAGAGACATCATTACTCGAAGATCTTCTAACACAATACATTCCATGTTTAATTGGAATGCATGTGAATAGTGACACCACATCAAAAGAAATCATGCTGTCGTTTTCATTTACAGTCAAATCTTTCACAAAATTCACAAATTCTTTACTGTCTTTTATGACATAGTTGGACTGGCCCACTATAGGCGAAATCAATTTAGCCAAATACCCTGACAAAGCATATGTGGGGCTTCCTATAAATGATACAATAGGTCTGAGTGGGACTTCTGTCTTATGAGTTTTTGGAAGTCCATAAAACCTCGGGAGTTGACATCCAGTAGCATGTAAGAACCAAAAGGTCTCCCTGGAAATCTTCTCTGCCTTTAACCAATCCTGTACCAGTTTATTAACGCGCCGCTCTAGGCCAACCAACGGGTTTCTCTGAGTAACTTTATACGTATTATTGTTCTGTAAAAGATCCATTGCTAGTCTTCTTTGTTTAGGACAACCGTCGATCTGCCCTTGTCCGCAGGTATGGATCTTTTACAGAACAATAATGCAATTTTACAGAACAGCAATGGATCTTTTACAGAACAATAATACGTATAAAGTTACTCAGAGAAACCCGTTGGTTGGAAGAATTGAATTCCAATTCTTCATTTTCTTCAATGCATGTTCTACCTCATCAGGAAGAATATCAGGTATGTCGTATGTGTTGCTACTTTGCAATCCATCTTCCCCACTTCTGGTATCATTCCCTCGCTCCTTGTATAATTCTCTATAGTAGTCTTCTGCTATTTGAATTATGCTTTCTCTGCTGTTTATAAGTACACCATCGCTATTCTTCAGTTTCAGTATCATTTCTCTTTCTGTATTACTGCTCATGGCTGCTGATTTAAATCCTTTGTTTTCCCTTAATGCTTGTTCTACTTTTCTTGTGTTAAATCTTCTTATATCCTCTCTGAGTCTCTTTCTAATGGCTTTGCATAACTCAGTATACTGAATTTTCTCCGTCAGTGTTTTTCTTGCTCTTCATTTGTCGTCTTCGGTTCATCATGACAAGTGTTTCTTGACTAATTTTTTCTTCTTTGGATTTCTGTTTCCCTATAGGTTTCTTGGGCTTTATCACTTTCAGAAAGTTGTAATATTCCTCGTTGATATCTTGGTCCTGAGCAGAAGCTCAAACTTGTTTTTAAGTTCCAGTACATACTGCTTTTTCTCCTCCTCTGTTATCTCAAAGACCTTTGTATTATTTACTCGAGTCAGTTTTTTCCTTTCCTACATCTATATCAAGTGTACATCTTACCATTCTGTGATCACCTCCAACATTTACCTTATTCAGGAAGGTAACATCATTCACAATATATCTTCTGTTAGTGAGGATGAAGTCGATTTCATTAGTTGTTAATCCATTTGGACTCTTCCATGTCCACTTTCTGTTCACCCTTTTCTTGAAAAAAGGGTTCATTACTGACAGTCCTTGAGATTCTGCAAATTCCACAAGTCTTTCTCCTCTTATTTCTTTCACCAATTCCAAAATTTCCTATAGTTCCTCTTTCTGCGCTGTTTTGCCTTTTTCCAACCTTAGCATTGAAGTCCCCCATAATAATAGTGTAGTGGGTTTTCTGCTAATCTAGAAGACTCAATTTCAGTGTACATTTCTTCAACCTCTTCATCATCATGGCTCGATGTTGGTGCATAAATCATTATAATCTTTAGCTTGTAGCTCTTAGAAATCTTGAGTATTAGCCTTGACACCCTTGGTGACGTACTTTTGAATTCCAAAATGTTGTTTTTAAAATCTTTATGGACCAGAAACCCAACTCCATCTTCACTCCTTTTACTGTTTCCATTGGTGTACAGCAGATTTCCACTTGATAAACTTATAAGTGATTCATTTCTTCTTCTTGTTTCAGCCAAACCGATGATATTCCAATTGACATTTTCTAATTCCTTTTCCAGCTCTAATATTCTGTCTTCACCGATGAGTGATCGTACGTTATAACAGGCCAAGTTCAGTTTCCGTGCATAGCAGCCTGGTCGTACCCAGAGATACTTAGCACCCTCTGCTTCCACTCTGTTCCTCTCACTGCCGTAAGAGGGAGAGTGAAAGCTGCTGGGGACTGAGGGCCATTTGTATTGTTGTGCTCTCATGCTGGAGTGTTTGGTCTTTTCCTCTTCACGCTGACCAGGCGTCTTGAAGAGACCCACTCTACAAGTTCGTTGCCAGCTAACTAACATAACAGGGCTTACCAACGAGGTGTGCATGAGTGGATTTTAGGGAGGCAGGCCAACTGGACTTCTCCTAAATCTTCTGTAATAGAGAGATATTGGATCCATCAGTGTTTTAGGCTGAGTGTCTGATAACACACAGGATACCTGTTCCCCTCTAAGCCCCCCTCTTAAGCCCTCTTTAATGAACTACTTTTACCAGACATGGCGTGTCTTTATTCTGTTAAATTAAAAACTTTATAACACGATTGGAAAAAAACTACACACGGCTATCACTATTATTATTATTTAATTTATTAATAGCACAATTAATAAAAAAATGTTGGTGTAATTAATTTCCAACACGTGTAAATAGGGTAAACAACAACCAACTGAATGCTTCACCGCATGGACCTTTACCACCTGCATTCACGAGTGGCTACTCTGAGGGCGGGAATCTTTCTCGTCTCTGATACGAATGCGTTAATTACAGATTGGCTCAGATTGTCCTAAATCACATGAATGGTGTATGATACCGATAAAATTTGTGTGACGATTTTAAACTTTATAAAAATTTATAAAAAAATTGCAAAAAAAAATACCATTGTGCTTAGTGATTGGCATTATAGCGAATCAGCGCAAAATGAGGGCTACCTGTCCTGAGTTATGCAAAGCCATTAGAAAGAGACTCAGAGAGACAGGACATAAGAAGATTTAACACAAGAAAAGCAGAAAAAACCTTTAAGGGAAAACAAAGGACTTAAATCAGCAGCCATAAGCAGTAATACAGAAAGACAAATGATACTGAAACTGAGGAATAGCAATGGTGTACTTATAAATGGAACAGAAGGCATAATTCAAATAGCAGAATACTACTATAGAGAATTATACAAGGAGCAAGAGAATGATGCCAGCAGTGTGGAAGATGGATCACATATTAGTAACACATACGACATATCTGATATTCTTCCTGATGAGGTAGAACATGCGTTGAAGAAAATGAAGAATCAGAAAGCCCCGGGGGAAGATGAAGTTACTGTAGATTTGTTAAAACTAGGAGGAAGAAACATGACACAAGAACTGGCAAGACTCTTCACAAAATGCATCAGAAAAGGTGTAACGCCTAAGAAGTAGATTAATGCAATCACAGTTTTGCTGCATAAGGAGATAGCATTAGTAGATGAATATGATGCAAGAAAGCAAGCTCATGCAGCTTCGACAGAAAAAAAAAAAAAAAAAAAAAACATTCCCATCTCTATCAGATCACTTCATCGGTGCCTAGTCTCCAGACACTGTAATTTACAAAACTTAAGCCTTTCTTCATAGGAGCAACCCTTTGTTCCATTCACTAATCTTGTTGCAATTCTCTGTACTCATTCCAGCAGCTCTACATCCTTCTTGAAATGAGGCCTGCAGACCTGTATACGTGTACTCAAGGTGTGGCCTGACCATTGCTTTATACAAGGGAATAATCACCTCCTTATCCCTGCTAGAAAAATTCCTGTATATCATTGACAAGACACCATGAGCTACTCTTGCAGCCCGTCTGCACTGCTCAGAGAACTTCATATCTGCCTGCACAATTATTCCCGGGTCCTTTTCATTCTCTACCACTGTCAGTGTAGTATAACAAAGTTGATACATTGCTCTGGGGTTATTGTTTCCCATATGTAGTATTCTAAATTTGTCAATGTTAAAGTTCATTTGCCACCTTTCAGCCCATCTGCTCAACCTTTCCAGATCCTGGTGCAGCAGCAGCATAGCTTCAGTAGTGTCCTTAACAGCCCTGCCAACCTTTGTATCGTCTGCAAACTTGGACATTAACCTTGATATACCATCATCAATATCATTTATAAATACAGAAAGCAATAAACAACAACAATTGGGTCCAATAATAACAATAATCCTCGATGAGCAGTGTCCATTGATTACCACTCTGTCTTCACCCCCTCAACCATCCTTTTATCCATAGCAGCAATTTGCCACACTGCTCCAATTTGTGCAGCAGTCTTCCATGTCAACAGTATCAAAAGCCTTTCTAAGATCCAAATAGATAATATCAAAGTTATTCCCTGCATCCAGTTCTTTTGTGACTGCATCCTAGTATTCAATCAAATTGGTCAGGCATGACTTTCCCTTACCAAAACCATGCTGTGTGTCTGAGCTATAACTGAAGTCTTGTCTCGATGATCCTGCAGTGCTTCTTTAATCACTGCCTCCATTAATTTTCCTGGAACAGAAGTTAAACTCACAGGTCTATAATTAATTGTGTCAGCCTTTGATGCTCCTTTGTGAATCACATTTGCACATCTCCAGTCTATGGTTACCTCCCCTCAAGTCGAAACTCTGATAATTATGGCTAAGAGTTTGCTTACTTCCTTTGCTGCCTCCTTTAATATAACTGGATAGATCCCATCCACCCCAGTTGCCTTTTTTATGTTTATCCTCAACAATTTCCCCTCAGTTATTACAAAATCATCCAGCTCACTGCCACAGTTTACTTCACCTCTAGCATTCCCCTTCCTGAATAACTCCTCATGTGTGAATGTAGATGTAAAATACTCGTTTAGTTTGTAAGTCACCTGAGCAGGCTCCTCAACTGTTGAACCATCAATATCCAGAGGACCAATCTGATTCATCCCTTTCCTTCTAGAGTTTACATAGGTAAAGAACTCTTTTCTATGTTTCTTTGCATCCTTTGCCAAGGATTTCTCATAATCTGCCTTTGCCTGCCTAATCTCCTTTGTGACTTGGTTACAGACCAGCTTATATCTATCATAGGCTTCCATGTCACCCATTAATTTATATGTAACCCATGCATTTTTCTTCTCTGCCATATGTCTCATTAGTTCATCTGACATCTATTTAGGCCTAAACCTTGAACAATATTTCTTATTTTGGTATGTAAAGCCTAGTAGCTTCCAAGATAAGTTCTTTTAATGCGTCCCATTTTGAATTTGCTGTTGGTAACATCATCAGTTGGTCCCACTGTATAGAATTTAAATACTGTCTCAGACCATCGTAGTCACCTTTACGAAAGCAAAAACCCTTTCCTTTACCCCTGATTGTAGTTACCTCTTTGAGTAAATCCCACTTCAGCACATTGTGATCACTACCACCTAGTGGTTCCTTTATCTGCAGATTCTTAATGCATGAAGAATCGCTACTGATAATCGGATCAAGAGTATTACTTCCTCTAAGTTTCCTTCCGAACATGCTGATGTAGAAAACAATCATCCAATAAATCCACAAAAGCCTTGCTAGTGTGTAAGTGACCAACCCACAAATTCCAGTCAATATCTGGGAAATTAAAATCCCCCATTATAAGACTCTGATTTACTGGCCCACTCTATTTCCCTGTACAGTTTCTTATTATACTCATCAGAGTCATTAGGCCTACAGCACACTCCTACTCTCAATTTTGATCTCCCAATGCTTAGGTCACACCAAACTGACTCGACACTGCACTGTCCAGCAATGTTGACTGGCTTCACTTCCTTGGATTTTATGCATTTCTTAACTAATAGCATAACCCCTTCTCTCTTCCTATCCTGTCTATCCTTTCTGTAAATATTATACTCCCCAATTTCCAGTTCTGCATTCCTTATCAGTGACACCATGTCTCTGATATCAAAACAATATCTGCCTTTGATGTTTTGAGCAATACCTCAAATTCATCATATTTATTTACCAAACTCCTAGCATTGGTGTACATGCAAGTATACATGCACCTGTTCTTATTCTTAGCTAGCCTAACACAACCCATGTGTTTACTTGACCGCAATGACTCCCAGCAGTGTCTGAAATATCCTGCATCGTGTTTTCCAGCCTGCTGCTCATTCCAATAGAAGCAGTGCAAGGATCACTTTCACCTCTGTATCCCCCCTTGTATCCCCCCCACAAACTAGCAGTTTTCCAACCCACCTAACACTGCCTTCGATAGCATCAGCAAATATTCTTGCATCCTTTCTATTTCAGTGTGTCCCATCCCTGTAAAAGCATATAAATCAGAAATTGGAAATTATAGACCAATTAGCTTGTGATCCCACATCTACAAGTTGTTCACAAGGGTCATTACTAACAGATTACAAAGAATACTTGATGAGAATCAACCAAAAGAGCAACTGGCTTTAGGACAGGATTCTCAACTATGGATCACCTTCACGTAATATCACAGCTAATGGAGAAAGCAAATGAATATAAAACACCATTATGTCTGGCATTTGTGGATTATGAAAAGGTATTTGACTCCATACAGCATAAGGCAATATTTTGCACTCTGGAAAGACAAGGCATAGATACCCCTTATATTATGATTTTGAAGAAAATATATGAGAACAATAATTCCTTTATTAGACTAGACAAAGACAGTAGCAAATCCAAAATTGAGAAAGGAGTTCGACAAGGAAACAATATCTCCAAAGTTGTTTACTGCTGCCCATGAGGAAGCTTTCAGAAGATTAGACTGGTTGCAGAAAAGAATCAATGTGAATGAAGAGTACTTAAACCATTTACGATTTGCAGATGACATTGTGGTCATAAGTCACAATCCCAATGAATTAGAGGAAAATCTCATAAGTTATGCAGAGTTTGTAACGATTTTGGACTAAAGATGAATATGCTAAAACAAGTGATGATGAACAAGTATGCCACAGAAATGGACATAATGATTGAAGGAGCAGTAATTGAAAAGGTGGAGTCATACTTATCTGGGACAAGTTATTAGCTGTAATAATGATAAATGGCTGTAAGTCAAGAGAAGAATAAATTTTGTATGGACAGCATTCAGGAAATATAGTCATATACTGAGCTGCAATACTTCAACTTGTCTGAAACGTAAAATTATGAACCATTGTATAGTCACCACCACGAATTATGGAAGTGAAACTTGGGCACTCATCAAAAGAATGGAAGAGAAGCTGAGAACTACACAGAGAAGAATTCATACTGTTAGATAAGAAGAGAAACACATGGATTAGGCAGCAAACTCAAGTAAAGGACATTCTTATCCAAAAGAACTAAAATGGTCTTGGGCAGGACACATCACTCGAACTCATAATGACAGATGGACTAAGAAAATAACAGAATGGTACCCAAGAGGAGCTAGAAGAAAATCAGAAGACAACGGCAGACTGGATAGATGCAATTCTTGAGCTTGTGGGTAGTCCTAACTAGGGAATTTTTGTTTATCAGAATACAGAGATCTTAAGGCAGGCTTAACTATATTATGCATGTGATAAGTGCTAGTTGCTTAACGCCCAAAATTTTATGATCTAAATTGACCCTGGAAAACTTTGAAGCAAAAAAAGTACTGCCTGCAAAACAACATCGTTCCGAAGTTTCAAAAACCCCAAAACATTTTCAGAAATTAAAATGAAAGCTGGGCACCTTGCCAGCAATCTCCCACCATTTTTGCTACATTTTAGGCACCAGGAAAAGGCCAGTGAAGTCCAGTTTTTTTTTTTTTTTAATTAGTTCCAATCTTTTAAAATGTGTGTATACATTAAAATTTAATGTGTGCTATATGTGTATACATATAGCACACATTAAAAGTAATTCACAAGTTATGGCTTTTCCATTACAAGAAAAATGACATAACTTGTGAATTACTTTTAGAATAATTTAAAATTAAATTTCTTACAAGGTCATAACTGAATTTCTACAGCTGGTTCTTATTTTAATGACAGCAGATAGAATCCTAAAACCCATTTGCAAAAAGCTGCACAAGTGACGGAGATGTAAATCCCAGAGGGCATCTCGACTAGCTCGATCCACCCTTGTTAAACTTATTGGAGTTTATTGCTATGCTCATCATATGGAATTTCCTTGAATTGTACTGGAGGCATAATTAGAAAACTTGGGAAATGCCATACTTCCTGGAATCTTTTCTTCTTTTTTTTTTTTTTTTTGTTTTGGCCTTTTGAATTATCAGTTTTTGACTATAAGTTTTTGACAATTGCACAAAACAGAAGGAACTGGAAAGTTGCTGGAGTGGCCTTCATCCTGCAGTGGATTTTGAAAATGGCTGGTGGTCATGATGATTGTACTGGTCACCGAAGTTCACTCGGTACAATGACTTAGATATCTTCTGAACCTAGAAGCAAAAATAAGAATTACTGTGTGTCACTGTTTTATACTTTCTTATGCCACTAGTATTTTATCTTCTGATTGGACATTTGCTCGCATCCAGACAGTTATTAAAAAGGGTGACAAATCCTTCCTTTCTTCCCATCCAATTATTGTCCATTGCACTTACTCTTTCTAAAGTAATTAAGAAATCCATTAACTGCCAACTCTTGAACTATCTGGAAACTTTCAATCTGACCAATGATAACCAATAATGGTTTCTGTCTGTATCAATCCACTGGTTTATATTACCCATCTATGGACAAATTCAATGTAAAAGTTTGGAGAAACTCAAGTAGTTGCTTTTGATATTTCAAAGACTTTTGATAGTGTTTGGCACTAATATATCTTCTAAATAAGTTTCCATCTTCCTTCCATAAAGAGTACTGAAGCCTATAACAGCAACAAAGTGATCTGTAACAGCACCACAAAAAAGGTTAGGTTGGCAATTTCAGATTATGAGAAATCGCTGGCAAAGGACTGAACCATTGAAGCTACTTATGATTGCACCACTGGACGTGATAGTGATTCTGATGAATTGGAAAAGTGTCAAAGTATCTCCAATACATAAGGGTGGTTCGAAGATTGAAGCTGGAAATTATTGGCTGATCAGTCTAACTTCAGTAGTAGGGAAAATCATGGAGACAATGATCAAAGGTGGAATTCGGGATCATTTAGATAGAACTGAAATTTTGAAGAATAAGCAACATGATTCTGTAAAGGGAAAATCATGTTTAACAAATCTAGTAGCTATTTTCACAGGATCACTCAAAAGCTGGACTTAGGGAATAATTTAGACAGTTGATTTGGATTTCAGCAAAGCATTTGACTCAGTCCTATATGAGCGGTTATTTTATAAGTTGGAACAGGTTGGAATCGCTGGGAAAATCCTTAGACGGATAATTGTATGGCTTCAGGGCAGGAGGCAGAGGGTTGTGATAAATGGTTATTCCTCAGATTGGGTTGATATAAGAAATGGGGTTCCCCAAGGATCAGTATTAGGGCCACTGTTGTTTTTAATTTTCATAAGTGACACCAATGAAGGGATAGAGGGTGTGATGTCTAAATTTTCAGATGTGTAGAGGTTGGTAGAGTAGTTAATGATCACTGCCAAGCAGAACTTCTTCAGAGTGACCTAGACAAACTTCAGACATGGCCAGAAAAATGGCAGCTATGCTTTAATCCAGCAAAGTGTAAGGTATTATGCCTGTGGGACAGTAACCCCAAACTAACTTATACACTTGGTGGTGTTGAACTAAAGCCGGTAGTGGAGGAAAGAGACTTGGATGTTACGATACGGTCAGGCATGAAGTTCTCCGAGCATTGTAGACAGGTTGCAAGGAAGGCCCATGGTGTCCTATTAATGATTTATCAAAAATTTGGTAATAGAGATAAGTACATCATAATCCCATTATATTGTTAGACTACACTTGGAATACTGTGTTCAAGTAGGAGACTACACTAAAGAAAGACATTGAGCTTCCTGGAAGTGTCCAAAGACAGGTAACTAGCCTGGTGAGATCGGCAAAAGGGGATCCATATGAGGAAAAGCTTCGAATATGTGGGTTGCACAGCTTGGAAACTAGACTTGACTGAGGTGTTTAAGACTCTGAGAAGCATAAGTAAAATGAATGAGGACGAAATTTTCACGGTTATGATTCTAGAACTAGGGCCCATAATTTCAAGTTATGTGGTGGTAATGTTTAGACTGGATTTCAGGAAGTTTTAATTTAGCCAGCAAGTTATAAATTACAGGAATAAATTCCCTACATGGATGGTAGAGGCCAACAGTTTTGGGAAATTCAAAGGAGGAGAGAAACATATAGGTTGTTTATTCTTTTTCTCTTATTATTATTATTTATTTATTTTTTTTAAATTTTCTTCTTATTTTTATTATTAATTTTTATTTTATTTATTTTTGGCTGGTGCAGCATAAGCCATAGCCTTCCTTGCACAATGTGGCCATTGCTAATACTAATATTCAATTACAAAAGATGGTCAGATTGCCAACTATCTTTTGTAATTGAACAACCAGTTTTCTGTGACTGCACATTGTCGGTGGTGGCGCTGCAGTTGCAGATGTCAACAAATGCATCAGCGAGAAACTCCACTTGATGTAAGCGGCGGATAGTAGCCAATGATGATTTTGCTGGATTTGTATTGCTACAAAAATTTCACAATGGATTTTTCATTCTGAGGGAAATTGCTGATGGAGATAAGTAATTTAATCCAGGTAAGAGTTGTTGGTTATAGTTGATGCTTATTTTTTGTCTTTGAGTGTGCTTTTTGTGCAGCAGAATCACTACAGCTTCAGTGATATCACTGTTAGAGTCACTGGATTGCTTGCACCTCTAAAACTCAAAGATTTTGAGTATATTAAAGTTAAAACCACTTAAGCTAAACTAATTTGAAAGGGGAACTCGATTCTAACAAGTTTTAACATATCTTTGGAATTTGAGGTAGTTTTTGGTCAAAGTTCAGAGATGGGTATCACAGGGAAATCCCTTCCATGGATTCCCTTCCAGACTGCTAGCGACAGAGCTGTGATTGACTGGTGCTGACTCCACCCAGTGTCACACGATCAACTGAACATACAGAAACATCTGGCACTGGGACATGTGGTGTGTCTCACCCGTGCCAGATGTTTCCGTATGTTCGGGTTATGAACTTCACTGTTCGAAATGTCACGTGGTGTTAATATTTGATTAGTCGATTATTAAATTTTTTGGATGCGTAATTAAAAACAAAAAAAGAAAAGTTTTCTGGTTTGGAAAAGTTCTGAATAATGTGTATTGGGGGTGTGGGGGTTCTGAATAATATGTGTATCAGGAGTCTGGAGGCTGAGCCCCAGAAAAAAAAAAAACCTATTTGCATATTCAATCACTTGTGATTACTTTTTGGTTTCCCTTTGTTGAGTGTGGTTGTCTGTTGTATTGAGTGATTTTTTTCTGCGTGAAATGTTCAAAAATGTTGGGTCATTTATAAAATATAATTTGATTTATGAGGTGAGTGATTTTCTGTTTTTTTCGCATTTCTGCTGACGGGCATCAGCAATTTTCAGTGTAAAATCGTATAGTTATCAGTGATTATTCAATTGCTTGTGATTTACTTTTTGCTTTGCCTTGGTTAAGTGCGGGTGTTTCTTCTACTGGGTGAGCACCTATCCCCCATTTAGTAATGTACAAGCAAGAAGAATCAGTGGTTCCATGTGGTCGCCTTTACGTTTTTTTCATTTAGCATTAGCACAGGCACATGATGCAAGAAAGCAAGCTTATATAGCATCAGCTGAAAAAAAAAAAAAAAAAAAAAACCCTTATTTCACCCATCTACTTGCTCCAAATGTTTGTCAGGTTCTGCCTTGAATCTATTTAAGCTATCAACTTTTACAACAGATGGAAATTTGTTCCAGCAATCAACCACCCGCTGACTAAAGGAAAACTTCTACACATCTATCCTACAACCGCCTTTCCTCAATTTGAATTTATGCCCTCTCAAGCGATTGATCTGGGCAAGAGGAAGGAACCCATCAGCACTGAGCATGCTCAAACCATTCAAGGCTTTATACACCTCAATCAGATCACCTTGCACATGCCTAGTCTCCAGACTAGGCACCTGCAAGGTGATTAATTTGCAAAAACTGAAGCCTCGGTTCGTAAGAGCAACCCTTTGTTCCATTCATTAATCTTGTTGCCCTTCTCTGTACTCGTTCCAATAGCTCTACATCCTTCTTAAAATGAGGCCTCCAGATCTGAACACAGTACTCAAGGTGCAGCCTGACCACTGCCTCATACAAGGGAATAATCACCACCCTATCCCTGCTAGAAAAATTCCTGTATATCCTGTACTCTTGCAGACCATCTGCACTGCTCAGAAAACTTCATATCTGCCTGCACAATTACCTGCAGGTCCTTTTCATTCTCGACCACTGTCAGTGTAGTACCACAGAGTTGATACGTCACTCTGGGGATATTGCTTCCATATGTAGTACTTTACATTTGTCTAAGTTAAACTTCATTTGCCACCTCTCTCATCCCATCTGGTCAACTTTTCTAGATCCTGTTGCATCAGCGTACTGTGATTAGTGTCAATAACAACCCTGCCAACCTTCGTATCATCTGCAAACTTGAACATTAAGCCTGATATACCATTATCAATATCACTTTTTAAATACAGAAAACAACAATGGACCCAACACTGAACGCTGAGGGACTCCACTAATAACATTAGAACACGAAGAGCAGTGTCCATTGATAACCACTGTCTTCTCCCACTCAATCATCATTTTATCCAGAGTAGCAATTTGCCTCCAATGCCACACTGCTCCAATTTGTGCAGTAGTCTTCCATGTGCAACAGTATCAAAGGCCTTTCTAAGATCCAAATATATGATATCAATTTATTCTTTGCATCCAGTTCCTTTGTGACTACATCAAAGTATCCAATCAAATTGGTCAGACAAGACTTCCCCTTAACAAACCCACGTTGCATCCGAACTATATCTGAAGTCTTGTCTAAATGATCATGCAATTCTTCTTTAACAGTGCCTACATTAATTTCCCTGGAACAGAAGTTAAACTAACAGGTCTGTAATGACCTGTCTCCCCATTTGATCCTCCTTTGTGGATTGGGGTCACATTTGCACATCTCCAGTCCATGGGCAACTCCTCTGAGTCCAGAGAAGCTCTCATAATTATGGCTAAGGGTTTGCTTACTTCCTTTGCTGCCTCCTTTAATATAACTGGATAGATTCCATGCACCCCCCAGGTGCCTTTCTTGTGTTTATCTTCAACAATTTCTTCTCCACTTTACTCTCAGTAATTACAAGATTATCTAGCTTAATTCCAGAGTTTAATACGCCTCTGGCATTCCCCTCCTTGAATAATTCCTTATGTGTGAATTTAAATGCAAAATATTCATTTAGTTTGTTAGCTACCTGAGCAGGATCATCAACATTTGAACCATCAATATCAAGTGGACCAATTTGATCCATCCCCTTCTTTCTACAGTTTACATAAGTAAAGAACTCTTTGCTGTTTTTCTTTGCTTCCTTTTCCAGAGATTTCTCATAATCTGCCTTCGCCTGCCTAACCTCATTTGGGACTTGGTTACAGACCAGTTTATATCTATCATAGGCTTCTGTGTCATCTGTTATTTTATATGTATCCCATGCATTTTTCTTCTCTGTCACATGTCTAATTAGTTCATCTGACATCCATTTAGGCCTAAATCTTGAACAATATTTCTTAGTTGAAAAGCCTAGTAGCTTCCAAGATTAGTTCTTCGAATGCTTCCCATTTTGAATTTGCTGTTGGTAACACCTTCAGTTGGTCCCACCGTATAGAATTTAAATACTGTCTCAGACCACCATAGTTACTTTTAGGAAAGCAAAAACCCTTCCCTTTACCCCTGATAGTGGTTACCTCTTTGAGTAAATCCCACTTCAGCACACTGCGATCACTGCCACCTAGTTGTTTCTTTATCTGCATATTCTTAATGCATGAAGAATCAGTACTGATAATCAGATCAAGAGTATTGCTCCCTCTAGTTGCCTCCTGAACATGCTGATTTAGAAAACAATCATCCAATAACTCCACAAAAGACTTGCTAGTGTGTGAGTGACCAACCCACAAATTCCAGTCGATCTCTGTAAAAGTAAAATTCCTCCATTATAAGACACTCTGATTTACTAGGCCACTATTTCTTTGCACAATTGCTCATTATACTCATGATTCATTAGGCCTATAACACACACCTACTCTCATTTTTCCTTTCCCAGCGCTTATGTCACACCAAACAGACTCAACATTGCATTGTCCACCAACATCAATTGGATGCACTTCCTTAGATTTTGTGTTTTTTAACTTACAGCAGAACCCCTCCTTCCTTCCTTCCTGTCCTGTCTATCCTTTCTGTACACATTTTACTTCCCAAATTCCGATTCTGCACTGCTTATGTCTGTGTGAGTTTATAGAAGGCAAATCAGTGAAATAATACCAAGCAGGAAATTAAGAAAACACAAAAAAAATATATATATCCCTGTTTACCTACAATCCAGACTGAAGGCAAAAAACCACAAGAAGTTCTCTGTTTCTGTAATGATCAATATAGGCTAATGTATAAAGTATATAAAATATAAAGTAATTTGAATCTAAACTAAGTAAAAATAATTGAAACTAAACCAAATAAGAAATTGTAAATGTATACAACACATTTACTGATATTGATCATCATTGACCTGACAGAGAACGTAATTTAATAATTAAAAATTAAAATAAGATTAGATATATAGTATATAATGAATATCTACCGCATCCAGGACATAATGTAATAACAACAATAGTCGTCAAAATAACTATTCCCTTAGTGAGTTAATATGTGGTGCCCCTATGTGATGGATATGGTAAAAATATAAATCAAAATAAAAATAAATAAAAATAAAAATAATTAATTAATTAATCAATTAATTAAATTTAAATTAACAAAAAGAGAATGTTTTTTTAAGTTAACGCAAGAGAAAAACATGCAGATAGTAAGAACAAAAACTAATAGAGTAGGAATAATAGAATCTGAACTCCATAAAGGCGAAAAAATAGTATTATAGATAAGAAATAGTTTCTCCTACATACTCGGATTGCCCTAATAATTTCGGAGAAATAAGAACGAAGAATGTAGGATAGCTTAAAGACAATACAAGATATAAGTTGTAGCTCAGGTATGACCTGGATCGCAAACCCGTTCCTATAGTAGGACCCTGAGCTGAATTTGCATGTTACCTCAGCGTGAACTTAACTATATACAGTTATAACCATAAAAAAAAAAAATAATACACTATAATTTGCAGGGCGGTGGGTACAAGTTTTCAATGCAGTAAGACACCAAGAAAGCAAAGTGCATCATATGTACATAATATACATGGCTCTAAATCCGTTATTATGGTAATTATATTAAAGCAATTGGTTCAAAATACAAATTTTTGAAATTAATTTATGTTTATCGCTTTGCTGAAGTGGTATTTCAGTTAAGCGATAGGGAAATTATTATTAATCAACTTCTACAATGCTATTATGTTTACTGAACAGGTTTTATTGTTATTGCAAATAGAAGCAATCCTCAGACATTGGGATAAATTGATATTAGCATGTACTAGATAATCGTGTAAGCTAGATAATCTTGTAATAACTGAGAATAAAGTGGAGGAGAAATTGTTGAAGATAAACAGATAAACACAAGAAAGGCACCTGGGGTGGATGGGATCTTTCCAGTTATATTAAAGGAGGTAGCAAAGGAAGTAAGCAAACCCTTAGCCATAATTATGAGAGCTTCCTTGGACTCAGGGGAGGTACCCATAGACTGGAGATGTGCAAATGTGACCCCAATTCACAAAGGAGGATCAAAGGCTGACACAAGTAATTATAGACCTGTGAGTTTAACTTCTGTTCCAGGAAAATTAATGGAGGCACTGGTTAAAGAAGCACTGCAGGATCATCAAGACAAGACTTCAGTTATAGCTCGGACACAGCATGGTTTTGTTAAGGGGAAGTCTTGCCTGACCAATTTGATTGGATACTATGATGCAGTCACAAAAGAACTGAATGCAGAGAATAACTTTGATATTATATATTTGGATCTTAGAAAGGCTTTTGATACTGTTGCATACGGAAGACTGCTGCACGAATTGGAGCAGTGTGGCATTGGAGGCAAATCGCTGCTATGGATAAAGGGATGGTTGAGGGGGAGAAGACAGAGAGTGGTAATCAATGGACACTGCTCATCGTGGACTAATGTTATTAGTGGAGTCCCTCACGGTTCAGTGTTCGGTCCATTATTGTTTTCTGTATTTATAAATAATACTGATGATGGTATATCAAGCTAAATGTCCAAGTTTGCAGACGATACAAAGGTTGGCAGGGTTGTTAAGGACACAACTGACGCTATGCTGCTGCAACAGGATCTGGAAAGGAGATGGGCTGAGAAGTGGCAAATGAAGTTTAACATTGACAAATGTAAAGTACTACATATGGGAAACAGCAACCTCAGAGCAACGTATCAACTCTGTGGTACTATACTGACAGTGGTAGAGAATGAAAAGGACCTGGGGGTAATTGTGTAGGCAGATATGAAGTTCTCTGAGCAGTGCAGACAGGCTGCAAGAGTAGCTCATGGTGTCTTATCAATGATATACAGGAATTTTTCTACCAGGGATAAGGAGGTGATTATTTCCTTGTATAAGGCAATGGTCAAGCCACAGGTCTGGAGGCCTCATTTCAAGAAGGATGTAGAGCTGCTGGAACAAGTACAGAGAAGGGCAAGAATATTAGTGAATGGAACAAAGGGTTGCTCTTATGAAGAAAGGCTTAAGTTTTGCAAATTACAGTGTCTGGAGACGAGGCACCGGTGAGGTGATCTGATAGAGGTGTATAAAGCCTTGAATGGTTTGAGCATGCTCAATGCTGATGGGATTCTGCCTCTTGCTCAGAAAATTTTTTGGTTGGTGCAGCATGAGCCTCAGGCTTCCTTGCACCATATAGCTAATAATAATAATCACCTGAGAGGGCATAAATTCAAATTGAGGAAAGACAGATGTAGGATAGATGTGTGAAAATTTGCCTTTAGCCAGCGGGTAGTTGGTTGGTGGAACAGACTTCCATCCCTTGTTATGGAAGTTGATAGCCTAAATAAATTTAAGGCTCAGCTGGACAGTATTTCGAACTAACGGAGGGGTGAAGTAGAAGTTTTTTTTAAAGTAAATTAAAGTAAATTTAAATGTCTTTTATTATATTCGTTTACATCTATATTATTATGAAATATTTCTATATGAAAATTCAGGTAATTTGCTATAGTATCAGAACTATTAGTTCTTTCCAATACAAGTTCTTCTGGATAAAATTTACTGTAATCCTGAACAAAATGTGGATAATTTAACACAAATAGATCATCTACGTATCTGAGTATAAGCAAGTTATCTTGGAATGCTCTTTCTGCATAATATAGATAGAGATTTGCAATTATGCAAGTTGCTGGACTTCTCATAGGGGTGCCATTCACTTGCAAGTATAGCGAAGTTCCGTCATATACGTAATTATTGAAGATACATAAATTTATTAAAGTATCCCAGTAATTAAATCAATCTTTATAGTATTTTTATGTTCCAAATATAGTTTCTGGAGAACAATTTTTAAATTGTCAAGATTTATACTAGTGCATAAACTGTTAAAGTCAAATGTTTGTATTTGCTGAATATTGTTATTTTTAATTGCATTTATAATCGGTAAGTTATTGATTTATTATAATAGTTTTATTTACATTATTTAATATAATTTTAAGTAAAGTTTCTAACGTTTTTCCTGGAATTTTTGCATAACTATCTTTATATGTTGTTATGAATCGAAATGCAATAGGTGATTTATGAAATTTAGGAATACCATATATAAATGGATATTTTAGGTTATGATATTTTAACTTTAATTTTTTATGTAATGCAATTAGTTTTTTGATTATTACATTAGGGGAAGATGCTATGTATTTATATGTGCTATTAGACTGCAATTCATTTTTAATAATTTTTATATAATATGACTTACATATAATTGCATAATTGCAAGCAGCTTTGTTAACCAGAGTAATTACAAAATATTCGTGTATTTCTTTACGCTGCCTATTTATTAATTTTGTATTATTTAGATTATCTGGTATAAATCTCAATTGGTGCCTCCATAGCCAGGTGGGAAGGAGCAGTAGTACATAACACACGCTTCTTGATTAGACCGGAGTTCGAGCCCGTACCCACCAAATACGGAGGATGCGGCAGATCACTGAATGACTACCGCATATTCCCAGCCCGGATAAAGGGTGAGGGTTGGCGTCAGGAAGGGCATCTGGCCGTAAAAATTGCATGCCAAAACAATAAAAACGCTGACCCCATATAATAATGGGAAAAGGCGAGGATAAAAAAAAAAACTGGTATAAATCTCAATTGATTATATTTGTTAGATATGATATCAAGAATTGTAAACAACCACATGTGGTATGCCTCAACCGGTATGTTATATTTGTATGCAGATCTTATGCAGTATTTTAATAAATCTAGATATAATAGCTTTTTAAAAATTGATTTATTAATAGGTAGATTAGGTCGAAATTTAAAACACATGTATCCTGTCCAATGTTAATATTGTGAATGTTTGTAGGCTATTATTTTATAGTTACATGCTTTAAGACCAAATGGTTTAGAATATCTAAACCTGATATTAATATGTAAGTTATTAATAGGCAGCAAGTCATTACGTAAATTAATGGTTCTATGTATATCCAAATTATCCATCAATTTATTTTGAAAATATAAGACAAGGACAGAGTTTTCTGGTTGTTTGTTAATATTCAAAATATTAATTCTGAATTTAATAATGTCTAATATAATGTCTAATATATCCAAATTATCCATCAATTTATTTTGAAAATATAAGACAAGGACAGAGTTTTCTGGTTGTTTGTTAATATTCAAAATATTAATTCTGAATTTAATAATGTCTAATATAATGTGCATAAGATGAGAGGATGCAAAGACAATTATTAGCTTTCCAGCTTAGTGCTTTGAGCACACTAAGTTTAATGCTAAAGTGTATTATGTATCTTACTAATGTTTATAGGATCGGTGTCCCAAATTTTAAATGTGAAATCCCCTAGATGTTCTCGGTTGCTCTTATATGTTTTAGATTTACTATATTTTCTTTTGCAGTTAGATTTATGAAGTTTAGCAATTTGAAACATATTATAAACACAAATGTCTTTCAAATTATTTGTCAAATATTTTTGATTAAATCTGTTATTCAGTCCGTATGGATATAGTCTTATATCATAACATGTTAATTTCTTCTTGCAATAATCTTTCATTGGTGTTATTAATTACATTAAGTATTGAAATGAAAATATTACCAAAGGTATGTTTTGGAAATGTCTGAATTCAATATCACGTTCAAGACTACTTGTTTTCTTACTAGACTTGTTATTGTAAGTATTAATATCTGAGCGATGAAGGTTCATTCTGATATGTAAATTATTATTGGTTTGACATTGCATGTATGACAAGTGATCATATATATAACATTGTTCATTTTACAAAATATTTGCTCATTTATATTAACTGCAGCATGATTTGGATCCATATAGGGGCAAGTAAGACAATTTGTTATTACATGGTTGAAATTTAAGAAATGGTAATGGCAATCGGATATTAGAGCCAGAAGCATTATATGCTAAATTTCTCTGTAAAGTGTGAGTTATTTGTGTATGTGTCAAAGTATTAACATGGTTAGGATTACTATCCAGAGCAGAAATAGTATCCCTGGTCACTTTTAGGCTACTCTGCAATGTAACATTTTATTATTACAGTTTCTAAGTAACATAATAACAACAAAAGTTAAAAAAAAAAAAAAAATATGCCTATTCATAAAATTCATGAAGTAAAAAAGGAATAATAAGGAATAATAGACAAAGCAATCTTAGGTAGTACATACTGAACCTAAGCAAAGTTTATGTATATATATATATTATTATATATATATACATAATAATAATAATAATATATATACATATATTATTATATATATATACATAATTTATATAATTTTTAACTTTCTTTCCTTATTACTTATTTATATATATATATTATTATATATAAATAAGTAATAAGGAAAGAAAGTTAAAAATTGTAACAAACTAAATAATATTTATGGGTCAATACACTTGCAGAGCAGTTATGCATTACAACCATGATGTATATAAAATGTGTAAGATTATAATGTAGAAGGCAAATCTGTCAAATAACACACAGCAGAAAATTAAGAAAATGCAAAAAAAATAATAATAATAATACAAAATTAATAAATACACGAACATTTTGTAAATACTCCGGTTGACAAAGCTGCTTGCAATTATGCAATTATATGTAAGTCATATTATATAAAAATTATTAAAAATGAATTGCAGTCTAGAAGCACATTAGCATTAGTAGAGGCATTTGATGCAAGAAAGCAAGCTTATGCAGCATCAGCCAAAAAAAAAAAAAAAAAACCACTTCCACTTCATCCCTCTGTTCGTTCAAAATACCTGTCCAGCTGAGCCTTAAACCTATTTAGGCTATCAACCTCCACCACAAGGGATGGAAGTCTGTTCCACCAACCAACCACCCGCTGGCTAAAGGCAAATTTCCGCACGTCTATCCTACATCTGTCTTTCCTCAATTTGAATTTATGCCCTCTCAGGTGATTTTTCTGAGCTAGAGGAAGAATCCCATCAGCATTGAGCATGCTTAAACCATTCAAGGCTTTATACACCTCTATCAGATCACCTCGCTGGTGCCTAGTCTCCGGACACTGTAATTTGCAAAACTTAAGCCTTTCTTCGTAAGAGCACCCCTTTGTTCCATTCACTAATCTTGTTGCCCTTCTCTGTACTCAGTACAGAGAAGTTTCTCTATACAGCAACCCCAGAGCAACGTATCAAATCTGTGGTACTACACTGACAGTGGTAGAGAATGAAAGAGACTTGGGGGTGGTTGTGCAGGCAGATATGAAGTTCTCGGAGCAGTGCAGACGGGCTGCAAGAGTAGCTCATGGAGTATTGTCAATGATATACAGGAATTTTTCCAGCAGGGATAAGGAGGTAATTATTCCCTTGTATAAGGCAATGGTCAGGCCACACCTAGAGTACTGTATACAGGCCTGGAGGCCTCATTTCAAGAAGGATGTAGAGCTGCTGGAACGAGTACAGAGAAGGGCAACAAGATTAGTGAATGGAACAAAGGGGTGCTCTTACGAAGAAAGGCTTAAGATTTGCAAATTACAGTGTCTGGAGACTAGGCACCAGCGAGGTGATCTGGTAGAGGTGTATAAAGCATTGAATGGTTTGAGCATGCTCAATGCTGATGGGATTCTTCCTCTCGCTCAGAATAATCACCTGAGAGGGCATAAATTCAAATTGAGGAAAGACAGATGTAGGATAGACGTGCGGAAATTTGCCTTTAGCCAGCGAGTGGTTGGTTGGTGGAACAGACTTCCATCCCTTGTCGTGGAAGTTGATAGCCTAAATAAGTTTAAGGCTCAGCTGGACAGGTATTTTGAACGAACAGAGGGGTGAAGTGGGAGTGGTTTTTTTTTTTTTTTTTTGGCTGATGCTGCATAAGCTTGCTTTCTTGCATCAAATGCCTCTACTAATGCTAATGCTAATACTCGTTCCAGCAGCTCTACATCCTTCTTGAAATGAGGCCTCCAGACCTGTATACAGTACTCTAGGTGTGGCCTGACCATTGCCTTATACAATGGAATAATCACCTCCTTATCCCTGGTAGAAAAATTCCTGTATATCATTGACAATACTCCATGAGCTACTCTAGCAGCCCGTCTGCACTGCTCAGAGAACTTCATATCTGCCTGCACAACCACCCCCAAGTCCCTTTCATTCTCTACAACTGTCAGTGTAGTACCACAGAGTTGATACGTTGCTCTGGGGTTGCTGTTTCCCATGTGTAGTACTTTACATTTGTCAATGTTAAACTTCATTTGCCACCTCTCAGCCCATCTGCTCAACCTTTCCAGATCCTGTTGCAGCAGCATAGTGTCAGTAGTGTCCTTGACAACCCTGCCAACCTTTGTATCATCTGCAAACTTGGACATTAAGCTTGATATACCATCATCAATATCATTTATAAATACAGAAAACAATAATGGACCCAACACTGAGCCCTGAGGGACTCCACTAATAACATTAGTCCACGATGAGCAGTGTCCATTGATTACCACTCTCTGTCTTCTCCCCCTAAACCACCCCTTTATCCATACCAGCAATTTGCCTCCAATGTCACACTGCTCCAATTTGTGGAGCAGTCTTCCATGTGCAACAGTATCAAAAGCCTTTCTAAGATCCAAGTATATAATATCAAAGTTATTCCCTTCATTCAGTTCTTTTGTGACTGCATCATAGTATCCAATCAAGTTGGTCAGGCAAGACTTCCCCTTAACAAAACCATGCTGTGTCTGAGCTATAACTGAAGTCTTGCCTAAATGATCCTGCAGTGCTTCTTTAACCAGTGCCTCCATTAATTTTCCTGGAACAGAAGTTAAGCTCACAGGTCTATAATTACTTGTGTCAGCCTTTGATCCTCCTTTGTGAATTGGGGTCACATTTACACATTTCCAGTCTATGGGTACCTCCCCGGAGTCCAAGGAAGCTCCATAATTATGGCTAAGGGCTTGCTTACTTCCTTCCTTTGCTGTCTCCTTTAATATAACTGGATAGATCCCATCCACCCCGGGTGCCTTTCTTGTGTTTATCTTCAACAGTTTCTCCTCCACTTTACTCTCAGTTATTTCAAGATTCTGTAGCTTACTGCTAGAGTTGAATACACCTCTGGCATTCCCCTTGCTGAATAACTCCTCATGTGTGAATGTCGATGCAAAATATTCATTTAGTTTGTTAGCTACCTGAGCAGGATCATCAACAGTTGACCCATTGATATCAAGTGGACCAATCTGATTCATCCCCTTCCTTCTAGAGTTTACATAAGTAAAGAACTCTTTGCTGTTTTTCTTTGCATCCCTTGCCAAGGATTTCTCGTAATCTGCCTTCGCCTGCCTAACCTCCTTTGTAACTTGGTTGCATATCAACTTGTATCTATCATAGGCTTCTGTGTCATGTGTTAATTTGTATGTATCCCATGCATTTTTCTTCTCTGCCATATGCCTCATTAGTTCATCTGACATCCATTTTGGCCTAAACCTTGAACAATATTTCTTAGTTGGTATGTAAAGCCTAGTAGCTTCCAAGATAAGTTCTTTGAATGCTTCCCATTTTGCATTTTCTGTTGGTAACATCATCAGTTGGTCCCACTGTATAGAATTTAAATACTGCCTCAGTCCATCGTAGTCGCCTTTACGGAAGCAATAACCCTTCCCTTTACCCCTAATGGTAGTTACCTCTTTGAGTAAATCCCACTTCAGCACACTGTGATCACTGCCACCTAGTGGTTCATTTATCTGCAGATTCTTAATGCATGAAGAATCACTGCTGATAATCAAATCAAGAGTATTACTCCCTCTAGTTGCCTCCCGAACATGCTGATGTAGAAAATAATCATCCAATAAATCCACAAAAGCCCTGCTAGTGCGTGAGTAACCAGCCCCCAAATTCCAGTCAATATCTGGGAAATTAAAATCTCCCATTATAAGACTCTCTGATTTACTGGCCCACTCTATTTCCCTGTACAGTTCCTTATTATACTTATCAGAGTCATTAGGCCTATAGCACACTCCTACTCTCAATTTTGATCTCCCAATGCTTATGTCACACCAAACTGACCCGACACTGCCCTGTCCATCGATGTCGACTGGCTTCACTTCCTTGGTTTTTATGTGTTTCTTAACTAATAGCATAACGCCTTCCTATCCTGTCTATCCTTTCTGTAGACGTTGTACTCCCCAAATTGCAGTTCTGCATCCCTTATATCTGTGTGACACCACGTCTCTGATATCCCAACAATATCTGCCTTTGATGTTTTGAGCAATACCTCAAATTCATCAAATTTATTTACTAAACTCCTAGCATTGGTGTACACGCAAGTATACCTGCACCTGTTTCTATTCTTAGCTACCCTAACACAACCCATGTGTTTACTTGTACCGCAATGGCTCCCAGCAGTCTCTGAAATACCATGCATTTTGTTTTTCAGGCTTCTGCTCATTTCAGGCTTCTGCACATATAAATACATAGCATCTTCCCCTATTGTAATAATCAAAAAACTAATTGCATTACATAAAAATTTAAAGTTAAAATATAATAACCTAAAATATTCATTTATATGTGGTATACCTAAATTTCATAAATCACCTATTGCATTTCGATTCATAACATCATGTAAAGATAGTTATGCAAAAATTCCAGGAAAAATGTTACACTTTACTTAATATTATATTAAGTAATGTAAATAAAACTATTATAATAAATAATAACTTACTAATTATAAGTGCAATTAAAAATAACAATATTCAGCAAATAAACATTTGACTTTAACAGTTAATTCACTAGTATAAATCTTGACAATTTAAAAATTGTTCTGCAGAAACTATATTTGGAACATAAAAATACTATAAAGATTGATTTAACTTACTGGGATAATTTAATAAATTTATGTATCTTCAATAATTTCGTATATGACAGAACTTCGTTATACTTACAAGTGAATGGCACCCCTATGGAAAGTCCAGCATCTTGCATAATTGCAAACCTCTATCTATATTATGCAGAAAGAGCATTCCAAGATAACCTGCTTATATTCAGATATGTAGATGATCTATGTGTGTTAAATTGTCCAATTTCGTTCAGGATTACAGTAAATTATATCCAGAAGAACTTGTATTGGAAAGAACTAATAGTTCTGATACTATAGCAAATTACCTGGATCTTCATATAGGAATATTTCATAATAATATAGATGTAAACATATATAATAAAAGAGATGCATTTAATTTTAATGTAGTCTGCCTTACAAACTGGAGATCTAATATATCAAAATCAGTACATGCTAATATCATTTTATCCCAATGTCTGAGGATTGCTTCTATTTGCAATAACAATAAAACCTGTTCAGTAAACATAATAGCATTGTACAATAAGTTGATTAATAATAATTTAATCGAAGATAATCTTCAAATAAAGAAGCTGTCATCCAAGCATTGGTATTATTGGCATATTCAACAAGCAGCTGTTTTACTCCTTTAAAACATTTAGGCAATTGACTCTTGCCAATAATTAACAGCTTCATCTTGATTGTTCCCGTCATGTTGCATGTTAAAAGAACTGTAATCCTGTCCTTTATCTTCTTTCCTGCAGACGCAGAGGAATTTTTAAAAATCAAGCAATGGTCTGGGGTAGCCCGGTAGTACAACCCTGTTTCATCTGTATTAAAAAATATCTTCAGGATTATAAGTGCTTAACACAGTTAAGCACTTATAATCCTGACACCTTCAACCAGGTGTCAGCTGCAGAACCAATCGGAATCCTGTTTTTCTATATGAAGTTTTTTGTAAACAATATCATCCTTCCATCTTGTCAGCTCTGTCCATCGCCTTAAACTCTTCGTGTAGTTTTTCAGCAAAATCATTAGCTTTTTGAAGAAGAATGCTACAATTGATTGGTGCATTAAATGAGCTGGCCTGTTTGAACCAAACAAACAGAGCTTCATCTACTGTTTGGCATTTCCCTTCAGACTTCCTCTTTCTGGTTTCACTAATCACATTAGTGTTTAATGTGTGACGTGATTTTAACAATTTTGATAAAGATGACTGAGGCACTCCTAATTTTACTGCTGCTTCCCTTTGAGACATATTGCCTAAGTTTAATCTATCGTACGTTTCTATAATTCGTAACTTATCTTTTACACACAAATTCACTCTCTTTCTGTTCACTGACATTTTTTTTTGGTAGTAAAATTTAAAACACAGTAAAAAAGATAAGCTTCAATCAATAACAAAGCACACAGGACATACAAATTGGAACTAACACAACACGCAAGTGAGACGAAGTTTAGATATATAAATGAAGAGCAGATTTCAGCGAAGGGGATTTCATCATAATAATGTGAAAACACAGAATTCCAGCTATCGATATTATCACAAATAAATAAGATCGAATTTACTACCTGTTTATTGCACTAACAGAAAAGCCCAATAAACCAAAAACTGCAAATTTTTTTTTATTGTTTTATAGTTGTCACACCTCTATAAATGTGACCTCCAGAAATGTGCTTTAGAAAAATATCACAGAGGCATTCAAAATTGATTCTTATAACAGTTCTTCTTCGAAAATGTGATTTAGTAAATGATGAAAGTGTAGTGTATTTTATTGGTTTGGATCGGTTCTTCAAAATTTGATTCCAATAACCAGTGATCACAAAACTGACGCTTACTATAAAAAGTATAAAAATAGAATGCAAGTAGAGTGACAATGCGGATCATACATGAAGTAAATGTGTGTTTCTCCCAACCCCCCCTTGTTTGGTGGGTTCCCCACTGCCGGCTAACATATCCCATCCCCAGAGTGGGATAGGCAATTTGACCATCCTACTGGATTCGACAAAACATGGACCTGACAACCATCACTGACGAAGACATACTGCAGCTTTGCTGCCAACATGTCATTTGGAGATCTGAACTGGGTACTCTAATCAGGTTCCCTTTAAAACCCCATCCCCAGGCAGGGGTGGGAGGAGACGAGTCTCTTTCTGCTCCACTTCCTGCCTCCCCCATACTTCGCTGGGTGTGGCTCGTCCCCACTGACCACTTTGGGGATGCCTATTCTTCTACCTGTTCCTCTCCAGTCTCCTCCCAACTCTAACTAAACCGATCGAGTACCCCATAACAATGCTGCAAAATTCAACCGCTTTCTCATAAACCTCTTTTGGCCTTTCCAAATTCTGGTGTTCACCCCTATTTTATTTTTTTTTACCTATATATAGGTCTTGCCACTGAACTCCTCGGAAAGTAGGTGGCGGGATTCGACTAGGTCAGGCACCCAGTAGATTAAATAATCTACTGGGTGCCTGACCTACCTCCTCATGGCAAAGTATGGGCAACAGTGGGTCCCAACAGCTAAATGGTCAGAGAAACAACAGAACATAACACTATACAAAAAACCACTCCCCACGCACTTTAAATCTCTGGCCTCCACAAAGTTCTATGTCACTTACAAAGAATACAATGTGGAGATGATGGAAACTCCCAGTGCCATCAGACAACTAACACACTTTACTTTACATTTGCTCATTGTGGGTGATGGTAGATGGCTTTCAAGTCAATGGGTGAAGGTTGTATTAACGACCTCATCCACTGACTTGAAATCCCATCGATAGTTTGCTCATGATAGCATATGGCATTTCCCTTTCCAGTGTTAGAAAACTTGCTCTGCAAAAGTAGTTTCAACTTCTCAAATATCGACTACCAATTCCTTAAATGCTGATGGAGAATTCCAATGGGGGCAAAGAAAACTGTTAATTTCAATCTTTCTAAAACTCAATTCTAAATTATGTCTCACAAAAAGGATTCTTCTGCTCTATACTTATCTTCAATGATACTCAGATTTCAACACAAGATCACATATTTCTATCAGGGATTACCCTGACTTCTGATCTCTCTAGGCATAAGCATATCACACATATTACTCTCCCAGCTTTTTTCTAGCAGGGATAGGGATGTGATTATTCCCTTGTATAAGGCATTGGTCAGGCCACACCTTGAGTACTGTATACAGGTCTGGAGGCCTCATTTCAAGAAGGACGTAGAGCTGCTGGAACGAGTACAGAGAAGGGCAACAAGATTAATGAATGGAACAAAGGGATGCTCTTACGAAGAAAGGCTTAAGTTTTGCAAATTACAGAGTCTGGAGACTAGGCATCGGTGAGGTGATCTGATAGAGGTGTATAAGGCTTTGAATGGCTTGAGCATGCTCAATGCCGATGGGATTCCTCTTGCTCAGAATAATCACCTGAGAGGGCATAAATTCAAACTGAGGAAGGACGGATGTCGGATAGATGTGCAGAAATTTGCCTTTAGCCAGCGGGCAGTTGGTTTGTGGAATAGACTTCCATCACTTGTTGTTGAAGTTGATAGCCTAAACAAATTTAAGGCTCAGGTGGACAGGTATTTTGAACGAACGGAGGGGTGAAATGGGAGTAGTGGTTGTGTTTTTTTTTTTTTTTTTTTTGGCTGATGCTGAATAAGCTTGCTTTCTTGCATCATATGCCTCTACTAATGCTAATACCTCGCCAGTGGTTCGTGGGTTTTAGTTTGACAAAGGCCAAATTGTAATGGCCAGACAACTGGGTCAGAGTATATCCGAAATGGCACGGCTGGTGGGATGCTCACAGTCAGCCGTGATTAGTACCGACTGAAAATGGTCCGAGGAGGGGAAACCAACGAACTGCTGGCGAGGTATTGGATGACCACAGCTCATCAATGCTCGAGGTGAGCACTGATGAGCTGTGGCACTGAGTGTCCACTTTCGGTAGGTACTAACCACGACTGACCGTGAGCCCACCAATGACACAACCCACCAGTCGTGCCATTTCAGATATGCTCTGACCCAGTCGTCTGGCCATTACAACTTGGCCTTTGTCAAACTCGCTTAAGTCTGTTGCCTTTCCCATCTGAAGAACAAGAGTAACACTGATTAACAGAGCTCAATGTTTTTTATACTGTGTCCCAACCCGCGCATGCACCATAGTTCACCTGCAGTTGCTTCGATTTGCATGACTCACTAGTCAATGTTTTGGTTCATCGGTGTACATATAAAAGGAAAATATACATAACTTATTGTTGTATACCCTCAATTCGGGTGACTTCGTCTGGGGGTCAATCACCCAAATTGAAAGCAAAACAGCAATAAGGGGATTCTCTCTCTCTCTCTCTTTCTGTGATGATCAATATGTCGAAATCAGTTTTGAGGTAGAATAACCATTTATTTCACCTCTCTAAATAGGGATAGAAAATTACAAAATTAAAATCTGATGAAAATCTAAAAATAAATTTTGATACATGATCAGGGGACTACAACTGATCATGGATCAAAAACTGCAATTCTATATTTATCCAAAAGTCAAGATTACCTATGGAAGAAAAGGAAATTTAAAAATAAGTGAGAGCAAATAGAAGGGCAAAGCAGCAGAACTTCCAAAAATATGAACCATGTAGTCGCAATACAATGTATGTTGTAAAACATAAGAAATTATGATAAAATAAGAAGTAAAAAGCAAAAAAATTAAAATAAGTGCTAACGGTGCAACTTAGATGCAATAATATGTAGCTATAAGTGAGAATTATCAAATGCCACAATTTAGAAAAATTTTGGGAAAATTTGTACAAGAATGCAAAATTAGAAGATAACGCAAGCAAATGGTATAAGGCAAGGGAATAAAGCAAGGAAAGAGAGGGGATGAAAGTGCAGATAAAAAAGACGAACATAGTTAAAGGTAAAGGACAGTAAGAACATTTGTATCATCCGTGTATTGCACAAATAGCTTTATGAAAGAGAAAAAAAGGAGAAGTAGAAAGTAGAGAGATAAAAAGCTGAGAAAAGCATATTAAAGTATACTAGGGCAAGCTGGGATCGTAAAGCCCATGTTATAGAAAGGACCCTGACTGAGAGAGAGAGTTTGTAGAAAGAGAGATACTAATACCAAATGCTTGCAATGTAAGAATTTTGTGAAATGCCAAAAAAAGCCGAGAAAATAAGAACCAAAAATATATAAACCGAAAAAATTATGAAGTCGATACTTGCAAATAGAGTGCAAAATAGATACCAGGAATTTTTAAGTAATGAGTAGTAAACAGTTAAACTATTTAATATAGGTCTAATACCTCTTGTGTTTGGGGTTTTCATAAAACAAAAAAAAAAAATTTCTACCTACCGTCTATCAGAGACTTCTTAATTTGGAATTGCCTCTATTTGATCACTTCCGGTTAAATTCTCTTTAATTAATTACATGAAGTTCATTTGTTGCCTCTGTAATTCTGCCAACTCTACTAATCACTCAACTCTTTGACATCACTTCTTTGAAACTCAAATTTCTCCAACTTTCCTAACGATGAGTAATTTTACTTGGTGATTTCAAAGTTAAAAACTCCAATTATCTTCAGTTTTATATTTGGACAGACCCAGCAAGTCAAGATTACAAGAATTTTTTTCAATTAACTAATGTCCTCACACAGCTTCTTCATTAAAAAACAAGAAAACCAGACAATCCCAACCACACACCCAACTCACTTGAGCTTTTTCAAACAAACAGCCCTTCAAAGTACACAGTCAATGTTAATAGTCCTCTAGGGACCTCACACCTTGCAACTGATGGTCTTTTAATTCAATGGACTCTCACTCTCTCATGGCCATTCTCAGCCACATGTTGTTTGGCATTAAAAGAATGGGAAATGGATAATCTATTCTATTCATCTTTTCCTTTGTTAAATTCATGGTTTGTTAGATTCATTCTTATAATCCAAAATCTCAGATCATGTCAGCAAAATTATTCTTGTAGGGATGAAATTCTTTATTCACATTTCACCTTAAAATCTCATCCCTTATATAAACTGTTTTTCCAATAAACTTGCTAAGGCTGTTCAAGTTAAGAATATAGCATAAGTTGTTGTTGTTATTTGGAGCATTAGCAACTAAGGCCATATTGCTCAGGGGATATGTGGTGGTCATTCTCTGACCTTTCCGCATCCTCCGTATTCGGTGGTTACGGGCTCAAACCCCGCTCTAATCAAGAAGCGTGTGCCGCTGCTCCTGCCCACCTGGCTACGGAGGCATCTAGCATATAGTAGCAACTGGCTTGTGTCAAAATTACCAGCTTTGTGTTCTGCCTAAACTAAAGCTTACAAAAATTATAAAACAATTATTAATCAGTCAAATCATGATTTGAAACAGCCTATGAGTAAAAAAAAAAAAAAAAAAGTTTAATGCCAAAATGGTGGCATTCTGATCTCTTACCAGAACTAGTGGCTATAATTTCTTTCCATCAGTACTCCCACTTCTGTTAAAACAATATGGTTTTACTGCATTCTCTTCTAAACAGGGATGAAATTCTTTATTCCACATTCCACCTTAAAATCTCATCCCTTATATAAATTGTTTTACCAATAAACGTGCTAAGGCTGTTCAAAGTTGAAGAATATAGAATACTGCAATTGGCTTGTGTCAAAATTGCCAGCTTCATTCTGCATAAACTAAAGCTTGCAAAAATTATAAAACAATTATTAATCAGTCCAATCATGATTTTGAACAGCCAATGAGTAGAAGCCTCCATAGCTGAGTAGTCAGGAGCAGGAGTCCAGTAGCACACACTCTTTGAGTAGACCGAGGTTCAAGGGCCTGACTGCTAAATACAGTTAATGTGCCAACCTGCATTGGGCTAGTGTGGCAGATTATGGTCCATTTCCCTCAACATGAATGGTTGAGAAGGCTTCCATCCTGCAGTGGGTTGATAATGGCTGCAGCTTACCCTTTTTTTTTTTGTTTATGAGTAAAAAAAAAAAAAAATTGTTTCTTGCCAAGATTTTTTTTTTTTTTTTTTTTTTTTTGGTAGTTGTTGGCGCATCGGCTTCTGTGGCCATAATGCACCTCCCAAGGTTTTTGCAGTACTTTGATCCAAGCCCGAGGCGGGATTCGAACCCGCAACCTTTGGGTTGCCAGGCAGGCACTTTACCCACCCGGCTAGCCCGGTCGGCGCTCTTGCCAAGATGGTGGCAATCTGATCTCTCTTACCAAACTAGTGCCTGTAATTTCTTTCCATCAATGGCTTTACAGCATTCTCTGCTAAACAAAAACCCAACATGATTTTGCATCCTACATTTCTTCTAACTATTGTATTGACAATTTTAGTAAACCACCACCTGCCATACCCAATATACTCCGCTCAATGCCTCCTGTAGTCTTTCAATGCAAGAATGTTAAAAGAATCTTGAACAATCTTGATATTAAGAAAGTTCCGTGTCCTGATAGTATCTCTTCACTTATTCTCAAAACTTGTACTCCTGAGCTTGCACCTGTTCTATGCTGTGTTGCCATTTTATACTTTCTTATCAACTGTGGTTTCTCCCTATACTCATGAAATTTGCTCATATCCAGTCAGTTCCTAAAAAGGGGTGACAAAACTCTCCCATCCAGCTACCAACTGCTGATGAAAAAATCCATTATCCATGGAGATTAAACCATCTTGAAACCTTTCCTCTGATCAACGTTTGCTGGTATGAATTTCATGAAATCTTAATCAACTGAGATATATTTGCATATGTTATGCATCTATGAACAAATTCAAAGGAAAAGTTTGGTAAAACTTTAGCAGTTTCTGGCGACATTTCTAAGGATTTTGATCGCATTTGGCATAGATGACTTCTAAACAAGCTTCCTTCTTACAAACTGCTAAGTTATTTTTGCATTGGGTATCCTATTCTCTCTCTCTCTCTCTCTCCCCCCCCCCCCGAACGCTCACTGCAAGTGATTGTTCTCTGTTTTTTAGCTTCTTCACTAATGCTTCCCAAGTTACATTCTTTCTCCCACATACTTTCTTTTCTCCTAAATACCTTCTTCCACCGACTGGAAATCCTATCCACAGTTTTGCTGTGGATAGCTAACTACGTTGAACCTTAACAATTTAAAAATCCTTTTTCCGCACAAAAAAGATTCAAATTCTCGAATATATCCACCAAATCCTTAAATGCCAATCTCCAGATAATTCTTAGTTAATTTTAATTTAGTTTAATTTAGTTATTAATTAATAACTTAGTTAACTTTAATCCATCTAAAACTCATTTCCATCTTATTTTTTGCAAAAGAGTCTATTGCTTCTTCGATGACATTCTTATTTCTAGACATGATCACATATCTCTACTAGAAATTACCCTGACTTCTAATTTCTTGCATAAGCATGTTCCAAATACTGCTTCCTCTGCAATTTAGGAAATTGCATTTTTCTTTAGAAAACAGGCCTTGCATGTTGGGTTGCATATCATCCAAGTTTCTTGCAATGACTGACTAACCAAATAATAAAACTGGTTAAAATAAATTTATTAAAATAAATAAATGATACATACATAAGATAAAACTGAGATAAAATAAGATAAAAAGCGTTAAAATACAATAAGATAAAAAGCGTTAAAATACAATAAGATAAAAATGTTAAAATATAATATAATAAAAGCGTTAAAATAAACAAGCTTTCAAAACGAAGTGCCTCTTCATCAGCCAGTCGGTGAATGGTGTACTTCAGTATATATTAATGGTTACAACAGCTCAAACCCCGGTAGGCGCTTCTGTAGCCAGGTGGACAGGAGCAGCAGTGCATAGCACGCACTTCTTGATTAGACTGGGGTTCAAGCCTGTGACCACCAAATACAGAGGATGCGGATAGGTCAGGGAATGACCACCACAAATCCACGGAGCAATATGGCCTTAGTTGCTAATGCTCCTAAAAACCAAATAACAACAACAACAAAAGCCGGTAATCACGTCATGTATCACAAGTCTGATATCGGTAGTACAGAATTACATACATGTGATGACCGTAAGCGCTCATAACACTGCAATATAGTACATTCTATAATAGGGTGTAAGTGCACTCCCCTTGTGTGATTCATAGTACTATTATTGGTAGCTATGTGCAGTGCTTCAAGCCACGAGTGCTGCCGGTAATCACATGAATAGTCAATGATTTCAATATCCTGTCGGAGATCAAGGTTGTGCTGCTTGACCCAATAATGCTCAGGGACTGTGGAGCATTCAAAATTAGCGGTTCACAGAGCCACCTCATGTTCAGAAACCCGGTCTTTCAATCTTCTACTAGACTTGCCTACAATAACACCCCCCCCACAATCTGGACACATAATGCGGTATATGGAACCACTCTGCAAGAAAGGAGGAACAGGTGTTTTCACCTTAGAAATAATAGACTATAATTTCCCGCCCGAAATTTGCACACATCGTATATGATGGAGACGCAAAATCCTAACAAGACGTTCCGATACGCCCGGATAATAGGGGATTAGGCGGTAAAGATAAATTCATTGACACGAGGAGGGTTTAATAAATTCGTGAGCCTGAAGCTCACATCTATCTAGAACATGAGGTGGATAGCCGCAATTTGAAAGCTCTACCCTAATTTTAGAAATCTCCAATTGCCTGTCACCAGTCGAACTAGAGTGCGTCTAAGTGCAAGAGAATAAAGTGTGAGCAGTGCTACGCAAATGACCAGGGGTTGTTGTTGTTATTTGGTTTTTAGGAGCATTAGCAACTAAGGCCATATTGCTCCAGGAACATGCGGTGGTCATTCCCTGACCTTTCTGCATCCTCCGTATTTGGTGGTGATGGGCTCGAACCCCAGTCTAATCAAGAAGCATGTGCTATGCACTGCTGCTCCTTCCCGCCTGGCTACAGAGGCGCCCAATGACCAGGAGTGTCCGCAGACCCATAATTGGTAAATTGGCCTGTATGCATTGGCTTCCTAAAAACGAAAGTTACTAAATGCGAATCCATGCATTAGACTAACACATCCAAAAAAGGATAAGTATTATCAACCTCTAGTTCAATCGCAAACTGAATGACAGGGCGAAAGGGAATTAAGATATTGTGACAGTCAAGATTCCGATCCCCGGGGGATAATTGCAAAGATATTGTCAACATACAACACTAGAGAGTGATAGGAATAAGTAAGTTCAAGAAAATCTGACTCAAGTTCTATGGTGATATTGGCCACGATAGGACTAACAGGGTCACCCATTGCTGTGCCCTGTATTTGGCAAAACAGAGATTCATTGAACATGATCATGCCCTCCGCTAAACACAGATTGAGAGCGGTACAAATATCATCTGTAGAGATGTGAGATTCATCTCCCAATGTGGAATCCCTGCTCAAAAAGACGTCTCACACAGGCAATAGCCTGTTGTAGAGGAACAGAAGCGAACAGAGAAACAACATTAAAAAGGAGACCATAACCTCACTCAGAAAAATAGCAAAATCTTTAATAATACGCAGAAATGCATACTACTGGAAACAGTGTAAACAGTTTTCCCAACAAGGAGTGCTAATAACTTGGAAACCTGTTTATAAAGTTCATACGTAGGTATGACAACAAGAAACAATGGGCCATAAAGGAATATCAGGTTTATGAATCTTTGGAAGTCCATAAAACTGCAGGAGTCGACAACCTGTCGCATGAAGCTTCTAGCAGAATTTCTTGGTAATCTTATTAGCTAAAAACCAAGAATGCACAAGTTTATTATCTTCAGATTCCAACTTCTCCAACACAGGGGAATCTTGCACAGTTTCATAAACTTCCTGATCCTGTAATAGAGCGAGGGCTTAACAAATATACTCCGACTTGTCCAGGACAACAGTGCATCGCCCCTAATCTGCAGGTGCCATCTTTGCACAAAGAAGTTGGTTGGTTGGTTTTGATTTTATTGGCGCATTAGCTACTAAGGCTATAATGTGCCAAGACCAGGTCATTTATAAAAAATTTTAAACTTTCAGTGACCTAATTACTTAAGTCACTATACGTCCTGGGGAAAGTGGAGAACTGCAACAGAAAATACTTCTTGGTGATCTCTGTGGACTTCGCTGGGGCATTCAACACACTTTGGTGGCCGAGTGTCCTGGCCAGACTCAGAGCTGCAAATCTTCCCAGTAACCTCTATCAGACCTTACAGAACTACCTATCCAACAGATTCATAGTAGTGAATGCGCCCTATCAGACTCTCTCTAGAAGCATCCACCGGGGCTGCCCGCAGGGTTCGGTCCTGGGACCATTCCCATGGAACATCGTCTTGGACAGCTTCCTCGTCTCGGACCTCGGAGAAGTGGATGCTCAAGCATTTGCCGATGACCTCATTCTCTCTGTCTCGGCAAACTCAAGGGCAAAACTGGAAGAATCTGCAAACCTGGCCTTGGAGCTACTGCAGAAGTGGGCAAAACAGAATCACCTGAGAATATCACCAGAAAAAACCAACTCAGCCTTGCTGAAAGGGAACTTGGACCTACGACGGCTTCCTCAAATTAAGATAAACCAGACGACACTAAAATTCTCCAAACAACTCAAGTATCTAGGGGTCATCCTTGACCATAACCTATCCTTCAAAGACCACCTACAAAACATCCAAACCAAGATTAGGAAATATGCTGCCCTCGTTGCTAGGGTGGCTCGAAGGGACTGGGGCCTTGGCCGGCGTACGCTACATATCTTCTACAAAGCCATATTCATACCTATCATCACATATGCCTCTGGCGTATGGTATCACAAGGCTACTACCGCAGTCAACCAACGTATCATCAACTCAACCCAAAGGTCGATTCTACTATTTACTTCTCGTGCATGCAGCACGGTGAGCACCCACGCTTTACAGGTCTTGACCGGAGTCCTCCCCCTTGATCTGGAGATTGTGGGCAAAGGTATACTTTACCATCTGGCAAAGGGCACCTCAAGGATGTGTCTCGGACATACAACTGACCCAGCAAATAACCGCACCGCTGAAAAGAAGAGGCTCTACGCTCACCTGCTGCAGGTGTGGCAGGAGAGATGGACAAACTCCCATACAGGGGAGATAACCGGAAAGTTTATACCTGACGTCGGCAGGGTCTACCCTAAGTTCCCAATGTGGTTCTCACCTGGACTCCATGCAGCATACCTTCTCACCGGACATGGCGCCATCAATGCCAAACTTTGCCTTTTGGGAATTGAAGAGGACCCTACCTGTGTTTGTGGTGGTCTGGAGAGCTGGCAACACCTAATGTATGATTGCCAGCTTTATGACGACCTCCACAACATCTTAATAACAAAGATCCTATATTGTCCTAGAGGACGGGAACACAACATACTGAAAACAAAACAAGAGTACCTGGCTTTCTCCTGCTACGCCCAAGAGCTCTTCGCAAGAAGACGAGCGCTCGCTGCAATGGAGCAGAAATGAACCCTATACATGACAACCAGGAATAACAACTGAACCTACTTAATAAAGGACAAGAACTGACTTGACTAAACTGGACGGGACCTGGTCCCATGAGTGATATCCCAAATGGGAACACCAATGCCACTGAAGACCAACTGCAGCTTGCTGCTTGCCATCTTGGCTCTCAAACCATGCTCCCTTGCATGGTCCTATCTTTTCCTCTCTCCCCCGGCAGGGGGAGGGGACGGTATCTTCCATCCCCTCACCTCCTTGCCACTCCCCTCTTCACCTGGTGGGGCATGGGCCTACCCCACCGATTATCTGGGGTCGCCTTCTCTATCGTCCCATATTTCTGTCTTTTCCCCCCAGCCTTCTGTCTCCCCCCACCTCTACCTAATACGCAAGTGTATACCCCACATAACTTAAAATTTAATAATGACTAAATTTAATTGCGTTCACACTAAACTCATTTGGCCTTTCTACACAATTTTCTTAACCCCCACTGAGCGAAAATTTCATTTATATATATATATATTTTTTTTTTTTTTTTTTATTTATTTATTTTTTTTTTTTAAGGTCCTAGCCACTGAAATCTCAGGAAATTAGGTGACAGGACCTGCCAGAGTAAATATTTCAATACTAGTGTACCTGGTCTGCCTCCACGAGGCATAGTATGGACAACTTTGGGCCCCAGCAGGGGTCTAGCGGCTAAATGGCCAGAAGAACAACGATACATAACACTACACTCATACAATATCCATACACTTTTAAATCTCTGGCCTTTACAGTGAACTGTTACACCCACAATGAAAGCAACGCGGAGATGGGGGAAACCCCTGGTACCGTTAGACACGAACACACTATACACTATATATACACTATGTCAAAATATCTAACAAAGGTATAAAAGATAAATTAATAGAAAATCACAACAAAATGTAAATTTTATATACGAGCAAAAACGTTTATTGATTTTAAAAAGCTAAAAACAGCAGACACATGGCCATTGTCGGATAAAATCTGACTGAGTGTATAAGGCTCAGCCGGATGACTAAAAACGGTAAAATATAAATCACGTTCTTGTCTAAAACGTGGACACACGGTTAAAATGTGATGAATAGTTAAAATGATGCCGCAGTTCTTGCACATAGGACAGTCATCTGCCCTCAGCAGAAAAGCATGTGTAAGATGACTGTGTCCTATGCGGAGACGAGCTAGAACAACTTCTTTGCAGTTCCCGCGCAGACTAGACTGCCAGTGTCGAATTACAGGCTTTATCTGATAGAGCTTGTTTGTGACTTGCTCATGCTAAGATTGTTGGCATTGGGACCGTAATTTAGCGTGTATTGGCTGCCTGTAGTCTGTATAGGGGACTAACATGCAATAAGTGTTGTGTGGTTCTGGTGATCTGGCCGCAGCATCTGCAAGTTCATTTCCCTTGATCCCAATGTGGCTGGGAATCCAGCAGAAACGGATGTCGAATGAACACTCAAACAGGGAACGTAACGTCTGCTGAAATCCGAGTCACAATCGGATGAGGATTATATCTCATCCCTGATAAAGCCTGTAGTGTATTTGAAGAGTCAGTGTACACAATACATCTTTGGTGCTTACGGGTTTTAATATGGTCCAAGGCTAGCTCAATAGCATACAACTCAGCTGTATATATGCTGCATTCATGGGGAATCTTCCCAGGTATAGTACTATCTGGAAAGAAAGCAGCAGATGCTACAGACAACTCTGATTTCGAGCCATCGGTGAACACAGGCAAAAAATCAGAGTAATTGGATCGGTGGGCAGCATAGAGTTGTTGGTAGACAGAGGATGGAGTTATGGACTTACCAACTTTTAATGGAGAAGTCACATGATGGTAAGCGAGCATGCCAGGGTGGAAGTGGTTGCCTTAGTGACTGGGAAACATTGTCCACCGTGATATTGAGCTCTTTGAGAAGCTCTTGGACACGGATGCCAAAGGATCGGTTAGCAGTCTGACGGGTTTTATGACGCGTTTCCCATCGTGGCTCAAAAACACAAGTCCACGTTGGGTTGTCTGGCAGGGATTTTAGTTTAAAGGTATATTTTAGCGACAATTGCTTTCGTCGGAGCAATAGTGGTGGTTCACCGGCTTCGACGTATAAACTCTGGACAGGAGATGTTCTGAATGCTCCAGTAGCTGTTCGGATGGCTTGGTGGTGGAGTGGATCTAGCCACCGTAGTATGCTATTTCTAGCTGATGCGTACACTTGTGACCCATAGTCTAATTTTGAACGAACAAGCGCACGATAAAGGCGGAGTAAAGTGCACCGGTCTGCCCCCCATTTATTTGAGGAGATGGCACAAAGGAGATTCAATCCTCTTGTGCACTTTGTTCGGATATGTGGTAAAAATGTCAACTTCTTATCGAATGTGAGACCCAAGAATTTTGTCTCAGGAACTACTGGAATGATGGATTGTCCGAGTTTGAGTTCTGGTTCAGGGTGAAGGTTCCGTTTGCAACAAAAGTGTACGCAGACGGTCTTCTGAGGTGACAGCCTGAAACCATTAGCCATTGCCCAAGTTTTGACATGGCCAATGGCATGCTGCAATTGTCGTTCAATAACCCTCATGTTGCATGACTGACAGAAGATGGTAAAATCATCAACAAAGAGGGCGCTATTTACAGTTGGAGGAAGCTGTTCAGTAATAGAATTAACTTCGATAGGGAAAAGCGTAACACTTAACACTGCCCCTTGGGGGACTCCTTCCTCTTGACAAAAAGATTGAGAGAGAACGGAGCCAACACGAACTTGGAATGACCGGTTCACTAAGAAACTTTTAATGAAGAGGGCTAGATGGCCCCTCAGACCCAGATAATAGATATCCTTTAAGATTCCAAATCTCCAAGCCGTGTCATATGCTTTTTCGATATCAAAGAAAATTGACACCACGTGTTTGCTTTTAAGGAAAGCATCTCGGATAGATGTTTCCAGTTTTATAAGATGGTCAAGTGTTGACCTGTTCCTTCGGAAACCACATTGAACTTTGGAAAGAAGGTCATTCGCTTCTAAATACCACATGAGACGGTATCCAAGATCTTGCACAAGCAGCTTGTCAGAGCAATTGGACGGTAATTACTCGGAAATTTTGGATCTTTTCCTGGCTTTGGAAAGGCAAGCACGATTGCCTTATGCCAGGAGTCCGGAAATTCATCTTCAAGATAAACTCTGTTGTACAAACAGAGCAACTGTTCCATAGATTCAGACGAAAGATGCTTAATCATCTCATAATGGATGTCATCTGGCGCCCTACGGCACTCGACTGGGATAGTGATAGTGCCACTTTCATTTCCCATTCTGTGAAGGGGTGATTGTATTCTTCACAGTTCTTTGATTGTAATTTCAAATGTTGCCTTTCGGCATTTCTTTTGAGGGCCAGAAACTCAGGGTGGCAAGATGTTTTGGCAGACACTTTAGCAAATGTTTCACCAAGAATGTTTGCAATTGTAGTTTGGTCTGCAATTGCACATCCATTATGCTCCAGGATCAAGGAAGGGTGTGATGTGTATTTCCCCTTCATTTTCCAGACTTTATCCCAGACAAGCTTAGATGATGAAGCCTGGTTGATAGAAGATGTGAATTTGATCCAAGATTCCTTCTGACTCTGACGTCTTACGTAACGTGCTTTAGCACGTGCGCATTTGAATGTCATTAAGTTATCTGCGGTGGGGTAGCGGCGAAAAATACCCCATGCCTTGTTTTGAGATTTTCTTGCTGCAGTGCAATTAGAATTCCGCTGTGGTTTTGGAAATGGTGGAAACCGAGACGAAGTCTTTGGAATTGCAATTGCCGCTGCTTGGACAAAAGTGTCTGTAATGTACTTTACTGCATCATTAATCAGATCTTTGATGACTGTGTTGGTATCAAATGATGCTAGTTCTTTGAAGTCATTCCAGTCAGCTTGACCGATCTTCCACCGTGGCATCCAAGACAGGTGGCATGGTCTCCCTTTGCAAAGGGTGAATATTACAGGGAAGTGGTCACTGCCATAAATGTTGTCTTCAACCTCCCATGTACACACAGGAAGGAGAGAGGGAGAACATATAGCATTAGCTTGGTGCTATTTTCTTGCATTTTCTTTTGATGCAAGAAAATGCAAGAAGCATTTTCTTGCATCAAATGCCTCAAGCAGAGGCATTTGATGCAAGAAAGCAAGCTTATGCAGCATCAGCCAAAAAAAAAAAAAAAAACACTTCCACTTCACCCCTTTGTTCGTTCAAAATACCTGTCCAGCTGAGCCTTAAACTTATTTAGGCTATCAACTTCCACGACAAGGGATGGAAGTCTGTTCCACCAACCAACTACTCGCTGGCTAAAGGCAAATTTCCGCATGTCTATCCTACATCTGTCTTTCCTCAATTTGAATTTATGCAATCTCAGGTGATTATTCTGAGCGAGAGGAAGAATCCCATCAGCATTGAGCATGCTCAAACCATTCAAGGCTTTATACACCTCTATCAGATCACCTCGCTGGTGCCTAGTCTCCAGACACTGTAATTTGCAAAACTTAAGCCTTTCTTCGTAAGAGTACCCCTTTGTTCCATTCACTAATCATGTTGCCCTTCTCTGCATTCGTTCCAGCAGCTCTACATCTTTCTTGAAATGAGGCCTCCAGCCCTGTATACAGTACTCTAGGTGTGGCCTGACCATTGCCTTATACAAGGGAATAATCACCTCCTTATCCCTGCTAGAAAAATTCCTATATATCATTGACAATACTCCATGAGCTACTCTTGCAGCCCTTCTGCACTGCTCAGAGAACTTGATATCTGCCTGCACAACCACCCCCAGGTCCCTTTCATTCACTACCACTGTCAGTGTAGTACCACAGATTTGATACGTTGCTCTGGGGTTGCTGTTTCCCATGTGTAGTACTTTACATTTGTCAATGTTAAACTTCATTTGACACCTCTCAGCCCATCTGCTCAACCTTTCCAGATCCTGTTACAGCAGCATAGTGTCAGTAGTGTCCTTGACAACCCTGCCTATCTTTGTATCGTCTGCAAACTTCGACATTAAGCTTGATATACCATCATCAATATCATTTATGAATACAGAAAACAATAATGGACCCAACACTGAGCCCTGAGGGACTCCACTAATAACATTAATCCACAACGAGCAGTGTCCATTGATCTCTGTCTTCTACCCCTCAGCCACCCCTTTATCCACAGCAGCAATTTGCCTCCAATGTCACACTGCTCCAATTTGTGCAGCAGTCTTCCATATGCAACAGTATCAAAAGCCTTTCTAAGATCCAAGTATATAATATCAAAGTTATTCCCTGCATCCAGTTCCTTTGTGACTGCATCATAGTATCCAATCAAATTGGTCAGGCAAGACTTCCCCTTAACAAAACCATGCTGTGTCCGAGCTATAACTGAAGTCTTGTCTAAATGATCCGGCAGTGCTTCTTTAACTAGTGCCTCCATTAATTTTCCTGGAACAGAAGTTAAACTCACAGCTCTATAATTGTTTGTGTCAGCCTTTGATCCTCCTTTGTGAATTGGGGTGACATTTGCACATCTCCAGTCTGTGGGTACCTCCCCTGAGTCGAAGGAAGCTCTCATAATTATGGCTAAGGGTTTGCTTACTTCCTCTGCTACCTCCTTTAATATAACTGGATAGATCCCATCCACCCCAGGTGCCTTTCTTGTATTTATCTTCAACAATTTCTCCTCCACTTTACTCTCAGTTATTACAAGATTTTCTAGCTTACTGCTAGAGTTGAATACACCTATGGCTTTCCCCTCGCTAAATAACTCCTCATGTGTGAATGTCGATGCAAAATATTCATTTAGTTTGTTAGCTACCTGAGCAGGATCATCAACAGTTGACCCACATCGATATCAAGTGGACCAATCTGATTCATCCCCTTCCTTCTAGAGTTTACATAAGTAAAGAACTCTTTGCTGTTTTTCTTTGCATCCCTTGCCAAAGATTTCTCGTGATCTGCCTTCGCCTGCCTAACCTCCTTTGTAACTTGGTTACAGATCAACTTGTATCTATCATAGGCTTCTGTGTCATATGTTAATTTGTATGTATCCCATGCATGTTTCTTCTCTGCCATATGCCTCATCAGTTCATCTGACATCAATTTAGGCCTAAACCTTGAACAATATTTCTTAGTTGGTATGTATAGCCTAGTAGCTTCCAAGATAAGTTCTTTGAATGCTTCCCATTTTGCATTTGCTGTTGGTAACATCATCAGTTGGTCCCACTGTATAGAATTTAAATACTGTCTCAATCCATCGTAGTCGCCTTTACGAAAGCAATAACCCTTCCCTTCACCCCTAATGGTAGTTACCTCTTTGAGTAAATCCCACTTCAGCACACTGTGATCACTGCCACCTAGTGGTTCATTTATCTGCAGATTCTTAATGCATGAAGAATCACTGCTGATAATCAAATCAAGAGTATTCCTCCTTCTAGTTGCCTCCCGAACATGCTGATGTAGAAAACACTCATCCAATAAATCCACAAAAGCCTTGCTAGTGTGTGAGTGACCAGCCCCCAAATTCCAGTCAATATCTGGGAAATTAAAATCTCCCATTATAAGACTCTCGGATTTACTAGCCCACTCTATTTCCCTGTACAGTTTCTTATTGTACTCATCAGAGTTATTAGGCCTACAGCACACTCCTACTCTCAATTTTGATCTTCCAATGATTATGCACAGTCCAGCGATGTCCACTGGCTTCACTTCCTGGGATTTTATGCATTTCTTAACTAATAGCATAACCCCCCCCCCTTCCTATCCAGTCTATCCTTTCTGTAGATGTCGTACTCCCCAAATTAAAGTTTTGCATTACTTATATCTGTGTGACACGACGTCTCTGATATCCCAACAATATCTGCCTTTGATGTTTTGAGCAATACCTCAAATTTATTTACTAAACTCCTAGCATTGGTGTACATGCAAGTATATATGAACCTATTTCTATTCTTAGCTACCCTAACACAACCCATGTGTTTACTTGTACCGCAATGACTCCCAGCAGTCTCTGAATTATCCTGCATCTTGTTTTTCAGGCTTCTGCTCATTGCAATAGAAGCAGTGCAAGAATCTCTTTCACCTCTGCCAGTGGCTACTGTTAATCTATTCGTCTTTGTCTCCCCCCAAGCTAGCAGTTTTCCGACCCACCTAACACTGCCTCGATAGCATCAGCAAATATTCTTGCATCCTTTCTATTTAAGTGTATCCCATCCCTGTAGAAGAAATCTCTCCTGTTAACAAGTACAGTCCAGGCTGAAAAAAATTCTACCCCTTGAGCCTTGCACAATCTTTCCAGGGCCAAATTGATCGACAAGGCTCTCATCATATACTCCCTCCTATCGTGTCTGGGCAGAATTGCAGATACTTTCAAATTCAACCCTATTTCACGGCTTTTTTTCAACAGTGACCTGTACTTGTTGAGCATTTCTGCCGTTCTCCTACTCTTGATATCATTAGTGCCAACGTGTACAACTATATCACCTTTCGTGCCCTTAAAAGATGATATCTGCTCTACAACGTCATCGACCTTTGCCCCTGGCAGACATACCCTGGTCCTGTTCCACCTATCCTTTTTATAAAGCATGTTCCCCGTTTCCCTGACAATAGAGACACCAACAACTACTAGTTGTTGATGACCAAGTGCAAGCTCTGCCGTTGATGTGGGCAGCTGAGAGCTTGATGGGCCCCTCAATTTAGTTCCTTCGAGGGCATCCACCCTGTCCTTCAAGCTCTCATATAGGCCCATAAGAACGCTGAGTTGTTGCCTGATTTCGATACACTCTTTGCATCGCGCCCACACAAAGACATCCCCCATGGCAATATCGTGTCCCGTACCTGAATGCTCCACAAACATCATGCAAGCTGTGCATTTTAGAAGGCTGTGATTCAGAAGGCAACTGCCCGCCTCAGTTCTCCTCTGAGCCACAGCACTTCCATTAGCTTGAGCCTTTTGTTTTGCTGCTCTGGTCTGAGTCATGATTTCTTTAATTTAAATAAAATTTCAATTTCAGTTTATAACCCTAACTTATCTCCCAACACAGTTATAACGGGATATATATTTTTTAGTGTCAAGTATTAATTATCTCCGAGTTCCCTTTATATAACTTCCGTATCAGTTATATATTAATTAATTATGTTACATTTGTAATCTAAGTCGGTATATGTATTTAGTTAAAAGTACAATTTAAATGCCAACGAAGTTCAACAAGTTTAATAGATTTTACCGATCACCAAAAATATTATAACCTATACTATATTAACGCTATCTAGGTTCGAAATATAACGATCGTATGACAAAGACAAAGGCGAGTTATTTGTTATTTGGTTTTTTAGGAGCATTAGCAACTAAGGCCATATTGCTCCGGGATATGCGGTGGTCATTCCCTGACTTTCCGCATCCTCCGTATTTGGTGGTGACGGGCTCGAACCCCGGTCTACTCAAGAAGCGGGTGCTACGCACTGCTGCTCCTTCCCACCTGGCTACGGGACAAAGGCGGGAAGTTACGAACGGTAATCTATGGACACTTAAGTATTAATTAACTTTCAAATTTCGCTGTCTCAATTCAGAATAAACTAACGATCCTTACTAGGTCTATAAGCTACTTACAAAAAATAATTTGATGTAAAATATATTCAATAAGTGGCTAAATATGGCTAAAAAACTTCTCGTTCAGCGGAGTTGTGACTTGTAACACGTGGATACCCTTACCGATACTTTTATGCAATTGCAAGGCCGAGTAAAGAATAAATACACCAAATTAATCAGAAAATCACAAAATAATGCTATACTACTAAATTTAAATCAAAAGTTTTAGAAAAACAATAATTTCAAATCAATAAATAAGAAAAATCCACTTAGCGGCTTTGAACACATCTGGCTCCTACTAGCCACGTCAGCATATAGAGAGGGAGAGATCGATCGCGGTAAAAGTACTGGTAGGCATATGGCAAAAGGTGTTAAGTCCAACATTTAGCAGGGCCAGGTCATTGTTTTCAAGCATGTGCTCTATAGTCTGACCCCTTCCATTGATGTCAGCACTACCCCACAGAGTATTGTGTCCATTAAAATCCCCTAGTAACAAAAAAGGGGGCGGCAATTGTCTAATGAGATCATCAAGGTCTGCCTGGGGGATGTCGTTTCCAGGTGGCAAATAGATGGAACAAACAGTTAAGATAAACCCTACAGTAACTTAAACTGCTACAGCCTCTAAGTTGGTGGTAAGTGGTGTGGCTTGAAATGGGGTGTGGTTACCCACAAGGATGGCGACTCTTCCGTGGGCAGGTCCATCTGCATCTCTGTCTTTTCGAATAACTAAAAAGTTACGGAAGTATGGGTCCTCATTTGCCTTTAAATATGTCTCCTGTAAGCAAAAGCAAGTAGGCTCATGCTTACCCAGGAGTGCCTTCATGTCGTCACTATTTCGACGGAATCCACGACAATTCCATTGTAGAAATTTAAATTCACCCATTATTTGGATTTGTTAGGTCCATCAGGTGGTTTCCGAAGGGCTGAGGGCTTCATTTTCTCAGTCCTGGCTTTATCTTTCTTTGGAAACGCAGGTCGTTGACCTGTGTCCATATCTTCTTCTGCAGAGATTTCCAGGACTGGGTCATCCGATACCTCCTTATCCTCGATCTCCATTGTTTGTTGTATTGCAAGTGACTCTTCCAATATTTGCATCTTTTCTTTACCACTTGGTTTTGGTAGTGGTGGAGCATTAGGAGGTACGGAAATAGGAGTGGCAGCTGACTGAGTTTTTTGGGTGGGCTTTTGTGAATGCAATAAATAGCGTGCAATCGGAGTAAATGACTCTTTTGGTGGTACAGTCATCTCTGTTTGTGTACCAATGGTGCACCTCGCAGAAACCTTCTGGGCGTATGAAGGTTTTCCGCTATTTATCGGTTGAATGCATTTTCTGGCCTCCTGATAGGTTATGTTCAGCTCTGTTTTTATTTTTTGAATTTCTTTCTCGTCCTTCCACCTCTGGCATGCTCTAGAATAGGCAGGGTGCTCTCCTGGCAATTTATGCAAATTGGCTTGGACGCTGAACATTCCTTGCTCTCGTGGTCTTTCGTACCACATCGAGCGCAGGCGGGATTACCACGACAAGCTGTTTGTGAATGGCCGTATTTCTGACATCTAAAACACCTCAGTGGGTTTGGAATGTAAAGCCTCACTGGGCAGTTTAAGTAGCCTGCCTTGATGGAACTTGGAGGCCGTGGGGTGTTAAATGTTAGGATGAGGACTCGGGTAGGGACGAGATTCCCATCCTTCCGCACTGATATTTCTTGACAGCTGTCACTCCTTGGTCCTTTAGTTCAGAGCAGATCTCTCCTTCAGAGACATGAAGAAGATTCCACTCTGAAATGACACCTCGTGAAGAGTTCAAAGTTTTGTGGGGTGTTACACTGATCGGTATTCCCCCTAGGGATGTCGCGTTCAGGATTCTTTCTGCTTGCTTGGTGTTTGAAGCTTCGACTAAAAGATCACCAGAACACAGCCGTTTTACTGATTTTGGTGATCCTGCCAACCCCTCTAATCCTTTCTGGATGAAGAAGAGTGACATTTGGTCCTTGAGGTTGTCACAGACATTCTCTCAGATATGCCAGACAAGCTGTTCTTGCTACCTGGGAGTCTAAAACGCTGATGGAACTGATATTCGGGTGCTCAAGTCAAAGTGGACCCAATTTCGGCGAAGTCCGGACGGTCTATGACAGCCAAATCCTCTGCTTGCACCTTCACGATGGTGGGACTGTTAGTAATCCTGGGTATAACCTTCATGCACAAGTACATGGTGGGTGACCACCCAGGTGTGAACCAACATAAGCAGGGGTCGAGGTGTGGCGCCCACACCACATGGAGGAATGCCACCCCTCTATGTTACCAGGCAGTACTAGGTGGTAGATGACTCTCATCAACCAGTGAAATACCACCATTTTGCTTATTGGAGGCTTGAAGTGGTGGAACCCATGTTTAGTCTCTAGAGCTAAGTTCCGGCCAACCCTTCCCTATCTCTTCCATCATGCAGTATGATTGATGATTTTTGAGGTTATGATGAATGTCGTGGCGAGATCCAATATTCCTTACATTTCGAGGGTACAGCTCTTAAACGGTGTTCGCAGGCCGGCCGCTAGTTAGTACACCGGACTGAACCTATTGGTAACTCTCTAGGAAGCTTCCGGATCAGCTAGTGTATAATCTTGCTACCTCTACTCTGCCAGATAGTGACTGGAGGGAGTCCGAGTAGTGTGTATGCGGGGAGCATTGTCGAGGCCACGTTATGTCAAGGATCTGGGTATATTCTTACCACATGTACGCCATATCCAAAAATTTCATTACTTCATACAGCATGTCCCACCAACTTTTTCTTACTATTGAATACACCATGAATTGTCAAAATAATAGAGCAAGCTTATCTGCGAAAAGATCTAAACCTCCCAAGGACTTCCTAATTCATTTCACAAATATACGTGGTCTCAATTCTAATTTCAACGATGTCCATTTCCACTTTCAGTCTTCCAAACCCCATGTACTTTTTCTGACTGAATTTCAGTTATCAGTTGATTCAACTACTGCTCATCTCAGATGTCCAAATTATTTGCTGTATGATTCCTTTCGCCTCAAAGGTGGTACTTGTGCATATGTCCGTTCTGATATTCCCTGTCAGAGACTTGGCAATTTGGAATCTCCTCTCTTTGATCTTCTCTGGCTTAAAATCTCTCTACCTCATTGTGTAAAATTCATCTATTGTCTCTACCGTTCTCCCAACTCCACTAATCACTTGGAACTCTTTGACTTCCTCTCTTTGCAACTTGACTTTCTCCAGTCCAACTTTCCTGACAGTGAGGTAATTTTCCTTGGTGATTTTAACGTTCACAACTCCAGCTGGCTTCCGTTTTCTAGTCACACCGACCCAGCAGGTCGAGATGCTGAGGCTTTTGCAATTACTAATGACCTAGCACAGATTGTTCATTTACCTACAAGAATACCGGACAATCCTAATCATACAGCCAATACGCTTGATCTTTTTCTCACAAACAACCCTTCTAAGTACAAGGTTGAAGTGAGAGGTCCTTTAGGCACTTCAGATCACAACTTGGTGATTGTCTCTTCTCCAATGGAACCTTTACCTCATGGCTATTCCCAACCTCGTATTGTTTGGCATTACAAGAATGCAAAATGGGATGACCTGCGAGACTTCTTTTCTTCTTTTCCTTGGTCTGATTACCGTTTCAAAACTTCTGATGTCAACGTTTGCTCAGATCATGTCAGTGAAATTATTCTTGCAGGAATGGAATCCTTTATTACACACTCCACTTTAAAATCTCGTCCTTTATCTAAACCTTGGTTTTCCAATAAATGTGCTAAGGCTGTCAAAGAGAAGAACGTTGCATATCGTAATTAGCTTGTTTCTAATTCTTCAGTTTCATTTTCTGCCTACACCAAAGCTCGAAACAATTGTAAAGCAGTTATTAATCAGTCCAAACTAGAGTTTGAACAGGCTAAGAGTAGAAAACTTGCTTCTTGCCCTAATGGTAGCTGAGCATTCTGGTCTCTTGCCAAAGCTATTGGCTGCAACTTTTGCCCATATCTGCTCCCACCTCTGTCCAAAGCAGATGGTTCTGTTGTCACTTCAGCCAAGGATAAAGCTGACCTGCTAGCATCCCATTTTTCTTCGAGCTCATGTATTAATGATCTTGGTAAAACACCTCCCACCATTCCTAACACGCTCCATTCAATGCCTCCTGTGGTCTTCCGTCAAAAGGATATCAGAAGGATTTTGATGAATCTTGATGCTAAGAAAGCTCCAGGTCCTGATGGTATTTCTCCACTTGTTCTCAAAACCTGTGCTCCTGAACTTACTCCTATTCTTTGCCGCCTTTTTTCACTTTCTTATTCCAAAGGTGTTTTTCCTTCTGCTTGGAAATTTGCTCACATCCAGCCAGTTCCTAAAAAGGGTGACAAATCCCTCCCATCCAATTATCGTCCCATTGCAATTACTTCTACTCTTTCTAAAGTAATGGAGAAATTAATTAACCGCCAACTCTTAAACTATCTAGAAACCTTCCGTCTGATCAACGATCGCCAGTATGGATTCTGTCAGTGTCGATCCACTGGTGATATTCTGGCTTATGTTACCCATTTATGGACTAATTCAATGGAAAGGTTCGGTGAAACACAAGTAGTTGCTCTTGACATCTCAAAGGCTTTCGATCGTGTTTGGCATAAAGGTCTTCTAAACAAGCTTCCATCTTATGGTTTGCCAAATGTTTTTAGTAATTAGTTATCCAGTTTTCTCCATGATCGCTCACTGAGGGTGATGGTAGATGGCTCTCTGTCTTCTAACTTCTCCACTAATGCTGGTGTCCCCCAAGGTTCAGTTCTTTTCCCCCACTCTTTTCCTCTTGTATATCAATGACCTTCTTCCATTGACTGGAAATCCTATCCATAGTTTTGCCGATGATAGCACATTGCATTCAACTTTCCATTTTGAGAAACCTTGTCCAGCTCAATCAGCTTCAAGTTCTTGAAAATCTGCTGCCAATTCCTTAAATGCCGATCTTCAGGTAATTCTCCAGTGGGGCAAAGACAACTTAGTTGATTTCAACCCTTCTAAAACTCAGTCTTGTCTTATATCTCACCAAAAGGATTCTTCTGCTCCTATGCTTATCTTTAGTGACACTCCGATTTCTAGGCAAAATGATATATCTCTTTTGGAAATTACACCCTGACTTCTAATCTCTCTTGGCACAAACACATTACAAATATTGCTTCCTCTGCATCTAAAAAACTTGGTTTTCTCTTTCGCTCTCGGCGTTACTTTTCTCCCAAACAGCTGCTCACTCTGTATAAATCGCAAATCCGCCCTGCCATGGAATATTGTTCCCACATCTGGGGTGGTGAGCCCCAAAACCTCTCTCAGGCTTCTTGATTCCATTCAGAAGAGGGCAGTTAGGTTAATTAATGATTCATCTCTAACAGAGTCTCTCCACTCGCTTTCTCATAGACGCACTGTGTCTGCTACATGCCTCTTCTACAGATACTTCCATGGGCACTGTTCTTCTGAATTGGCTTCTATAATTCCCGCTCTCTCTTTCAAAACAGTCCGAACACGTGCCGCCACCAGCCAACATCCATTTACTGCCCAACTTCAAACCCACAGAACCAACTTTTCAACTTCCTCGTTTATTCATTCAACTGCTGTTTTCTGGAACAACCTTCCTTCATACGTATTTCCTGAAAATTACAGTCTACAGAAGTTCAAGTCTAATGTCAACATATATCTTCTTTCATCTTCTCAACCTCCAACCCAAGCACGGTACTAAGTACTATAGGTTATAATACCTCTCGTGTTTGGGGTTCTCATAAAAAAAATCTTCCCAATTGACTGCTCTCCGGTAGAATGGAGAATGAGGAAAAGTGGTGTTATAGATGGTGTTTTATCCTCAGTTCTGGATCTGCCAACCCGCACTGGACCAGCGTGGCAGATTATGGTCCATTTTTCCCTCAGCATGAATTGTTGAGGAGGCTTCCATCCTGCAGTGGGTTGATAATGGCTGCACTTTACTTTTTTTTTTTTACTTCTGGCTCTTTTGGCAGAATTGGTGTCATTCTCTTCTGATCGATTAGGTAGGGACCTTGTTGGGACCCCAGAAGAAATTGAATTTAAATTACTTGTAAGAGTAAAGAGAAAGTGTCTGATGTCTAAGTACCTCACCCACCACCGAGCCCTATGAGGGGATGCCCACTCGTGAACTAGCAGGTACTGCATACAAGAATGGGATGCCGAGTTCGCTTAGGAGCACCATACCCATGTTACCAATAAGTCTTTATCCCGTCCCAGCACCAAAGGGAGGGAGGGAGACTTATTGGAACGCAGTTGACCCTAGCAGTAAAAAACCACCCGCCGACTGATCCCAGTCGGGCCAGTCCGGGACCTCCCGTCTTGTCGAAGCAGGGGCCAAAATGTGTATTAAGGCTGGGCCCCTCAACCACCAGGATCCTCCTTTCCGAAATCCACGGGTCGCAGCGCATGGCTGCACATGCCGGATTCCAAAGATGTAACCCTGGAACCAAGGTATGGGCGTTAGATCCCAGTGATGCTAGTCTGGAAGTCCAGCAGCATCACTGGGAGGTCTCCTCACCACGTACAGGTGCCCACGTCGAGGGGACACAAAGAAGAAAGATCTTCCCGTTGACATTGTCTGAGGTTAATAGTGATAGGCCGGATGTTGCAAAATAGAAGCTGTTTTAAAGCTAATTAAGTTAGCAGTCTCTTCGGGTATCTTGTTGAGAGATGGTTCCACATCCATAGCCAAATGTGTAATGGGCGGTTAATAACGAAGGACCACAAACTTCATGCTGAAGGTCAAGAGATCATGTTGCTCCTTAGATAATTGTTTGCTACTCAAGTTCAAAACAAACTGCAGGTTATCTCTCATATGCGTGTTTCTAGCAGTATATGCTTCTCGTAATGAAGCGTTAAATTTATTCTGCTGACGTGCATGATACTCTTCAGTCACATGCATGGCTTGGGAACACAAAACATGAACCACCGTATAAAATATAAGCGGAGGAACAAAACCTCTTAATTCTAGCATGAGCCTGGATTTGTTCATGATGATCCTTTTCAATTCTGGATGAACACTATCAATCCAGTTTCCCAACGTTTTCAAACCAAAGCAGGCATGCCTCATACGGTCACATTCTCCTGTGACCGCATGCCTCAATACGGTCACAGGAGAATGGTTCCTTGAATCTAAAACCACTGGGAATAACACAATGGGCTTTACACCGAGGTGTAAAGCGTAAACGTTGTCTATTATAGGCTTCAGACAAACAATTTCTACAAACTGACAGTAACACCATACATTAAACAAACATTAGAAAACAGGCTTTGCGTGTCAGGTTGAATCTCATTAAAGTTTCTTGTGACAAACGACTAACTGGTTAAAATAAATTTATTAAAATAAATAAATGATATATACATAAGATAAAACACAGATAACAAGATAAAAGCATTTAAATACAATAACATAAAAGCGTTAAAATAGACTCCCCTGTGAAAGTGTTTGGAGAAGTTGGAATCTAAAGTTAATAAACTTGTGCATTCTTGGTTTTTAGCTAATAAGATTACCAAGAACATCCACTAGAAGTTTCATGTGACAGGTTGTCAATCCCTGCAGTTTTATGGACTTCCAAAGATCCATAAACCTGATATTCCTTCATGGCCCATTGTTTCTTGTTGTCATATGCCTATGTATGAACTTGATTAACAGGTTCCCAAATTATTAGCACCCCTTGTTGGGGAAACTGTTTACACTGTTTCCAGCAGTACACATTTTCTGTGTATTATTAAAGATTTTACTATTTCTGAGAGTGAGGTTATGGTCTCCCTTGATGTGGTTTCTTTGTTCACTTCTGTTCCTGCACAACAGGCTACTGCCTGTGCAAGACGTTTTTTGAGCAGGAGATACCACATCGGAAGACAGAATCTCTCTCTCTCTCTCTCTCTCTCTCTCTCTCTCTCTCTTCAGATGCTATTTGTACCACTCTCAATCTGTGTTTAACAGTGATCATGTTCATTGACTCTGTTTTGCCAAATACAGGGCACAGCTATGGTTGCCCCTGTTAATCCTATTGTAGCCAATATCAACATGGAGAAAGTTGAAAGTCAGATTTTCTTGAACTTCTGATCAAGAAAATCTGACTTTCTGGTGTAGTTATGTTGACAATATCTTTGCAACTGTTCCCTGGGGATCGGAATCTCAACTGCTGCAATATCTCAATTCCCTGTCGCCCATTATTCAGTTTATGATTGAACTAGAGGTTGATAATACTCTTCCTTTTTTAGATGTGTTAGTCCAATGCGTGGATTCGCGTTTAGTAACTTCTGTTTTTAGGAAGCCAATGTACCACTTATGGGTCTGGGCACGCCCCTGGTCATTTGCGTAGCATTGCTTGCTCTTTATTCTCCCGCGCTTGGATGCACACTAGTTTGACTGGTGACAGGCAATTTTCTAAAATTAGGGCAGAGCTTTCAAATTGCGGCTATCCAATTCATGTTCTAGATAGATGTGAGCTTCAGGCTCACAAATTTATTACACAAACTAACCCTCCTCGTGTCAATGAATTTATCTCTACCACCTACATCCCCTATTATCCGGGCATATTGGAATGTCTTGTAAGGTTTTTGCATCTCCATCATATACAATGTGTGCAACTTCTGGGGAGGAAATTACAGTCTTATTTCTAAGGGGAAAACACCTGTTCCTCCTTTCCTATGGAGTGGTTCCATATACCGCATTACGTGTCTGGATTGCAGGGGTGTTATGTAGGTGAGTCTGGTAAAAGATTGAAAGACTGGGTTTCTGAGCATGAGGTGGCTCTGCAAACTGCTAATTTTGAATGCTCTGCAGTTGTCGAGCATTATTGGGTTGAGCAGCACAATCTTGATCTCCGATGGGATATTGAAATCATCGACTAGTCAACGTGATTACCGGCAGTGCTCATAGCTTGAAGCACTGCACATAGCTACCAATAATAGTAATATAAATCACACGAGTGCACTTGCACCCTATTATAGAATGTACTGTATTGCAGTGCGATGAGTGCTGGCGGTCATCACATGTACATAATTCTGTTCTACCAACACCAGACCCGTAATACATGATCATGCCTAGTTGACTTTCTAGTTGACTATTGTAACCATCAATTCTGAAGGTTGACTATTGAAGGTAGTTGACTATTGTAACCATCAATACTGAAGTAACCATTCATCGACTAGCTGATGAAGAGGCACTTTGTCTCGAAAGCTTCCATGTATTTTAAAGCTGTTATTATATTTTAATACTTATCTTATTGTATATATCATTTATTTATTTTAATAAATTTATTTTAACCAGTTAGTCGTCACAAGAAACTTGGATGAGATGCATTTTTCTTTTTCACTCTTGGTGTTAGAACTTTTAAAGAAGTTCTAACTCAGTACAAATTTCAAATATGCCCTATCATGAAACATTTTTCAGGCATCTGTAGTGGTGGCCCCGAAAACCTCTTAAAAGCTTCTAGACTCCATTCAAGAGTGCAATCTGGTTAATTAATAACCTTACAAAGTCTCTCCACTCTATTTCAACAGTCATTCAGTTTTTATTTCATGCCTTTTCTAGAATAGATCCATGGGCAGTGCTCTTCTGAATTAGCACCTATAAATCTCCAGCTTTTTTTCTAAACCAGTCCAAACACAGGCTGCAAACTGTGAACAACCATTCACTGTCAAACTCCGGAGTCCTAAAATCAACATTTCCTCTTCCTCATTAAACTCTTCTGCTTCAGTTTACTGGAAAAAAGGTGGAGCAATCATCCCAACCTAAAACTAAGTACTAAAGTTCTAATACGTATCGGGTTGAGGAAGGGGTGGTTCATAAAAAATAAAATAAAGCAGTTTGAAGGTTCATAATATATTATAACCTTCAAACTGCTGCCCCAGACATATTTGTTATATTTTACTTAGTTTCCACCAAGTGAAAACTCTATGCCAACTCTTTCAAATCAATAATCACTCTGTTATCACCCAATTAGCTATTTTTCTATCAAAGAGTATTCTTCATTTCAATTTCAAGGCCACTTATTAATTATAGGCACCAATGCACAGATTCCAAAAATTTCCAATCTCAATGATGTCAATTTCCACTTATAGTCTGCCTAACCTTATGTAAGTGAATAATTTGGACAACTGAGATGAGCAATGGTTGAATAGAATCCCAATTATCGATTTATTCAACCACTGCTCATCTCAGTTGTCCAAATTATTCACTGTATGATTGCTTTCGCTTCAAAGGTAGTACTTGTGCATATGTTCACTCTGATATTACATCACAGAGATTAAAAATTTGGAATCTCTTTTCAATCTTCTCTGGCTAAAAATCTCTCTACCACATTCCGTCAAATTCATCTGTTGCCTCTATCATTCTCCCAACTCCACTTGGAGCTCTTTGACTTCCTCTCTTTGAAACTTAACTTTCTCCAGACCAACTTTTCTAACAGTGAGATATTTTTTCCTTGGTGATTTTAATGTTCACAACTCCAGCTGCCTTCTGTTCTCTACTCCAACAGATCCAGCTGGTTGACATGCTAAAGCTTTTGCAATTACTAATGACCTCGCACAGACTGTTCATTTACCTACCAGAATACCAGACAGTCCTAACCACAGAGCCAACATGCTTGATCTTTTTCTCACAAACAACTTTTTTAAGTACAGCATTGAGGTGTGTCCTAGACACCTCGGATCACAACTTGGTAACAGTCTCTTCTCCAATGGAACCTTTCTCTCGTGGCCATTCTCAACCTTGTGCTGTTTGGAATTACAAGAATACAAAATGGGATAATGTGCGAAATTTCTGTTCTTTTCCTTGATCAGATTACTGATTCATATCTTCTAACTTCAATGTTTTCTCAGATCGGGTCAGTGAAATTATTCTTGTAGGATGATACCATTTGTTCCACAATCCTACTTAAAACCTCATCGATTATCTAAACCTTGGTTTTCCAATAAACATGCAAAAGCTGTTCAAAATAAGAAAGTTGGATACCACAATTGGATTGGTTCCAAATCTTCAGGTTCATTTTCTGTCTAAAACAAAGCTCGCAACAATTGTAAAGCAGTTATTAATATGTCGAAACTTGATTTTGAACAGGCTAAGAGTAGAAAACTTGCTTCTGGTCCAAATGGCAGTCAAGCATTCTGGTCTCTTGGGAAAGCTATTGGCCACAAATTTTGCCCATCTCTGCACCCACCTCTGTCAAAACAAGATGGTTTTATTGCCATTTAAACCAATCTGACCAGCTAGCAACCTACGTTTCTTCTAACTTGTATATTGATGAACCCTTTAAACCACCTCCAATCATTTCCATACACTCTGTTCAAAGCTTCTAGTGGTCTTCTGCCAAATGGATGTCAGAAGGATTTTGAACAATCAATGCTAAGAAAACTCCAGGTCCTAATGATATTTCTCCAATTGTTCTCAAAACCCATGCTCCTCCTGAGATTACTCCTGTTTTGTGTTACCTTTTTTCACTTTCTTATTCCAAACATGTTTTCTCTTCTGCTTCAAAATTTAGCATTAACATTACCATACGAGGAGTGGTCAATAAGTATTTACACTCAGCTAGAAATATTTGAGTTAGGGATTCAATATATTAACTAGGTTGAGATCCGATCACTATAAAATTTCTTCATTTGCAAGGCAAAGAAGCAAAATAAACCCATTAGGAGATGAAACCTGTATACGGGAAGGTTTGTTCACCATATGAGACTATGAGACTGAAAAATTGGAAAAGGCTATTTGGGTGTGAGAAAAGCAGTGTGCATGATGGTCCAAGAGGAGAACCCATCTCAGCCACAAATTTCACTGGACAAAGTGGAACAGTCAGTGTAGTAAACTATACAAGAACACTCAGCCTTAACCATGTATATGTTACCGGCAAAGTGTAGAATCAGGCATTGTATAGAATGCTTAGGCAACGTATGAAATAAACTTTTCTTTATTACATATATAGTAATACCCCGAAGTTACGCGATAGGTGGGTCTGACGAAAATCGCTTGTCGAATTCGCTTAAGTCTGGGTACAACTTTGCATAGAAATACATATAAATTTTGTTTAATTGGGACCAAGGACTACCAAAAACACTAGTTTAGAAGAAAAATATTTAATAAAATTGCAGTTCTTTATACATATTAATACAAAATATGTATTAAAAAATAAATGAGTTACGTAAAAAAAGTTATTTCGATGTCAATGGCTTCAGAAAATCTAACAAATTTGTCTGACGACACAGCGCCTTCTTTTTTTCACGCAGAATTTCTTCGTAGCAAGCTAATAATTTTTTTATTCCTTGCTTTGTAGCTATAACGCGTTCTTCATTGCAGTCTGTTTTCTAAAATTTTTAAGCCCTTTTCAATTGACCTGAGACCTTCTGTCAAGCTTGCAATTGTCATGTGCTTTACTGGTGGAACTGGGTCTGAAGTGTCGGATACTTCAGTGACGTTTTGCTCACGCATCTCTATGAGCTCATTCATTGTCAGCTCCTGACTATGTGAATCCAACAGCTCGTTGACATCACCACCATTGACTTCCAAATCTAATTGGATGGCAAGATTAACAATTTCTTCTATCACATGAGCGACATGATCAGTTTCTGGCGTTGTTTTCGTCTCGTTTCTGAAGGGGGAAAAAAAAAAAGGAACAAATTTCTTCCAGACACCATTCAATGCTTTTTTGTGAATTTCATCTCAAGATTCTTCAATGATTCTTATGGCATCTAAAACATTGAATTGATTTCAAAAGTCTTTAACAGATATCTCACTATTTTGTCTCATAGTTTCATTCAGATGTGCAAACGAACGCCTTGTGGAGTAAGCCTTGAATGTTTTGATGACCCCCTGGTCCATCGGTTGAAGCAAGCTGATTGTGTTTGGAGGCAAAAACACAACTTTCACACGTGGGTCGAAATTAATTAGGGTGGAAGGAGGCTGACCAGGTGTATTGTCAATAAGAAGCATCACTTTAAATGGAATCTGTTTAGACTTGCAATAATGTTTGACTTCGGGTATGAAGTGGTGACCAAACCAGTCCTCAAAAACGGAAGCTGTCACGCAAGCTTTATGATTTGACTTCCAAATCACCGGTAAGCTAATTTTAGATATACACCAAACGAAAAAATCAAGAACCGCATAATTCCAAGTTCGCATAACTTGGGGTATTACTGTACAGTATTTATTGTAATATTTTTATACAAAATACAACAAAGCACAAAATTAATATACAGTATAAATATTCAAATAGATAAAAAGAAAAAGTTCAAAAAAATTCTATATGTTATGTTAGCAGTGGGAAATACATTTAAACTTAAAGTACATGATGCAAGAAAGCAAGCTTATATACCATCATAGCATCAGCCAAAAAAAAAAAAAAAAAAAAACCTTATTTCACCCATCGACTCGCTCCAAATGTTTGCCAAGTACTGCCTTGAATCTATTTAAGCAATCAACTTCTACAACGACAGATGGAAGTTTGTTCCACCAAACAACCACCCGCTGGCTAAAGGCACACTTCCGCACATCTATCCTACAACTGCCTTTCCTCAATTTGAATTTATGCCCTCTCAGGCAATTATTCTGAGCAAGAGGAAGAATCCCATCCACATTGAACATGCTCAAACCATTCAAGGCTTTATACACCTCAATCAGATCACCTCGCAGTTGCCTAGTCTCCAGACACTGTAATTTGCAAAACTTAAGCCTTTCTTTGTAAAAGCAACCCTTCCTTCCATTCACTAATCTTGTTGCCCTTCTCTGTACTCGTTCCAACAGCTTTACATCCTTCTTAAAATGAGGCCTCCAGACCTATATACAGTACTCAAGGTGTGGCCTGACCATTGCCTTATACAAGGGGATAATCACCTCCTTATCCCTGCTACAAAAATTCCTGTATATCATTGACAAGACACCATGAGCTACTCTTGCAGATGGTCTGCATTGATCAGAAAACTTTATATCTGCTTGCACAATTACCCCAGGTCCTTTTCATTCTCTACCACTGTCAGTATAGTACCACAGAGTTGATATATTACTCTGGAGTTACTGCTTGTCATATGTAGTACTTTACATTTGTCAATGTTAAACTTCATTTGCCACCTCTCAGCCCATCTGCTCAACTTTTCTAGATCCTGTTGCAGCAATATACTGTCATTAGTGTCATTAACAACCCTGCCAACTGTCGTATTGTTATTGCAAACTTGGACATTAAGCCTGATATACCATCATCAATATCATTAATAAATACAGAAAACAACAATGGACCCAACACTGAATCCTGAGCAACTCCACTAATAACATTAGTCCATGAAGAGCAGTATCCATTGATTACCACTCTCTGTCTTCTCCCACTCAACCATCCCTTTATCCATAGCAGCAATTTGCCTTCAATGCCACACTGCTGCAATTTGTGCAGCAGTCTTCCATGTGCAACAGTATCAAAGGCTTTTCTAATATCCAAATATATGATATCAAAGTTATTCTTTGCATCCAGTTCCTTGGTGACTACATCATAGTATCCAATCAAATTAGTCAGACAAGACTTCCCCTTAACAAACCCATGCTGTGTCCGAGCTTTAACTGAAGTCTTGTCTAGATGATCCTGCAATGCTTCTTTAACCAGTGCCCCATTAATTTCCATGGAACAGAAGTTAAACTAACAGGTCTGTAATTACCTGTCTCCCTTTGTCCTCCTTTGTGGATTGGGGTCACATCTACACATCTCCAGTCCATGGGTACCTCCCCTGAGTACAGGGAAGCTGTCATAATTATGGCTAAGGGTTTCCTCACTTCCTTTGCCGCCTCCTTTAATATAACTGGATAGATTCCATCCACCCCAGGTGCCTTTCTTATGTTTATCTTCAACAATTTCTCCTCCACTTTACTCTCAGTTATTACAAGATTATCTAGCTTACTGCCACAGTTGAATACATCTCTGGCATTCCCTCCCTGAATATCTCCTCATGTGTGAATGTCGATGCAAAATATTCATTTAGTTTGTTAGCTACCTGAGCAAGATCATCAACATTTAAACCATCGATATCAAGTGGACCAATCTGATTCATCACCTTCCTTCTAGAGTTTACATAAGTAAAGAACTCTTTGCTGTTTTCCTTTGCATCCTATGCAAGAAAAATGCAAGAAATTCCATTCCAATCCAATGCAAGAAAAATGCATGGGATTGAAAAATCTCATGCATTTTTCTTCTCTGTCACACGTCTAATTAGTTTATTTGACATCCATTTAGGCCTAAATCTTGAACATATTTCTTTGTTGGTATGAAAAGACTAGTAGCTTCCAAGATTAATTCTTTGAATGCTTCCCATTTTGAATTTTCTGTTGGTTTCACCTATAGAATTTAGATACTGTCATCATCAGTTGGTTCCACCATAAAGAATTTAAATACTGTCTCAGACTACCGTAGTCACCTTTACAAAAGCAAAAACCCTTCCCTTTAGCCTTGATGGTAGTTACCTCTTTGAGTAAATCCCAATTCAGCACACGGTGATAACTGCCACCTAGTGGTTCCTTTATCTGCAGATTCTTGATGCATGAAGAATCACTACTGATAATCAGGTCAAGAGTATTATTCCCTCTAGTTGCCTCCTGAATATGCTGCTGTAGAAAACAATCATCCAATAAATCCACAAAAGCCTTGCTAGTGTGTGAGTGACCAACCCACAAATTCCAGTCAATATCAGGGAAATTAAAATCCCCCATTATAAGAAACTCTAATTTACTCGCCCACTATTTCTCGGCACAATTGCTCATTATACTCATCAGATTCATTAGGCCTATAACACACGCCTACTCTCATTTTTCCTTTCCCAGTGCTTATGTCACACCAAACTGACTCAACATTGCATTGTTCACCAACATAAATTGGATGCACTGCCTTAGATTTTATGTGTTTCTTAACTAACAGCATAACCCCTCCTCCCTTCCTGTCCTGTCTATCCTTTCTGTACACATTGTACTCCCCAAATTCCAGTTCTGCATTCCTTATATCTCCTTATATATAAGCATAATTGACCCTCTGAATATTTCTATTGGAGAATACACCGACTTCTAATCTCTCCTGGGATAAGCACATTACAAATATTTCTTCCTTTGCATCTTAGAAAAATAGGTTTTCTTTTTGTCCTCATCGTTACTCTTCTTCCAAACAGCTGTTCCACCTGTACAAATTGGAAAACCCGCCCTACCAGAGAATATTGTTCCGGCATCTAGGCCAATACCTCTGGACCCCTCTCAGGCTTATATTCCATTCAAAAGAGAGCAGTTAGGTTAATGACTTATCTCTACATAGTTTTTTTTTTTTTTTTTTATGAAAACCCCAAACACGAGAGGTATTAGAACCTATAGTACTTAGTACCATGCTTGGGTTGGAGGCTGAGAAGACGAAAGAAGATATTTGTTAACATTACACTTGAACTTCGGCAGACTGTAATTTTCAGGAAAGACATACGAATGAAGGTTGTTCCAGAAAATGGCAGTTGAAGGAATAAACAAGGAAGATGAAAAGTTGGTTCTGTGAGTTTGAAGTTAGACAGTAAATGGATGTTGGCCAGAAGCAGCACATGTTCGGACTGTTTTGAAAGAGAGAGCGGGAATTATAGAAGCCAATTCAGAAGAACAGTGCCCTGGAAGTATCTGTAGAAAAGGCATGCAGCAGAAACAGTACGTCTATGAGACAGAGAGTGGAGAGACTCTGTTAGAGAGGAGTCATTAATTAACCTAACTGCCCTCTTCTGAATGGAATCTAGAAGTCTGAGAGAGGTTTTGGAAGCACAATGTTCCATGGTAGAGTGGATTTGCAATTTGTACAGAGTGAACAGCTGTTTGGAAGAAAAGTAACGCCGAGAGCAAAAGAGAAAACCAAGTTTTTTAAATGCAGAGGAAGCAATATTTGTAATATGCTTGTGCCAAGAGAGATTAGAAGTCAGTCAGGGTAATCCCAAAAAGAAAATAAATCATTTTGCCTAGAATTCAGAGTGTCACCAAAGATAAGCATAGGGGCAGAATAATCCTTTTTGCAAGATGGGCTCACATCTGGTTAGTATGGGCTTGGCACACCCAGGGCTCCTGAGCTGGATGTCATCATTCTTCTCTTTCTTGGTGCTTTCCTTCTACTTCTGACTCTCTCTCTCTCTCTCTCTCTCTCAGGTCTCATACCCTTTTAGAGTAAAAGTAAAGTGCAGCCATTATCAACCCACTGCAGGATGGAAGCCTCCTCAACAATTCATGCTGAGGGAAATGGACCATAATCTGCCACGCTGGTCCAGTGCGGGTTGGCAGATCGACCGTATTCAGCAGTCAGGGGCTTGAACCCCAGTCTACTCAAAGAGCGTGTGCTACTGCACTCCCGCTCCTGCCCACTTGGCTACGGAGGCCGTCCTTTTAGAGTATGAAGAATAAATACAAGAGGAAAAACGAAAAAAAAAGTAAATCCAAGTTTTAACTTACCTGTTGAACCACCAAAATAAAAGTTTTGATAAAAATGATGAACTGTGCTCAGGACTTTCCTTCTGAAATAGGTATTAAAATTTCAGTTACAGTAAGTATTAAAAATGACAATTTATTAGCATGTTAGTTTATAAAATACTGTAATTTAATGATTGTAAATTATCTCTTCTGCAAAAAAAAATAACGTCATATACCAAAATATCAATGCATTTGAAATGTGGACATACAGGTGACCTCCACTTAATGCTGATGATCCATTCCGGAAAAACAGAGCGCTAAGTGAATCAGCACTAAGCAAGCGCTGTATTCCCGTAATGTAACATATGTATTTGTAAGTCGTGGTCTATACCACCACGACTCACAATAAACAGTAGTAAAAAGATGCCAAATGTCAGCCAAAATATTTAATATTAAAAATCTGAATTTAATTTTCAAATTCAGTCTTTTTCTTACCTTAGTAGGCTTCATACTGAATCCAGACAATGTTGCTTTTTAATTCTTATCGGCCATTATTCATCTTTGAAAATGTAACTACATTGCATTAATTATTAAATAATGTTCGAGTAAACTGTCCGCTACCTAACACTGCACTGAGTGATGACTAGACTTCGAATTAATGCATATAACGCAAATATTACAAGCAATATACTTGATCATTTTTTAAAATGTTGATCTTGGAACTATGTAACAAGCCACCATACTGCAATTAAATTAGCATGGAAGAAAATTTAGCAAGTCGGCGTGGGAAAATTTTTAATGCTGTTTTGCTATTCATTTTCAAACTATCTACTACATCAGATGAAACGTTTTCGTTAAACATGCCAAAAATTTAATCTGTAAGCTGATAAAAGAGCATTACAGTGAGTTGTTATGTTATGTTATTTGGTTTTTAGGAGCATTAGCAACTAAGGCCATATTGCTCCCGGAATATGCGGTGGTCATTCCCTGACCTTCCCGCATCCTCCGTATTTGGTGGTGATGGGCTCGAACCCCGGTCTAATCAAGAAGCATGTGCTACGCACTGCGGCTCCTTCCCACCTGGCTACAGAGGTGCCCTAGTGAGTTGTGACAGCGTTAGAGTGAGATATGGATTATAATATAAGAACAGTGTTATAGCAAATCAGCATAGAGCAAACCAGGTTATAACAAGGACCTGCTGTATAAGAAAATGAAGATATCATGGAAAAGGAAACTAAGGAATGAAAATGTACTGAAAATGGCAAACACTAAACATACACTTCTAAACATATTGAAGCAAGAAAAATAGCATATAGGACCACCTGATTAAAAAAAAATGATTCGGAAACTGTTAATGGAAGAGAAAATAGAAGGCAAAAGAGAAAGAGGAAAACCCAGACAATCATGGATAGGAAACAGACTGGAGTGGGCTCAAAATAACTTATACACTTGGCAGAATTGAACTACAGCTGGTAGCGGAAAAAAGAGACTTGGGTATTACGATACAGTCAGGTATGAAGTTCTCCGAGCATTGTAGCCTAGTTGCAAGGAGGGCCCATGGTGCCCTATCGATGATTTATCGAACAATCGCTAGTAGACATAAGGACATCATAATCCCATTATATAAGACCACACTTGGAATACTGTAAGACCACACTTGGAATACTGTGTTCAAGTATGGAGACCACAAAGAAAGACATTGTTCTTCTTGAAAGGATCCAAAGACGGGTAACTCGCCTTGTGAGATTGGCAAAAGGGCGTCCATATGAGGAAAGACTTCAAATATGTGGGCTGCGGAGCTTGGAAGCTAGGCACCTTAGAGGAGATTTGATTGGGGTGTTTAAGGTCGAAATTTTCATGGTTATAAATGATTCTAGAACAAGGGGCCATAATTTCAAGTTATGGGGGGGAGTTGTTTAGACTGGACTGCAAGAAGTTTTATTTTAGCCAGTGAGTTATAAATTACTGGAATAAGTTACCTACATGGGTGGTAGAGGCTGACAGTTTGGGGAAATTCGAAGGTCAGCTGGATAATTACCTAAAGAAGGAGGGAAATGCATAGGTTGTCCATTTCCTTTTCTCTTATTAATTAGTATTTTTTTTTCTTATTATTTTTTTAATTTCTTATTTTTTTAAATTTTCTTATTATTTTTTTTAATTTTCTTATTATTAATGCTTTTATTTTTTGTTATTTTATGTTATTATTATTTTTATTTATTTATTTATTTTTTGGCTGGTACAGCATAAGCCATAGGCTTCCTTGTGCCATATGGCCATTACTAATACTAAAGATGTCACTACCATCGAGGATACAGGGAAGCTTTCTTGCTTTCGAAGAGGAGACTACAGTGGTCACAATGGGAAGCAATCAGGGAAATAATCATAGGTGCTACTAGGCTTTTCCTACCAACAAAGATATGTTCAAGGCTCAGACCTAAAGGGATGTCATATGAACTAGAGACACTCTAGAGAAGAAACATACACAGGATGCATATAAATAATAAGGTGATACAGAAGCCTATTGATATAAGCTAGTCTGCAATCAAACAGGTTGACAACGGAGGTTTGGCAAGCCAAGTATGATAATGAGAAGTCTCTGGCAAAGAATGACAAATAAAGCAGCATAGACCTCTTACTCATTAACAGTAAAAGGAAGGGATTGGAGCACACTGGTCCACTTGATGTTTTAAAATCCTGCTCAGGTTGCTGACAGGGAAGGGGATGCCAGAATTTCATCAAACTCTAACAAGAAGTTGAATGATTTTGGGAAAACTGAGAGGAAATGGAAAAGAAATTAAAAAGGCAGCTGGGCTGGATGGGATTTATTCAATTACATTAAGGAAGATAGCAAAGGAGGTAAGCAAACCATCCATAATTAGGAGAGGAGCTTTAGATTCAGGGGAGGTCCCTGTGGACTGGAGATTTAACCCCAATTCGCAAAACAGGATAAAAGGTGATATGAGTAATCACAGACCTGTTAGGTTAACCTCTTAGGTTAACGCAGGGAAAATAATGAAGTCTTTGGTTAAAGAAGTAATGCAGAATCATCGAGACAGGAGGGCAGTTATACTTCAGTCAGAGCATGGGTTTGTTAAGGGAAGATCTTATCTGACCAATTTAATTGGATACTGAGAAGCAGTTACAAAGGAACTAGATAAAAAAAAAAATAACTTTGATATCAAATAATTGGCTTTCCAGAAAGCTTTTGATACCTGTTGCACATAAAAGTTAAAATCCCACATTATAACACAATCTGATTTACTGGCCCATTATATTTCTGTGTCCAATTGTTTGTTAGAGTCATTAGGCCTATAACACACTCCTACCCTCATTTTTACTTTCCCAGTGCTTATGTCACACCAAACTGACTCAACATTGCACTGTCTATGCCAACTGGATGTATTTCCTTAGATTGTTTTTCTTAATTAACAGCATAACCCCCTCCTGCCTTCCTATCCTGTCTATCCTTTCAGTACACATTGTACTCCCCAAATTCCAATTCTGCATTCTCAATTTATTTACTATACTGCTTATATCTGTGTGACACAATCTCTGATTTCTCAACAATATCTGCCTTTGATGTCTTGACCAGCACTTCAAATTCATCAAATTTATTTACTATACTTCTAACACTGGTGTATATGCAAATGTGCATGCAAGTATACATGCACCTTCTTATTCTTAGTTACCCTAACACAGCCCATGTATTTATTTGTTTCATGTTGACTCCCACCAGTCCCTGAAGCCCCAGCATCCCACCCTACAGGCCGCTGCTCATTCTAATAGAAACAGTGCAAGAATCACTTTCACCTCTGCCTGCGGTTACTATTAACCTTTTAGTCTGTGAATCCCCCCAAAGCTAGCAGTTTCCCGACCCACCTAAAGCCGCCTCGATAGTATCAGCAAACTCTTGAACTCTTCCCATCCCTGTAGAAGTAGTCTCTCCTGTTAACAAGCAAAAATTACACTTAGAAAAATTCTATCCCATGAGCCTTACACAAACCCTCCAGGGCCAAATCGATTGACAAAGGTCTCATCATATACTCCCTCCTATTGTGTCTGGGCAGAACTGCAGACACTTCCAAATTTAAACCTAACTCTCGACTTTTTTTTCAGCAATGACCTGTACTTGTTAAGTAAATGTGCAGATCTCTTACTCTTAATGTCATTAGTGCCATAGTGTACAACAATATCACCCATTTTGCCTTTAAAAGATGATATTTGTTCTACAACATCAACTTTTACCATTGGCAGACATACCCTGGTCCGATTCCACCTATCTTTTACACAATATATTACCCATCTCTCTCCAACAATAGTCACCGGCAATAACTAACTCCTGTGGGACCAACACATTCTGCCTTGGAGATTGCCGCTATGTTGCCTGATGCACAAGAGTGAACTCTAGAGTTGAGTTGGGCAGTTGACATCTTGGTTGGTTCTCCATTTTAATACCTTCAAGGGCATCTACAATTCTTCAAACTCTCATAAGTGTCCATCAGAATGCTGAGTTGGTGACTAATTTCTTGACACACACACACTGCACCTAGCACACACATTCTCCTTTGCTAGATCATGTCATGTTCCAGAGAGTTCTGCAAAATTTTCATAAGTTGCACATTTTTTTAGGCTGTGATGAATCAGAGAAATGCCCCTCTCGGTTCTCCCCCAAGTCTCAGCACTCCTGCTACTTTGTGCCCATTGCTTTGCTTCAGCAGCAAAGCAATGGGCATGATACTGAAATTATCTGGGGGCATGATACTGAAATTAACAATGAAAATTAATAAGAATAATAAGTTTAATTAATTATCAATATTACACTTTCTAGTAGATTCCTAAATGCAGTGATACATATTACACTATCTAGTTTTATATTAGAGCCACACATTTACCACAATTCAAAATTTTAATTCCCCACCACTCACTCTATACGAAAACAATGGCTGCAAGATTCGAAAGAAAAACGTTTTACGTATATTAAGTAATAACCTACAAAATCTCTATCTAAATTAAAATTAACAATAACAAGAATAACTAAGTCTATAAACCTACTTATATAGTACAACATAATATGATAATTAAGTAAATAAAATAGCAAAACACTGATTTTTTTGGAGCTTGTAATTCACAGTTTTTTTTTTTTTTTTTTTTTTTTTTTTTATGAGAACCCCAAACACGATAGGTATTAAAACCTATAGTATTTAGTACCAGTTAGGCTGGAGGTTGAGAAGATGAAAGAAGATATTTGGTGACATTAGACTTGAACTGCTGCACACTGTAATTTTCAGGAAATATGTATGTATGAAGAAAGGTTGTTCCAGAAAATGGCAGATGAATAAACAAGGAAGATGAAAAGTTGGTTCTGTGAGTTTAAAGTTGGACGGTAAACGGATGTTGGCTGGTTGTAGCATGTGTTCAGAATATTTTGAAAGAGAGAGCGAGAAATATAGAACCATAGAAGTATCTGTAGAAAAGGCATGCAGAAGAAACACTACGTCTATGAGACACAGTGAAGAGAGACTGTTAGAGATGAGTCATAAATTAACTTAACTGTCCTCTTATGAATGGAATCTAGAAGCTTCAGAGAAGTTTTCGGGGCATTGCCCCAGATATGGGAACAATATTCCATGGCAGGGCAGATTTGTGATTAGTACAAAGGGAACAGCTGTTTGTAAGAAAGGTAACTGAGAGAAAAAGAGAAAAACCAAATTTTTTAGATGCAGAGGAAGCAATATTTCTAATATGCTTGTGCCAAGAGAGATTAGAAGTGAAGGTAATCCCCAAAAAAGATATATCATGTTGTAGAACGGAGTATCACCAAAGATAAGCATAGGAGCAGAAGAATCCTTTTTGCGAGATATAAGACAAGACTGAGTTTTAGAAAGATTGAAATCAACTAAGTTGTCTTTGCCCCACTCGAGAATTACCTGGAGATCAGCATTTTACGAATTGGTAGCGGATATTTGAGAAGTTGAAGCTGATTGAGCAGGGCAGGGTTTCTAAAACTGGAAAGTGGAATGCAATGTGCTATCATCGGCAAAACTATGGATAGGATTTCCAGTCAATGGAAAAATGTCATTAATATATAAGAGGAAAATAGTGGAGGAAAGAACTGAACCTTGGGGGACACCAGCATTAGTGGAGAAGTTAGAAGACAGAGCCATCTGCCATCACCTTCAGTGACTGAATAGAGAGAAAACTGGATAACCAATTACAAAAAACAGTTGGCAAACCATAAGATGGAAGCTTGTTTAGAAGACCTTTATGACAAACACGATTGAAAGCCTTTGAGATGTCAAGAGCAACTACTTATGTTTCACAGAACTTTTCAATTGAATTTGTCTATAAATGGGTAACATAAGCCAGAATATCACCAGTGAATCACTGACGGAATCCATAATGACGGAAGGTTTCTAGTTAGTTTAAGAGTTGGCGGTTAATTGATTTCTCCATTACTTTAGAAAGAGTAGAAGTAATTGCAATGGAACGATAATTGAATGGGAGGGATTTGTCACCCTTTTTTAGGAACTGGCTGGATATGAGCAAATTTCCAAGCAGAAGGAAAAACATCTTTGAAATAAGAAAGTGAAAAAAGGTGGCAGAGAATATGAGTAAGTTCAGGAGCACAGGTTTTGAGAACAAGTGGAGAAATACCATCAGGACCTCGAGTTTTCTTGGCATTAAGATTCATAAAATTTCTTCTGACATCCTTTTAACGGAAGAACACAGGAGGCATTGAATGGAGCATGTTGGGTTCTTGTAATGCCAAACAATGAGGGTGGGAACAGCCATGAGATAAAGGCTTCATTGGAGAAGAGAGGTGTTTTACCAAGATCATTAATACATGAGTTGGAAGAAAAAAGGAATGCTAGCAGGTCAGCTTTATCCTTGGCTGAAGTGACAACAGAACCGGTTTTGACAGAAGTGGAAGCAGAGATGGTCAAAAGCTGTGGCCAATAGCGTTGGCAAGAGACCACAATGCTCGGCTACCATTAGGGCAAGAAACGAGTTTTCTACTCTTGGCCTGTTCAAAATCTAGTTTGGATTGATTAATAACTGCTTTATAATTGTTGCGAGCTTTAATGCAGACAGAAAATGAAACTGAAGAAATCGAATAAGCCAATTACAATATGCAACATTCTTCCCTTAAACAGCCTTACACATTTATTGGAAAACCAAGGTTTAGATAAAGGACGAGATTTTAAAGTGGAGTGTGTAATAAAGGATTCCATTCCTATAAGAATAATTTCACTGACATGATCTGAGCAAACGCTGACATCAGAAGTTTTGAAACAGTAATCCGATGAAGGAAAAGAAATCTCGCAGGTCATCCCATTTTGCATTCTTGTAATGCCAAACAATGAGGGTGGGAACAGCCATGAGATAAAGGCTTCATTGGAGAAGAGACAATCACCAAGTTGTGATCTGAGGTGCCATGATGTATAGAAGACTTGTTTGTGAGGAAAAGATCAAGCATGTTGGTGTATGGTTAGGATTGTAACGTATTCTTGTAGGTAAATGAACAAATACTTGGGCTTCGTTGAAAGAAGAGTCTTTGAGGCAAAATATATGAAGCCTATATTCAGCTATTTCAAGGCAAAAAATCAAAATGCGGCTGTAAACACGCTAGATATTCCCAATGATTTCTTGTCTTTGACTGAGGCGGACTACCTTGCTAGAAGCTTTGAAGAAATTTACAAAACATATTAAGCAGATGACAAGATGGAAGGTAACGAAAATTTTCTTCTCAATTACATTGATACACTAACAGTATTTGAAATCAACCAAGCAGAATTGTTGAGCACAATCCACAGTATAAAAAAAGACTTCACACAAGGCCCAGACGGTGTCCCTACTGTTTTATGGAAAAAATGTGGAACCACACTTGTAAAGCCATTACCTCATTTAATAAAATTGTTCTTTGAGAGTGCAATCTATCCAGCTCAACTGAAAAAGGCATTTGTTATCCCTCTTTACAAAAAAGGAGACCCATCCTCACCCAACAACTACATACCAGTCTGTCAATTAAATACACTCTCAAAGATAATTGAATCCATTGTAATGAAGCAGCTATTTAACTTTATGAAACTTAATGTCAGATTATTCTCACGGATTTATCAAGGGTCGTTCCACCTGCACAGATATGATTTCGTTTGTCTCGAATATATATCAGGAGCTTGACGATGGAAAACAAGTCAACTCCACCTTCCTTGATTTAAGCAAAGCCTTTGACAAGGTAGTCCATCAGAGACTAATCAATAAACTGCATTGCTATGGTCTCAGAGGACAGGCAATAAACTGGATTGCAAACTACTTGGAAGGTAGAGAAATGTCGGTAACATTTGAAGGTAAAATTTCATATCCTTTCAAGACTGAAATTGCTGTCCCACAGGGTTCATCCTTAGGCCCGCTTTTATTTCTTATCTACATCAAGACCTGCCAAGTACCCTTGTATACTACCAAATCAAAATCAACATATTTGCAGAAGACATAAAAATTTACCAGTGATTGCATCATCCTAAACAAAGCTATTCAACGAGTTATTCAGTGGCTGAAGGAGAACAAAATGGTAGTTAATGAAAATAAGTGCGAGCTGATGAGCTTTGCTAATGCACACAAGAAAAACAAATTTAATTTTTCTTATTGTATCAACAAGGCAATCAAAAAAATTAGTACAGCCAAAAATATAGGTATCTTTATTAAAGAATCATTTTCCTTTGATGTCCATGTCTCAAACATTGTGAAGGCAGCTAGAAAAAAACTAGGTTTCCTGAAAAGAATTAACAGAGACTTTAGTCAATTGACACTTTTCATCTTTCTCTACAAAATCTATGTTAGGCCAGCCCTAGAATTTGCCTCACAGGTCTGGTCCCCACATGCTGCTTACCAAAAATTAGAAATTGAAATTATTCAAAAAAGAGCAATACAGTACATTTGCTTTAAAAGTGGCCTTGAATAGAATGAGAAATCCTACCAAGAGCGGTGTGTATTCTTTGAACTTGAAACACTGGAAGAAAGAAGAGATGAAGCCAATTTACTCCTTTTTAACCAGCTGTTAAATGGTACCCTGAATTGCCCTCATCTCGTCTCACAAATAAATTTCAATGGACTGACTTTAAGAAACCATCCACTGCTGAAACCATCCTATGCAAGGATAAATTATGGATACAACTTCTATAACAGAACTGCAAGATCAATCAACAAAGCAAATCTGGAGATATTTGACACCCCCTGGACACTTCAAGAGGCAACTGAAATTGCTAACCTCATCCGTTACCTGAACCTTAAAATTGACTCTTCTTGCAAGTTCTAAGACTCTGGTTGATTGTGTAATGTGGGTGAAGAAATACTAGTGCTCTACATTACTCCTACCTGTTCACTTAAATCTCACTGATCCATCCTTTTTTTATTTAGTTAGTTTTATTTTTATCTGTAGATTTCGATTTACTGTTTTGTGTTATCTTTATGTACATTTACTTTTCTCTTTACTTTGGAAATATATACTCCAAGCTTCTGCTTTGAAGCTTGTGTAATAATGATCAGTAGCTGCACCCTCAGGCACATTTGATTGCTGTTTTGTAGCTGTTAACAACAATAATAATAATAATAATAATAAATGGACATCGTTGAGATCAGAACTGAGACCAAGTATATTTGTGAAATGAACTAGTAAGTGTTTGGGAGGTTTAGATCTTTTTGCAGATAAGCTTACTCTATTAGTTTGACAATTCATGATGTATTCAATAGTGAGAAAAAGTGGGGGGGGAGGACTTGTATGAAGTAATGAAATTTTTGGATACGGTGTACACATGGTAAAAATATACCCAGATCCTTGATGTAACATGGCCTCCACAAGTAAATTGTGGAGGCCATGTTAGTTGCTGCAAGCATTGTAGGCCAATTCAGCGCAAGTTGCTGAATTGGCTTACAATAGACCAAGGTTCTTAAATGTGAGCCCATGCATCACACCACTCAGACTCCCTCCAGCTGGAACTTGTAAAGAGAGTCAGCACCCTCTGACTCTCTTGTTTTCTATATTTATTAATGATATTGATGAAGGTATATCTGGCTTAATGTCTAAGTTTGCACAGGGTACAAAGGTTAATCAACAGGGTGTTTAATGACAGTATTCAGGGTTGCTGCAACAAGATCTAGACAAATTAGGCTGATGGGCTCAGAAATGGCAGTTGAAGTTTAACATTAATAAATTGAAGTTACTGCATATGGATGACAGTAATCCCAATTTAACTGTGCAGTCAGACATGAAGTCTCTGAGCAATATAACAGGCTGCCAGGACAGCTCATGGAGTTTTGTCTATGATATACATGTCTATGATTGCTAGCAGAGACAAGGAAGTGATTATCCTGTTGTATAAAGCAATCTTGAGTACTACACACAAGTCAAAATCTCATTTTAGGAATGATGTAGATCTGGTGGAACAATGGATGTAGATCTGGTAGAGAAAGGCAATAAGATTGATGACGGAATGAATGGGTGGTCTTACAAGACAGGCTTCAGTATAGTTTACAGTTCAACCTTTAGTGCATATACCACTGGAGGGGGTGGATCTATCAATGACCGAGTTTACATTGAACACACATATTCACATTACTCTATTTTTATAATGCAGTAAGATGTAAGTATAACAATACATAAGAGTAAAAAAAAAAAATATATATATATAGAGAGAGAGAGAGAGAGAGAGAGAAAAATCACTTCCCATCCATCCCCACCCAATTTACTGTATCTTTAAGAAAATACGTTTCTTTTTACTGAATATCATCAGAATCAAAATATCAGTTTAGAACAAAAATTCATAAAGCTACAAAAAATATAATTATAATGAAAGCTGTAAAAAGAAAATCAATAATCTGGTGGGCACCAAAGTCTAGCAAAAATGGTGGCAGGTGTCCAACTTTCTTTTTAATTTTTGGAAAATGTTTTGGGGTTTTTTGAATTATGATTGAATAATGCTAATATTTTGGCAGTAATGGTAAGGCAACTAACAGGAACCTTTCAAAAATAATGCTCCCACTTACCCTTTAATTAATTATTAAAAATCTAAAGTTATTTCTAGCTTCTTAAATATAGTCAAAATTTTATACTACAATAGTTCCTGAATTTTTTCTTAGAGTTTTCATAGAATTAATCCTGCAGCTATGGCCTTACACTTGTGAGATACATCTCAAAAATAACAAGTACACGTTAATTGTTGCATGGCAATAAAAATCTGTAACTTTCTGTACTACCTAAATGTAGACAGTTTTGCTAAGTTGTGTCTTCGGAATTGTTCTTTATCATTTTCCTAGAGTTATGTAATGTGATTGCATCCAGTAGGTAAAGTGCCACCTCACTATTTCTGCTTGAAATATTTCACACATTATAAGAATGTATGAATATTGTTCTCCACCGGAGGAACGGAAATAGTAAATAATAGTAAAATTGCAGGTACAAACAAGGTAGTAACCATTAATAAAAACTACAGGTACAAAATTAAGGTAAACTAAATGAATACAATAAATTAAATAAATTAAAGCAAAGTAGCTTTCGAGTCTGAGGGGCTCATCAGCTTGAACATAAACATTAGTACAAAACAAAGAATGCCTGGTCATGGTCATGTAAGGCAAACAAAGCATGAAACGAGTGCAAGCAACAGTAGAGACAATCTATTTAGAACTAGATGCTTGAAGCTGCGAATGCAGGGCATGCACACGCACGCACACGCGCGCGGCACATGCCAAAGTTTATCACATTGCAAAATAACCACCTCCACAATTGGATGTATGCGCATGCCTTTGTTGCAGTTAAAATTACTATGACAACTGGATATATGGAGTGATTCAAGCCATACTCATTGATGGTAATTGTGCGAGTGGTTGATGATTTCGATATCACAGCATGGGTCAAGGTCATATTGAGAAGACCAATAGTGCTCTGCGACAGTGGAGCGCTCAGAATCAGCAGATCAGATGGCTCTCTCATGTTCTGAGATCTGGTCTTGGAGCCTTCTGGTGGATTTCCCGATGTAGTAACTACCGCAGTCACGGCAGGCAATGTGATATACCAAGCTGCTGCATAACAAGGAGGGGATGGGTGTTTTTTTACCCTTGAGAGAAGGGATCACAGTTTTTTACCAGGAAACTATAAACATTTTATCTGATGAGGCCATAGAATCTTAGAGAGGCATTGTAAGACACCAGGGTAATAAGGGATAAAGGCAGTTATCTGATGAGCCCATAGAATCTTGGAGAGGCAGTGAAAGACGCCAGGGTAATAAGTGATAAAGGCGGTCGAGATTATGTCATCATTATGGGAGGCTCTGGGGTGTGCAGCAAGCTCACAGGCCTGCAGATCGTACTTGTCCAGGGCACAGGCAGAGTAGCCACAGTTAGATAGATCCTTTTTCACTTTCGAACCTTCACCGCACCTGTTGTCTATGGAGCTGGAATGGGTCCAGGCTCAGGTGAATAGGGAACATGCACGGTACCGAGAAACTGGTTGGGGGCATGTGCCGATTTTTAGTTGCTGAATTGGCTTACAATAGACCGAGGTTCTTAAATGTGAGCCCATGCATCACACTACAACATCCGGAAGGGAGACAACATCAAAGGACGACATGACTTGCTCTTCAAAGATGGTGAGGTTAGAGACGACGAGCAAGAATTCCCCACTGCTTGAATCGTGTGGGGTGGAATCTATAAAATTATTTATATTATAAATATAAATATTTCACACATTTGTTACTGGCTGTTTTTGTGGTTTTCTGTCTATCTTTTGAAAAGTCTTGCAGTGATATACTGATCTTTATGTGAAATAATAATTTTGCAACATCTAATTTTACTCAAGGTGTTTTTTGTGCAAAAGTTTTTATAACAGTTTTCTGCTTCACAATCACTTCCTGTTTCACTTCCTTTCTATTCAAAAAAGCTAGATATTTTTCTAATGTAAGACAGATACTGTGTTTTCTTCTCTCCTTTATTATTGCTATAATTATTAATGTGTTTGACAAAAGATGTATCACATTACTTTTAGAATGCACTCAGAGAATTATAGCCAAAGAAGCATTTGAGGCTAAAATTCTCTATAGCAATAGCGCAATCCAAAAGTAATATATTACAATAAATAAATAAAAAGGAGATTAACCTTTTAGTGTGCCCATTTCATTTAGAAGTACAAAAATATCAGTGCAACTCAAATGTATAGGCAAATGTTTTTCCGCTGTGAACATAAAGAATAGTAGAATTGACTGTCTATGGTAAAGAACTGTCTCAGGTGTTCTATAAACATCGTTAGTCTTATACAAAGTGTTTTTGAAACATTTGTTAATAGTTTTTTCATTATTATTTTGAATAATCATGACACCAAAGGTGATATTCACTCAGGAGAGTGAGTTAAAGACATTCAAATTTTGGATGGTTCACAGTACACCAAATTTGAAATAAACTTAAAAAAACAGAAAATGCAAGTAAATAATATTTTCTAAAATGTTATATATTTTTTAAATGTTTTTAAAACACTTTATACACATAATATGCAGAAATACATGTGAATGAGTAGGTTTGAAGTTTTGCAAATTTAATAATTTTTAAGGCTCTGAAAATGAAAGCTGTAATAAACACAAAAATTTTTAAAAAATTTTTATGAAAAACAACAACAAAAAAAACATACAAGTACAGCCAGGCGATTTTCAGTTAACGCTATTTGAAAAATTATACCACTTTTCACTTTACACGATGCAAATTTCCAGTTAACGCAGTACCTTTTTTTTTTTTTTTTATGCGATAGTTGAAAAAGATTTGAATCGCGCGTTAAGCTTACCGCAAGTTGTATAGTCAATTACCAAATGTTTGCCTGCTGCCCGCCTCGGTGTGTTCCATCAACCATCAGAAGAAGGCGTGTTACTTGTTTGTCTCCTGCTAATAAAGTCAATGCACACTTGCATAAAAATTCAAATTTTTAAATGAGCCAGATGAAAATGTTACCATGAAGGAGATAACAGTAAAAGCACTAGATGAAATCTTTCGTATCGCAGAGAACCTCAAACAAAAGGTTTGAGGTTCTATGTGATATTTATTTCGTCAGGGCCCAGAGAAGATTGTTGTCGGCTATCAGAAATTGATTGATGAAAAAGAGAAAGTCAACACTGTTCAAATATTTCCGCAACAGTCATTTCTTCATTGTGTCAGAGGTTCCCAAAGTTTCTCAGTTCATGGTGCCTTTAATGTCTCAGTAATTTTTTCAAGGCGCACCCAGACCAAAAGAAATACCTAACAGTTTTGTTTAGTAGTTAGGTCCAAACAACTTAATAAGAAACTGTGAACTACCGCGAGCTAGTGGTTCTGGGTGGTGTCCGACAGATGTCAAGTATCGCTATGTTTCCCTCGAAAATTTAAAATATTCCGTGCCACACAGTTTGGGAACCGCTGTTTTATGCAATAAACATTTAATTCCATAATTATTTTCATTATCTTTTACATTGTATACAGTTAAAAAGTTATTTAAAAGGTATTTTTAAAATTCTTTATGGACATTCCAGAAGGTCAAGGACCAATTATAATTTTTCCTATTGATAATTATATTCAATTAACATGTTTCCGTTTTGTGCGATGCGCTTGCAGGACGAATTAATCGCGTTAATCAAAGCCAGCCTTTATTGAAATCCATTAATGGTTGAAATATTTGAATTCAGTGATATCAAATCTACAAGGATCAACCGGAATTTTAACAGAGAGTGAAAAAAATGTTTTTTTTGCCAACCAGTGTAATCAGATTTATATTTGAATAAACATTGTTCAGATTTGTATTTGTATCAGATTTATTTCAGATTGGGCACATTTTTCACAGTACACACACAACTGGAAATCACATATGTCTTTACTGCATGAACACAAAAATAAATCTTCCCAAAATAACTAAGGTGAGACTGTAGATGTTTACTGAACTAGTGGAGGGGGGGGGGGGGCAGAGACAAAAAACAAGTAGCCTGAAATGGTGAGCAAACAATATCATGCCTGTCCAGTACCATTCCTCCTTTCACACAAAAAAGCCACCTGAAAGATTTTTGCCATAAACCATAAAACAATCACTTCAGAAACTATTAAACTATTTCAGTAAAACTTTTAATACTTCCTCTATATTCAAAGGTCGAAACATTTCAGATGTTTAATCAAGAGAACCTCAAACATTGATTTTTTTTTTTTTTTTTTTTTTTTTTTTTTTTTTTATGAGAACCCCAAACACGAGAGGTATTATAACCTATAGTACTTAGTACCGTGCTTGGGTTGGAGGTTGAGAAGACGAAAGAAGATATTTGTTGATATTGGACTTGAACTTCTGTAGATTGTAATTTTCAGGAAATACGTATGAAGGAAGGTTGTTCCAGAAAACGGCAGTTGAATGAATAAACGAGGAAGATGAAAAGTTGGTTCTGTGGGTTTGAAGTTGGACAGTAAATGGATGTTGGCTGGTGGCGGCACGTGTTCGGACTGTTTTGAAAGAGAGAGCGGGAATTATAGAAGCCAATTCAGAAGAACAGTGCCCATGGAAGTATCTGTAGAAGAGGCATGCAGCAGAAACAGTGCGTCTATGAGAAAGCGAGTGGAGAGACTCTGTTAGAGATGAATCATTAATTAACTTAACTGCCCTCTTCTGAATGGAATCAAGAAGCCTGAGAGAGGTTTTGGGGGCACCACCCCAGATGTGGGAACAATATTCCATGGCAGGGCGGATTTGCGATTTATACAGAGTGAGCAGCTGTTTGGGAGAAAAGTAACGCCAAGAGTGAAAGAGAAAACCAAGTTTTTTAGATGCAGAGGAAGCAATATTTGTAATGTGCTTGTGCCAAGAGAGATTAGAAGTCAGGGTAATCCCCAAAAGAGATATATCATTTTGCCTAGAAATTGGAGTGTCACTAAAGATAAGCATAGGAGCAGAAGAATCCTTTTTGCGAGATATAAGACAAGATTGAGTTTTAGAAGGGTTGACATCAACTAAGTTGTCTTTGCCCCACTGGAGAATTACCTGAAGATCGGCATTTAAGGAATTCGCAGCAGATTTTCGAGAACTTGAAGCTGATTGAGCTGGACAAGGTTTCTCAAAATGGAAAGTTGAATGCAATGTGCTATCATCGGCAAAACTATGGATAGGATTTCCAGTCAATGGAAGAAGGTCATTGATATACAAGAGGAAAAGAGTGGGGGAAAGAACTGAACCTTGGGGGACACCGGCATTAGTGGAAAAGTTAGAAGACAGAGAGCCATCTACCATCACCCTCAGTGAGCGATCAGAGAGAAAACTGGATAACCAATTACTAAAAACAGTTGGCAAACCATAAAATGGAAGCTTGTTTAGAAGACCTTTATGCCAAACACGATCAAGAGCCTTTGAGATGTCAAGAGCAACTACTTGTGTTTCACCGAACCTTTCCATTGAATTAGTCCATAAATGGGTAACATAAGCCAGAATATCACCAGTGGATCGACACTGACGGAATCCATACTGGCGATCGTTGATCAGACGGAAGGTTTCTAGGTAGTTTAAGAGTTGTCGGTTAATTGATTTCTCCATTACTTTAGAAAGAGTAGAAGTAATTGCAATGGGACGATAATTGGATGGGAGATTTGTCACCCTTTTTAGGAACTGGCTGGATGTGAGCAAATTTCCAAGCAGAAGGAAAAACACCTTTGGAATAAGAAAGTGAAAAAAGGCGGCAAAGAATAGGAGTAAGTTCAGGAGCACAGGTTTTGAGAACAAGTGGAGAAATACCATCAGGACCTGGAGCTTTCTTAGCATCAAGATTCATCAAAATCCTTCTGATATCCTTTTGACGGAAGACCACAGGAGGCATTGAATGGAGCGTGTTAGGAATGGTGGGAGGTGTTTTACCAAGATCATTAATACATGAGCTCGAAGAAAAATGGGATGCTAGCAGGTCAGCTTTATCCTTGGCTGAAGTGACAACAGAACCATCTGCTTTGGACAGAGGTGGGAGCAGAGATGGGCAAAAGTTGCAGCCAATAGCTTTGGCAAGAGACCAGAATGCTCGGCTACCATTAGGGCAAGAAGCTAGTTTTCTACTCTTAGCCTGTTCAAACTCTAGTTTGGACTGATTAATAACTGCTTTACAATTGTTGCAAGCTTTGGTGTAGGCAGAAAATGAAACTGAAGAATTAGAAACAAGCCAATTACGATATGCAACGTTCTTCTCTTCGACAGCCTTAGCACATTTATTGGAAAACCAAGGTTTAGATAAAGGACGAGATTTTAAAGTGGAGTGTGTAATAAAGGATTCCATTCCTGCAAGAATAATTTCACTGACATGATCTGAGCAAACGTTGACATCAGAAGTTTTGAAACAGTAATCAGACCAAGGAAAAGAAGAAAAGAAGTCTCGCAGGTCATCCCATTTTGCATTCTTGTAATGCCAAACAATATGAGGTTGGGAATAGGCATGAGATAAAGGTTCCATTGGAGAAGAGACAATCACCAAGTTGTGATCTGAAGTGCCTAAAGGACCTCTCACTTCAACCTTGTACTTAGAAGGGTTGTTTGTGAGAAAAAGATCAAGCATATTGGCTGTATGATTAGAATTGTCCGGTATTCTTGTAGGTAAATGAACAATCTGTGCTAGGTCATTAGTAATTGCAAAAGCCTCAGCATCTCGACCTGCTGGGTCGGTGTGACTAGAAAACGGAAGCCAGCTGGAGTTGTGAATGTTAAAATCTTACCTCACTGTTAGGAAAGTTGCACTGGTTTGTTATTGTTTGTTATTTGGTTTTTAGGAGCATTAGCAACTAAGGCCATATTGCTCCGGGAATAGGCGGTGGTCATTCCCTGACCTTTCCGCATCCTCCGTATTTGGTGGTGACGGCTCGAACCCCGGTCTAATCAAGAAGCGTGTGTTACACACTGCTGCTCCTTCCCACCTGGCTACGGAGGCGCCAAGTTGCACTGGAGAAAGTCAAGTTGCAAAGAGAGGAAGTCAAAGAGCTCCAAGTGATTAGTGGAGTTGGGAGAACGGTAGAGACAACAGATGAATTTTACACAATGAGGTAGAGAGATTTTAAGCCAGAGAAGATCAAAGAGAGGAGATTCCAAATTGACAAGTCTCTGACAGGGAATATCAGAACGGACATATGCACAAGTACCACCTTTGAGGCGTAAGGAATCATACAGCAAATAATTTGGACATCTGAGATGAGCAGTAGTTGAATCAACTGATAACTGAGATTCAGTCAGAAAAAGTACATGGGGTTTGGAAGACTGCAAGTGGAAATGGACATCGTTGAGATTAGAATTGAGACCACGTATATTTGTGAAATGAATTAGGAAGTCCTTGGGAGGTTTAGATCTTTTCGCAGATAAGCTTGCTCTATTATTTTGACAATTCATGGTGTATTCAATAGTAAGAAAAAGTGGGTGGGACATGCTGTATGAAGTAATGAAATTTTTGGATATGGCGTACATGTGGTAAGAATATACCCAGATCCTTGACATAACGTGGCCTCGACAATGCTCCCGCATACACACTACTCGGACTCCCTCCAGTCACTATCTGGCAGAGTAGAGGTAGCATGATTATACACTAGCTGATCCGGAAGCTTCCTAGAGAGTTACCAATAGGTTCAGTCCGGTGTACTAACTAGCGGCCGGCCTGCGAACACCGTTTTAGAGCTGTACCCTCGAAATGTAAGGAATATTGGATCTCGCCAGGACATTCATCATAACCTCAAAAATCATCAATCATACTGCATGATGGAAGAGATAGGGAAGGGTTGGCTGGAACTTAGCTCTAGAGACTAAACATGGGTTCCACCACTTCAAGCCTCCAATAAGCAAAGTGGTGTTATTTCACCGGTTGATGAGAGTCATCTACCACCTAGTACTGCCTGGTAACATAGAGGGGCGGCGTTCCTCCATGTGGTGTGGGCGCCACACCTCGAACCCTGCTTACGTTGGTTCACACCTGGGTGGTCACCCACCATGTACTTGTGCATGAAGGTTATACCCAGGATTACTAACAGTCCCACCATCGTGAAGGTGCAAGCAGAGGATTTGGCTGTCATAGACCGTCCGGACTTCGCCGAAATTGGGTCCACTTTGACTCGAGTGTCACCCGAATATCACCCGATTAATAGCTAACACAGAATTGTTATTTTTGAGGGTGTGCCAGGTGACTTTCCACCATTTCCAGATCTAACAATACAATATACAGGGCAGTGATGATGTACATAACAGTTGTATTCCTGGAATATGCATGTCAATAATAATAGGGCACCTCCGTAGCCAGGTGGGCAGGAACAGTAGTGCATAGCATACGCTTCTTGATTAGACCAAGGTTCGAGCCCGTGACTACCAAATACGGAGGATGCGGAAGGGTTGCTAATGCTCCTAAAAACCAAATAACAAACAAAAAACAAGCATGTAAATAAAGATTTGTGCAAATTAAGACCCATTATTCCATAGAAATGCATTAAATTTAAGGGGGCTTCCTATGAATGTATAAATAATCACCAATATAACAGTTTTTCTGCTTATTTTATGTAGTTAAATTAAAATTAATAGAATTTTTTATAATTAATATAAATAAGATAAATGAAATTTTGTAACAAAAATATATATGTACTGTATGAGAAAAAAATAACTGAAAGTTACCTGTATGTACAGTAAAAAAAATATAGTTGGCCTGTAAATTAAGGAATAAACGTGTGAACATAAAAAATCAATTTTAAAAATTAAAATGAAAAACAATAGATTTTACCTTAAATTTAACGTGAAAATATCACTCACTGCGATCTTTTAATTTCTTGAGTTAGTGGTCAATTTTGTGTTTTTTTATGAGATTTATTTATTTATGATTATTTATATTATAAAGCCATGTTATTTCAAAATTGCACAAAATGAGAATGCATAATCTCAACTTCACTGTGCACTTTTTGATCTTTGTTCTTTACCGGAATGCTGCAACAATCTAGTGTACGAAGCTGTTCAGCTTTTATACTGCAAGTTATGTGGCATAGTCCATTACAGATGTGATGGTCATAATTCAATGATCACTGAGTGTATATAGTAATGTACATATCATACTATAATACAAACACGTGTCAACCAATTTTAGTGTTGAACTTTAAAAAAATACAAATTCAAAAAAACAATAATAAATAAAAACAGCAGATTAAACATACTTTTGTTTAAAATCATTAGCAATTAAATTTTCAATATGCTCTGATAAAGTGAACAATAATTTGTAATCCTCATTTTTCCTACCTTAAGTTCTAATGCAATCTGTAATACTTCAAAAAGTTTCCTAATTTCTCCGTTTGTTAGCATAACTATCCGGACCTCAATATCTTTGTTTTCATAAATTTTCATTTAATTTCCTTCAGTGTCAGGTTGATCTGGCATGACCCCCCACTGACTATATCCATTATTGAGAGATCACCCATCAGAAGATTTTCCTAATATTCAACAAATCTGGCTTTACCAAAATTTCTGACAAAATTCAGAAGTTAAATCTAATCATGCACTGCATCTAATAAGTTTTTTTTTTTTTTTTTTTTTTGCTATCTTTACCTTAGACTTCATTTTTTTTTTTTTATTTCTGTTGAAATTTTACATTGCATTACAACCCTGTACACGGTTTTAAAAGCCTTTATGATTCCTTGATCCAAGAATTATAATAGGGCTGTTGTATTCACTAGGAAAAAAATGCAGTTTTATGTTGTTCAACAGCAGAGGAGCTATGCAGTTGCCCAAACTTGATTGTTTTTTTTTTTTTTTTTACTGACGCAATAATTTTCTGTCCATTACTTCAAACTCAATGGAAATTTCTGAAGTCATCCAAGCATTTCTCCTGCTTTTATATTCATGTAAGAACAGTCAAACTTTCTTTCCACTGTGTTCTGACTGTCAAATGTTCATTTTTGAATAATCACATATGCTCATGCATTTCTCTAAAATAAACACCAGTTTCATCAGGGTTGAAAATAGTCAGGAATAAATTTTTCAGACTTTTTCTGCACAGTTTCTGCTGTGCAGAAAAAGTGCTGTGCTGAACCTTTATCAGAGTGAATTTTCTCTGTAAAGTTTTTTCACAATTGGTGTCTCTCCTGCCACCTGCATAGCCAGCCTCCATAGTATTAAAATCTTTTTCACAATGTTCACGTGCAAATTCCCTCATCTTTTCACACAAGTTATTTCTACTGATAGACAATTTTCAATCTTCCACCTTATGATGAACCTTAGAAGAATCTTAGAAGAACTTCTATCACAAGTTCACTCTTTTAGCATTCCTTTTCTTTTCCTTTCCTGTCAGGATTTATTTTCAGTTTCTCTTAATTGATTTGATTTTTTTTTCTTTAAACGTTTACACAAAAGAGGCTGGGAAACACTGAGTTTTAATGGAAATGAATTCTAATTATACTTAAGAACTTAAGCCCTTAACACTTAGAATTTCATATATCATAAGCACTTAGAATTTCATATATCATAAGCACTTAGAATTTCATATATCATAAGCACTTAGAATTTTATTGTTTACATCTAAACTTAAATCTCTACATTCCTGTGGCATATTGTTTTGGAAAAATGAAGGGAAGGGGGTTCAATTCTTGTTAGATTTCAATTACAAACTAAAATCTCTTCATGCAAAGCTGACAGTGGATATAGTATATAAACAATGCACAGTGTATGAGTATCAGGTGATCACTTGTAGTAGAAAATAAAATGTTTGGGTCAACTGGTGTTTTAATTAAACATCAATAACAACACAACATTTAAAAGTGAGAACAAACTTTACAATAATGGAATTAAACATCGCAGTTATGATGTCAATAAAAGTTATCATGCTGAGTTGGGATCCCATTTTCCCCATAACAATACAAAGCAATAGCAGAAGTGTCACTTTCTTGAAGGTTCACCAGCCTTTGTTTATAAGTACTGTATAATTTCCAAGAAGACTACAAACATGTGGCAAAGATAAGAAGTTAAAATACACCACTTCACCTGGCAAGAAAGAAGATAATACACATATTTAGCATGGTCAGAGTTGTAATATATAAAGGAAAATAATGATTTGCATTAAACTAACAGTTTGTAACATAAAATAATGGCAGCCAATAGCAGGCGCTAAAAGCCTAATGAATGGCCATGTTGTTTAATCATGTAAATAAGAGTTGCCGAAATCCTACTTCTAATTTATTCATATCACAGTTATCAAATAGTACATACTTACCACATATAGTCATGATTTGATGCATGTGATGCAAATTGAGGAAAGACAATTGAAGAACGAATGTGCAGAAAATTCATCTTTAGCCAGCAGGTGGTTGATAGTTGGAATAAACTTCCATCTGTTGTAGTGGAGGTTAGCAACTTAAGTTCAAGGCAGAACTAGACAAACATTTGAAGTGAATGGAAAGTTTTTTTTTTTTTTTTTTGGCTGATGCTATATAAGCTTGCTTTCTTGCATAATATGATCTACTAATACAAATGTGTCAGTTTAATCACCCATTGAATGAGCTGCTGGGAGAAATGGTTCATTACCCCCCCCCCTCACTATTTGTTTCAGAAACAAATGAAAGAGATGAAAAAGAGCTAGCAACCTGGAATGGAGTTTCAGTGTTGTATACAGTGGTATGTTTTTTATCTGGTTGTAGTGTGAAATTCTAACTTATGTGCAATATAAGTTAGAATTTCAGTGTAATGAATAAGTCAGTGTAATGAATATTGGACTTTCATGTCATGAGTTATAAAAAAAAAAAAAAAAACAATTACTTATTGTCACTTTTTTTTTTAAAAATGTATTCACTTACAAAAGAAACACTTATCAGTGGAATGTAAACTGGAACATAGCTGTACAAAGGTTGCTGCTAATCACATATCATATGAGTTGTTGGTATTGGGCTTAATGACCCAAGGGCTAAAGAGGCTAAATTGTGTCTGTTCATTGTTTATTTACAGGCAACATAAATTTTTTTTTTTTTTTTTTTTTTTTTTAATGTAAACCCCAAACACGAGAGGTATTAGAACCTATATTACTTAGTACCGTGCTTGGGTTGGAGGTTGAGAAGACGAAAGAAGATATTTGTTGACATTGGACTTGAACTTCTGTAGACTATAATTTTCAGGAAATACGTATGAAGGAAGGTTGTTACAGAAAACGGCAGTTGAATGAATAAACGAGGAAGATGAAAAGTTGGTTCTGCGAGTTTGAAGTTGGACAGTAAATGGATGTTGGCTGGTGGCGGCAAGTGTTCGGACTGTTTTGAAAGAGAGAGCGGGAATTATAGAAGCCAATTCAGAAGAACAGTGCCCATGGAAGTATCTGTAGAAGAGGCATGCAGCAGAAACAATACATCTATGGGAAAGTGAGTGGAGAGACTCTGTTAGAGAGTGAATCATTAATTAACTTAACTGCCCTCTTCTGAATGGAATCAAGAAGCCTGAGAGAGGTTTTGGGGGAACTACCCCAGATGTGAGAACAATATTCCATGGTAGGGCAGATTTGCGATTTGTATAGAGTGAACAGCTGTTTGGAAGAAAAGTAACGTGGAGAGCGAAAGAGAAAACCAAGTTTTTTAGATGCAGAGGAAGCAATATTTGTAACGTGCTTGTGCCAAGAGAGATTAGAAGTCAGGGTAATTCCCAAAAGAGATATATCATTTTGCCTAGAAATCGGAGTGTCACCAAAGATAAGCACAGGAGCAGAAGAATCCTTTTTGCGAGATATAAGACAAGACTGAGTTTTAGAAGAATGGAAATCAACTAAGTTGTCTTTGCCCCAGTGGAGAATTACCTGGAGATCAGCATTTAAGGAATTGGTAGCAGATATTCGAGAAGTTGAAGCTGATTGAGCAGGGCAAGGTTTTTCAAAATGTAAAGTGAAATGCAATGTGCTATCATTGGCAAAACTATGGATAGGATTTGCAGTCAATGGAAAAAGGTCATTAATATACAAGAGGAAAAGAGTGGGGGGAAAGAACTGAACCTTGGGGAACACCAGCATTAGTGGAGAAGTTAGAAGACAGAGAGCCATCTACCATCACCCTCAGTGAGCGATCAGAGAGAAAACTGGATAACCAATTACAAAAAACAGTAGGCAAACCATAAGACGGAAGCTTGTTTAGAAGACCTTTATGCCAAACATGACTGAAAGCCTTTGAGATGTCGAGAGCAACTGCTTGAGTTTCACCGAACTTTTCCATAGAATTAGTCCATAAATGGGTAACATAAGCCAGAATATCACCAGTGGATCGACACTGGCGGAATCCATACTGGCGATTGTAGATCAGACGGAAGGTTTCTAGGTAGTTTAAGAGTTGGCGGTTAATTGATTTCTCCATTACTTTAGAAAGAGTAGAAGTAATTGCAATTGGATTTGTGGGATTTGTCACCCTTTTCAGCAACTGGCTGGATATGAGCAAATTTCCAAGCAGAAGGGAAAACACCTTTGGAATAAGAAAGTGAAAAAAGGTGGCAAAGAATAGGAGGACAACAGACCAATCTGGTTTTGACAGAGGTGGGAGCAGAGATGGGCAAAAGTTGCGGCCAATAGCTTTGGCAAGAGACCAGAATGCTCGGCTACCATTAGGGCAAGAAGCAAGTTTTCTACTCTTAGCCTGTTCAAACTCTAGTTTGGACTGATTAATAACTGTCTAATATAGATATAGATGTTAAATTATATACTCCTGTACAGGTCAATATATTTTAGGTACATCAAAAGTTCTATGTTTGTTTGTTTCATTTCCTATGAAGTGAGATAAATTATGAGAGATGTTCAATGTGGAGAGAGAGACTGAAAAGTGTTAGAGCAGATGGTTGAATGTAAGGGACAATCAACCAGAAAATGACTGACCTTAAGTTGCATCAGACAGGATGAACACTGAGGTGGGTTTTCTCCCAATAGTAAGAAGAGATGTGTATGATGAGTGTGTCAAATTCTAAGTCTTGCCAATACCACTTCCTCTCGTGTGTTCCTTTGGAAGCCAGATAGCCCCAGCTTTGGTTCTTGCTTTATCTGGTAAAGTTTATTGTTGGTGTAACTTTTCCAAATCTGTGACCAGTTGTCGTAGCATACTGTGCAAATGATAGGCTTATAATCGCTGTAAGGAACTTGAGGATAATGTGGGAGAGTGGGTTAAGGATGTTTAGCAGCAATGTCAGCACTTTCATTTTCTGGAAAGCCAGAATGACTAGGGATCCAGCACAAACTCATTGAACACGCTGCAGGAAATTAACTCGGAATGAATGCATTTCAAGATAGGATAAGAAGATGAGAAATTCTTCCTTATGGCAGACACAGTACACACAGTGGTTTTCGACCTTTTAATATATACTTATATTATAATTTAACTCTTTATATAGAGGTACTAAATAAAGATTAATTATAGATCACCACAAAATTAAAAACATGCAGTACTATGGATACCGTACACCTTTTTATAATGAAATAAATGTATAAATTTAAAAAATAATAATAATTTTAAGTAACTTAAACCCAAATTACACGGCACCCCAAGAATGTTGTTGCGGCACCCTGGTTGAAAACCATTGACCTAAGTATTCTACTAATGGTTGTAACACTGATTTTTGATAAATGAAAGGAAGTGACTTAAGGTCCACCGCAGCAGATACATAAAAAATATTAAAAGCCTGCCATGTTCATACATATTAAAAATTTTATATTATTTTAATTATTTGCTATGGCGGGCCTTTAATATTTTTTCAAATTTCCACGGCGGCGGACCTTGATTCACTCCCTAAAAATAAAATATACAAATGCAGTGTTATGATTAGAATAAAATTCTATGTTACAAATAGCAAACTGAAAAAATATTCACTATGATGCAAAATTCAATATCAAAATTCATTTTTAATCGGTCTCAATGTGTGAATAACAGATTGTCGAATAAAGGCGAGTTGCTCTCTGAACGCAGTTGAAGATCATCCCGTACGTTTTGCTGACGCTGCCATGCTTGCAAAGATGTAATTCAATAATGTCTGCAATGGGCCATCTAATGCAAACTGGAGTGAACTTAGTTTGCCAATAGTCAACCACCTTTACTTGGGGCCATGATGGAAACAAGCCACTTGCTTTCTAGCGCAGGTTAGCTACTGCTTGCACTTTCTAAAATCTAAAGAGCATCAGTAGGTTGTCATCAGTCCGTGCTGTCCATGCTAAATCCGTACCCATGGAGAAAAAACGTAAATATTCAGAAGACTATCTAAAATTTTGGCTTGATCAGCAATGGCATAGAGAAGCCACAATGCATTTTGTGCAATGTCGTTCTCAGTGCTGAATCTATGTAAGGTTCAAAAACTGAAATGTCACTTAGAGACAAAGCATTCAGAACATACTAAAAAGGATGGAGTTCTTTCGACACCACGAAACTGGTCTCAGATGTCAGAGACTTGATCCTACAGGAAGTTTTCAGCAACAGAGCACAGAAGCAGTGCAAGCATCATATGAAGTCGCATTGAAAACTGCCAAACAAAAAAATCCTTACACGATTGGAGAAACAGTCATCAAACCCTGCATGTTGAAGATGGTGAAGTTAATTCTTGGGGAAGCCAGTGAGATAAAGATGCGACAAATATCTCTGTCCAATAATACTATTCAGAGGCATATTTCAGATATGTCCATAGACATGAAAGAGCAGGTTTTGAATGAAATCAAAGTTTCTCCATTGTTTTCTTTTCAAGTTGATGAATCAACAGACGTAAGTTCATATTCTCAGTTGCTTGTCTTCGTGAAATATATTCATTCAGATGATATCAAAGAAGAGTTCCTATTTTGTAGTGCACTTGAAACTACTACAAAAGGTGAAGATATTATGGAGAAGATAAATACCTTTTTTGAAACTGGAGGACTACAGTGGAAAAAGACTGAAGCCCTGTCTGGGGGGGGGGGGTTGTACAGAGGGAGCACCAGCTATGCTAGGGTCAAAGTTGGGCTTTTAGACAAAAGTGAAAGAACTTGCTCCCCAAGCAAAGGGCATTCACTGCATGATTCACCGATATGCTCTTGCCAGTAAGACTCTTCCAGCTCCTCTGCAAGGAGTACTTGATTCTCTGATCAAAATTGTGAATTACATCAAATCTGGAGCCCTCAACACCTGTCTGTTTAAAAACGCTGTAAAGACATGAATTCTGATCACGAGGTTTTTCTTTTCTACACTGCTGTACACTGGTTGTCAAATGGAAAGGTTGTCAATTGTGTCTTTGAGTTGAAATCAAGTTGTTCCTGGAAGTGCAAGGAAACATGACCTTGTAGCTTAAGAGTAGCTTACTTTAAGAGATTTTAAGCCAACATGAAGAAGCTTGGAAGAAAAGTGTTGCTTACTTAGCAGACATTTTAGACCAGCTAAATAAGCTGAACCTGAAACTACAGGGAAAGGAAATGCAAATTTCCAATTTCAAGACAATCTTCAGGCATTTGTATCCAAGCTGCAAAACTGGTGTCGGAAAGTAAATTTTGGAAACATTTCCATGTTTGAAAAACTCTGCAGAGGAATCTGAAGGTGAACTGGATGAGAATCTGAAGGAGGAGATTACTGGGCACCTTGAATCCTTTGAAAAGGAATTTCAGCAGTACTTCCCTGAGCTCACAGAAGAAGCTGCACTGGTACAAAACCCATTCTCTGCTTCCCTGAATGTAGCCAGCATTCCTGATGAAGTACAGGATGAATTCTTGGATCTGAGGAACGATTCCTCGTCAGCAATTTTTTGTTTTACAAAAAATTGCTGACTCAGTTCTGGCATGCTATGTATCAGTCATATCCAAATATCACCATGCTTACCTTTCGAATTTCACTTCCATTTGCCTCTAGTATCTCTGCGAGAGTGGATTTTCAAACACTTCTTCATATCAAAACAAAGGCAAGAAACAGACTGTATGTTGATGATGACATGAGGTTGGCTTTAACAAACACTCAGCCGTGAATTTTTAAGCTGGTTTCCCAGATGCAAGTAAAACCATCATAAATATTAGGTTAGAATTATATTCTGAAAAATCTAGTTTTAATGTTTTTTCTTTACCCTATTAAAAATGCCTTTTTATGCAAATGTGGCAGGGGTTGCGGGTTACTTGGCTATTATAAAAGGGGGTCGCGAATCGAAAAAGGTTCGAAAACACTGCTTTAAACAATTCATAATGTGGTCTCCTTGCAACACTGCAATTTGCAGAACTGAAGCCCTTTATGGTAAGAATACCCTTATGTGTCCTTGAATAATACTGCTTCTTTTCTCTTGCCACAAACAGACCCTGCCTACACTGTTCACAAATCATCACATCGGAATGTACAATTAACCTACTCCAGTGGTCTCTTTTTTTTTTTTTTTTTTTCTTTCTCCCAATCCTTTCCTCCTTCAGTGAATACCATCCAATTGGCATATTTTTGTGGGATTACTGCTTCCCATATGCAGTATTTGTATTTTTCAATGTTAAACCTCAACTGCCAATTCTCAGCTCAGAAAGCTAATTTTTCTTGTTCTTGTTGCAGCACCACCATATCTTGACTTGGGTCGTTAAATGCTCTGAAAATCTTGTTTTATCTGTAAACTTTGGCATTAAGGTTGATGTGATTTCATCAATATCATTAATAAATATTGAAAAAAATAAAGGGCCCAGCACTGAACCTAAGGAAGTCCACTAATAACTTTAGTCCACAAAGAGCAGTGCCCATTAATAACTACTCTCTGCCTTCTGCCCTTCAACCATTTGTTTAATCCAAAGTAGTAGCTTGCCTGTAAGTTCCACAATGCCCCAATTTGTATAGAAGTCTTTCATGATTTGGAACGGTATCAAAAGCTTTACTAAAACTAACTACACAATGTCAATACTATTTTTGGATCCAGTTCCTTTGTTACTAAGTTATAACAGCTAAATATGAGAGATATTTGCATCTCTAAATCAGGGGGTTTTCCTATGAGGTTTGCATACCTGTTTTGCTGCTACTTTTAATACAGTGGCAGACAAAAAAAACTGCATTACCTTAAAAAAAAAGTAACATTTGTAGTGAAAGGAAGGTATGATATTATTTGATTACAGTCATTTTGTTTGTCGCAAAGCAAAGCTATTGCATCAGACAGTAATTGCAAGGTATTGCATCAGCTGTTTCTATAAATACACCATTGGAAGGGTATACACGCTCATTAGTACCGTTGTTGATTAAGGGTTTTAAGACACAAGGGCATCAAGGCCAAGATGTGTCTTTCCAGGTTTTATCCTGTTCTGCGAAGGTGTAAGCATGGCTCCATATGTTCAGTTGATACCAAGAAAAAAAAAGTGTAGCTATTGCTCTGTCCCAGTAAGGGCTTTCTACACATGCTATCACTGATAAAATAGGCTGTCACCAGTATCCCAGGTGCTGAAATTAAAGTGTCCTGATCTAAAACTAGCCTTTGAGGTGGCCTCTGGTGTTGAAACAAGTGCACAAACTATCCAAAGACAGCTTTCGGAATGTGGTCTGCATGGCTATTGGCCCAAGAAAAAATCTTTGTTGACCCAACAAATGAGGAAGAAGCGACTTGCTTGGGCTAAAATGCACATTTCATGGACAAAAGAGCAATGGGACATTGTCATCTTTTCTGACGAATCGAAATTCAACCTGCATGGCTCGGATGTGAAGCAATACGACAGCAAACAACAATCGGAGGCATACCATCTTGACTGCATAACACTGACTGTAAATTTCCCTGCCGATCAGATGGTCTGAGGATGCATAACAAACAAAAGGGTGGGGCAAATTAAGTTTATTAATGGAATGGTGAATGCAGAAACCTAAACTGCTATCTTGGAGGAGTGTCCAAAACCCATTATTAGGGATCACCACACAGACGTCCAAAACTGCATTTTTCAACAGGACTCAGCACCTTGCCACACAGCAAAATTAGTAAGCTTTATGCTATTTAGATTTAATGATGAGTTTCTCTTCTTGTCTCACAAGAAAATAATAGCTTAAAACACACTTACATCAATGTTTTCCCTCGTTTTTGTCCCTTAAGATGCAGTCATACCTCAGAAATGCTGGCATTACAGTGTTGGACTGGCATGGCAACAGTCCAGATTTGAACCCTATTGAAAACTGCTGATAGATAATGTCGTTTAAAATTGCTCAGAAGAAGCCAACAAGTAAGGTTCAGCTTCAGGAGAGCAATGTAAGGGTGTGGTACCATGAAATTGGGCAACTGTATATTAATTGATTGATTAATTAATTCAACTGTATATCAGAAGTTGATTAATTCTATGCTAGATAGTTGAAAAGGCTGTAATTGTAGCTCGAGGTGGAACAACAAAATATTGAGGACTTATTTTGCTGATTTACGGCACATAATACTATTATGTTAACTTGTCATTTCAGTTTGTACACGTAAATGCAATAAAATGTATGTTTGGTTGTCATAATTGCCATTTGCATGATTTCTCGTATTTCCATTGATTATGCATTTTACCCTTTGGGAAGATATTTATGGTCATTAGGTATATCAGGTGGAGTCTTTTTATTGGATTTCATTCACAGATATATATATATATATATATATATATATATATATTCCATCTAACAAATGCAGTTCGAACATTTCTGCAACCCACAATGCAGTGCAAAACACATTTTTTGCAAAATTCACAAGTGATGCAGTTTTTTTGTCCGCCACTGTATAATAGCTTATATTCAATTAGCCCCAGATGCCTCAATAATTTCTCTTCAACTACAGTCTCAATTATCACAAAATCATTCAGCTCCCAAATCAGATGGTATACTTCTGGTACACCCATCACAAACACTTCCTTGTGTGTGAATGCAGATGCAAAATATTTATTCAGTTCATCAGCAAACCAGAAAAGGAACATCAACAGTTATGACATTCATAACTATTGATGAACAGTCAACAAATAGTTTTAATCCTTTTAGTCTTAATATAAACAAATAATGCTTTGCTACTTTTCTCTGTATTCTTAGACAAAGACTTCTAGTAATCTGCCTTAGCCTGCCTAACCCCTTTGTCATTTGATTACAGACCAGTTTGTAATTACTCTATGTTTCTGTGTTCCCTAAAAATTTAAAATCATTCCATGAATTTTTTCTCTGCCACTAGTTTCATCAGTTCAATTGTCATCCATTTAGATCTAAATTTTGAAAAGTACTTTCTTAGTTAGTATGACACATTTAGTAGCTTCTACAATTACTTCTCTGAATGCTTCCTCATTAGAATTTGCATGTGATAACATTACAGTTGGTCCTACTGAAAAGAATGAAATGAAATTTAAAAACTAAGACTACTATAGTCATCTTCATGAAAGCAAAATCCCTTCTCTTTAACCTTGACAGTAGTTACATCTTCACTTAAATCTATATCAATTCATGTTAATGCATGAAGAGTTAGTGATGATAATCAGACCAAGCACATTACTTTTCCTTCTTGCCTCTCTAACATGCTGATGTAGAAAACAGTCAATAAATAAATAAATCCGAGTAGATTCTGCAATTGTGTGAGTGGCTAGCCCCGAAGTTCCAATCAAAATCTGGAAAGTCCCCAATTAAAAGACATTCTGATTTACTGGTGCACTGCAATCTTCTGTATAGATTTCATTATACTCATCAGTCATTTAGCCTAAAACATATCCCTACCCTCTTTTTTGTTTTTCCAGTGCTTATGTCACACCAAACTGATTCAACATTACAGTGTCCACCTATATCAACCATTAGCACTGCCTTAGAGTCTATGTGCTTCTTAAGCAAGAGCATACTCCACCCTTCCTATTATGTCTGTCCTTTCTGTAAATGTATTCTCCATATTCAAATTCCACATCCCCTATATCTGAGTGGCAAATTTATTTACTATATTCCTAGAGTATACAAGTAGTATATGTGAACCTGTTTTTGCTACTAATAATTTTAACACATTACATGTAATTGTCGTTCACCAACACAGATGCAATTCCTCTGCTAAATTTTTATTTTGCATAATATAATTTGTAATTGTAATGTTACTGTTTTATAAGGTTAAAATCACTAGCAATAAAATATAACTTACTTCATCTCTCACAGTGTGTTCTTGATATTCTGGTTCAGCATCAGCAAAACATGACAAAATCAATTCAGCCACAATGACAGGATACGATATCATACAGAGAATGAAGAAAAATTCTTCTTGAATTATCTTCTATAGAAAACAAATGAAAATAAAGAATTATAATAAAGATTATAACCAGAATGCTCTACAATTGGTCGTCGACTTATGACCGACTTCCGTTCTGACTGACAGGTCGTAAGTCGATCTGGTCGTATGTCGGCCATATATTTATTAACAGTATTTTTTAACCTTTCTAATCTTTTTATCATCTTTATGATTTATTTTTATAATCTTTTATTTTTCATTTTAAATACAGTAATGTTTTTATCTTTTACTCAGCGATACTGAATATACCTTCGTTTCTACGCCTAGGCTATCTCTCTCTCTCTATGAGGTTAAATTCAAACGTTCTCTACATTTTAATTGGTTTATTATTCATACTGTTTATAAAAAAACAAAACTACAATCTATAATTATATTGTACATAATGTACTGTAAACACAAAAATACAATCTAAAATTAATGTAAAAATTAATACAAATGAAATTTACAAAATCAATTTTCAATCTTTGCTTGTGCTGGGTTCTGCATCGTCAGGGCCATGTTCTTGGTTTGAGGTAGGAAATGTTTATTTATAGAGACATTATGCAAAGAAAATCTTTTTTTAAAAACGCTTAAACCACCCAGTACTAGCCTGAAAATCTTCTGTGTAATCGTCTCCGGCGCGTGATTTTAAACTGAAACAAACTTCTAGCCTTTGCTTGCACTGTGTGAAGGCTCATGGGTGTATTTTTTTGTATTAAATCTTCCATCCACATAAACAACAATTTCTCCATTTCATGGATGGGTTCCTGTCGTTGTTTGGTTAAAATTGTAGACTTAATAAGTGCAGAACCTTTCACAGCTTCCCGAATTCTTTCTTTGTCCTTAAGTATCGTCAATACCGTGGAATGTGATAACTTCAAGTCACATGCTATCGTATTCACTTTCTTTCCGCCTTCATACTGCTGGATAATTTTCATTTTACACTCTAAATCAATAGTTTTCCTTGACTTTTTAGCTGGCGTATATGTAGATGAAGTCATTTTCCTTTTACTAAACATTTTATACGTATTTAAGTAGAATTTTAATTAATACACCACACGCAACAGATACTTGAAAGCGACTGGGTGTATGTGAGAGAGAGTGACCGGGTGTATGTGCCTGGTGCTGTCTTCAGGCCTCCCTTCATCAATTAATTAATTTATTATTATTTTTTTTTTGTGGTCGTAAGTGCGGCCGGTCGTAAGTCGCATAGGTCGTAAGTCGACGACCAGGTGTATATGGGCATAATTAAAATTTTTAGTCAACATTTAAGGAGAAAATTTCTAAATATAATTTCTGTGGTCATGGCATGGATTTATTAAAGGAACATCCTGTCTGACTAATCTGGCTAGGTACTATGATGCAAAAAAATAATTTTAGCATCATATACAGCTAGGCCTAGCATAACGCGAGTTCGATTAATGCAATATTCAGTTAACGCTATTTGAAAAATGATACCACTTTTCACTTTACACGAAGCAAATTTCCAGTTAATGCGATCTTTTTTTTTTTTTTATGCGATACTTGAAAAAGATTTGAATAGCGTGTTAAGCTTACTGCGAGTCGTAAGGTCAATAAACAAACGTTTGCCTGCTGCCCGCCTCGGTGTGTTCCATCAACCATTGGAAGAAGTTGTTATTTGGTTTTTAGGAGCATTAGCAACTAGGGCCATATTGCTCCGGTGCGGTGGTCATTCCCTGACCTTTCCGCATGCTCCGTATTTGGTGGTGACGGGCTCGAACCCTGGTCTAATCAAGAAGCATGTGCTATGCACTGCTGCTCCTTCCCACCTGGCTACGGAGGCGCCCATTGGAAGAAAACGTGTTTGTCTCCTGCTAATAAAGTCAATGCAGACTTGCATTTAAAAATTCAAATTTTTAAAAATTTTTAAAAATTCAAATTTTTAAATGAGCCAGATGAAAATGTTACCGCGAAGGAGATAACAGTAAAAGAATTCGATGAAATCTTTCGTATCGCATAGAACCTCAAACAAAAGGTTTGATGTTCTCTGCAATATTTATTTTGCCAGGGCCCAGAGAAGATTGTTGTCGGCTATCAGAAATTGATTTTTTTTTTATGAAAAAATCCAAACAAGAAAGGTATCAAAACCTATAGTACTTAGTACCATGCACGGGTTGAAGGAGAAGTATGGGGGGGGGAGTGCCGGAAACTTTGCTCTAGAGACTAAACATGGGTTTCACCACTTCAAGCCACCAATACGCAAAGTGGTGGTATTTCACCGGTTGATTGATGAAAAGAGAAAGTCAACACTGTTCAAATATATCTGCAACAGTAATTTCTTCATTGTGTATTTTATGTCAGAGGTTCCCAAAGTTTCTCGGTTCATGGCACCTTTAATGTCTCAGTAATTTTTTCAAGGCACACCCAGACCAAAAGAAATACCTAACAGTTTCGTTTAGTAGTTAGATCCAAACAACTTAATAAGAAATGCTGAAACTGTGAACTACCTCGAGCTAGTAGTTCGCGCAGTGTCCGACAGATGTCGAGTATCGCTGTGTTTCCTTCGAAAATTTAAAATATTCCGAGGCACACAGTTCCTCTGTTTTATGCAATAAACATTTAATTCCATAATTATTTTCATTACCTTTTACATTACCTTATACAGTTATTTTTTTTTTTTTAAATGTTATTTAAAAGGTATTTTTAAAATTCTTTATGGACATTTCAGAAGGTCAAGGATCAATTATAATTTTTTCTATTGGTTATGATATTCGATTAACGCGTTTCCGTTTTGCGTGATGCACTCGCGGGATGAATTAATCACATTAATCGAGGCCCGCCTATACTTACATTTCAGAAAATGCTTTTGACAGCAGTGGTATCAAAAGACTGCTGTACAATTTCCCCTTGCCACACTGGTTTCCAGTGTGACAATGGGGGAAGTTACTGCTATGGATAAAGGGGTGGTTGAGTAGGAGAAGACAGAGTGGTTATCAATGGGCAGTGCTCTTCTTGGACTAATGTTATTAGTGGAGCCCCCCAAGGGTTCAGACTGGGCACATTCTTGTTTTCTGTATTTATTAATAATATTGATGAAGATATATCAAGTTTAATGTCTAAGTTTGCAGATGACACAAAGGTTGGCAAAGTGATTAATGACAGTAATTATGGGATGCTACTGAAACAAGATCTATAAAAATTAGGCAGATGGGCTAAGAATTGTAAATCGAAGTTTAATTGACAAATGCAAAGAGATTCATATGGATAGCAGTAATCCCAGAGTAACATATCAAACATAGTACCAACACTCAGGGTAGTGGTAAATGAAAAAGACCTGGGGAACTGAAATCAAACAAAGTTCTCAAAACAATGCAGGGAGGCTGCTAGGACAATGGGATTTTGTGATATAGGAATTTTGCCAGCAAGAATAAGGAGATGATTATATCACTATATTTAGGCCAACAAAAACAGTGAGCATTAGCATTGGCATTAGTAGAGGCATATGATGCAAGAAAGCAAGCTTATTCAGCATCAGCCAAAAAAAAAAAAAAAAACCCACTCCCATTTCACCCCTCCGTTCGTTCAAAATACCTGTCCAGTCGAGCTTTAAATTTGTTTAGGCTATCAACTTCAACAACAAGTGATGGAAGTCGGTTCCACCAACCAACCACCCGCTGGCCAAAGGCAAATTTCCGCACATCTATCCGACATCCGTCCTTCCTCAATTTGAATTTATGCCCTCTGAGGTGATTATTCTGAGAAAGATGAAGAATCCCATTGGCATTGAGCATGCTCAAACCATTCAAAGCCTTATACACCTCTATCAGATCACCTCGCCGGTGCCTAGTCTCCAGACTCTGTAATTTGCAAAACTTAAGCCTTTCTTCGTAAGAGCAACCCTTTGTTCCATTTACTAATCTTGTTGCCCTTCTCTGTACCCGTTCCAGCAGCTCTACATCCTTCTTGAAATGAGGCCTCCAGACCTGTATACAGTACTCAAGATGTGGCCTAACCATTGCCTTATACAAGGGAATAATCACCTCCTTATCCCTGCTAGAAAAATTCCTGTATATCATTGACAAGACACCATGAGCTACTCTTGCAGCTCGTCTGCACTGCTCAGAGAACTTCATATCTGCCTGCACAATTACCCCCAGGTCCTTTTCATTCTCCACCACTGTCAGTGTAGTACCGCAGAGTTGATACGTTGCTCTGGGGTTACTGTTTCCCATATGTAGTACTTTACATTTGTCAATGTTAAACTTCATTTGCCACCTCTCAGCCCATCTGTTCAACCTTTCCAGATCCTGTTGCAGCAGCATAGCGTCAGTAGTGTCCTTAACGACCCTGCCAACCTTTGTATCATCTGCAAACTTGGACATTAAACTTGATATCCCATCATCAATATCATTCATAAACACCGAAAACAACAACGGACCCAACACTGAACCTTGAGGAACTCCACTAATAACATTAGTCCACGTTGAGCAGTGTCCATTGATTACCACTCTCTGTCTTCTGCCACTCAACCATCCCCTTATCCATAGCAGCAATTTGCCTCCAATGCCACACTGCTCCAATTTGTGCAGCAGTCTTCCATGTGCAACAGTATCGAAAGCCTTTCTAAGATCCAAATATATAATATCAAAGTTATTCCCTGCATCCAGTTCTTTTGTGACTACATCATAGTATCCAATCAAATTGGTCAGGCAAGACCTGCCCTTAACAAAACCATGCTGCGTCTGAGCTATAACGGAATTCTTGTCTAGATGATCCTGCAGTGCTTCTTTAACCAGTGCCTCCATTAATTTACCTGGAACAGAAGTTAAACTAACAGGTCTATAATTACTTGTGTCAGCCTTTGATCCTCCTTTGTGAACTGGGGTTACATTTGCACATCTCCAGTCTATGGGTACCTCCCCTGAGTCCAAAGAAGCTCTCATAATTATGGCTAGGGGTTTGCATACTTCCTTTGCTGCCTCCTTTAATATAACTGGATAGATCCCATCCACCCCAGGTGCCTTTTTTATGTTTATCCTCAACAATCTCTCCTCCACTTTCCTCTCAGTTATTACAAAATCATCCAGCTCATTGCCAATGTTTACTTTACCTACATCATTCTCCTTCCTGAATAACTCCTCATGCGTGAATGTAGATGCAAAATACTCGTTTAGATTGTTAGCCACCTGAGCAGGATCCTCAACTGTTGAACCATCAATATCCAGTGGACCAATCTGATTCATCCCTTTCCTTCAAGTTCAAGTATGTAAGTGAGGAGAACAAGAGGGGTACACTTTCCAAGGAAAACGTCAGTTCTGCAAGTTGCATTGCCTGAAAACCAAGCACCTGCAAGGGGATTTGACAGGTGTTTAAGGCTTTAAATGGATTAACATACTTTAAATAATATGGCATCCTTTCCTCTTGCTCAGACAACAGACATGTGGGGAGTCATGGATTTAAATTGAACAATGTTCATAAGATAGATGGACAGAAACTGTTTTCAGCCAGTGGGCAGTTGACTGTTGGAAAAAATGTCCATATGATGTTGCAAAAGTGGGTAGTTTGAATAATTTTAATAAAGAACTATATAAATTCTGAGAGGGGATGGATAGGTGATGTGAGGAGTTTGTTTGTTGGCTGATGCTGCATATAAGCTTGCTTTCTTGCATCATTTGCTACTACTAATATTAATTTTAATTTAATTTGGTTGATTGAAGCAACCATAAAAATCTATACTTCCCAATACTACTAGGAAATCCACAGTCTCGCCAAATAAACTAATCAAACTCATTAATTCAAACATAACAAAGCAACTGTTTCATAACTTTTCTATTCTCAAATACTTTTTACCAAACTGAAATCTTTACCAAAAGTAATCTGGCAAAAGTAAGATTATACAGTAAACCCCCAGTATTCGCGGTATCTGTATTCGGGGTTTCGCGATCGCTGATTTAATATAAAATGAAACCTAAAAAAATGTGAATTTTAAAGTGCCGTGAACATTTTCCACCATAAAAAAACATGGGCATGGCTAAAATTATCTTTCTCGGTCAAAACAGCATGCAGTGGGTGGGGGGAGAGGGGTGAAAAAATCGCGAGCGTGGATGTTTCTCGCTAATCCTTGTTCAGTATGTGTTATGTGCTTGTCATCGTCGTTTGCTTTTAATTTATATGCTTATAAATTGAATAAATTTATAAATTGATATGCTTACAAAAGTAATAAATCTACTGTTTTGCAGTAGATTTATTACTTTGTTAACGAGTATTACTTTGTTAACGAGTGTGTTAACAGAAGAAAGTGACTTTATTGTGGACAAGTTCTTTCTAACCCGTACAAAAATATGGCTATGAATAACAAGGGAAATGTGAAAATATCAAAGAAGGTGATGATGGTATATCAGGCTTAATGTCCAAGTTTGCAGACGATACAAAGGTTGGCAGGGTTGTCAAGGACACTACTGACACTATGCTGCTGCAACAGGATCTGGAAAGGTTGAGCAGATGGGCTGAGAGGTGGCAAATGAAGTTTAACATTGATAAATGTAAAGTACTACACATGGGAAACAGCAACCCCAGAGCAACGTATCAACTCTGTGGTACTACACTGACAGTGGTAGAGAATGAAAGGGACTTGGGGGTGGTTGTGCAGGCAGATATGAAGTTCTCTGAGCAGTGCAGACGGGCTGCAAGAGTAGCTCATGGAGTATTGTCAATGATATACAGGAATTTTTCCAGCAGGGATAAGGAGGTGATTATTCCATTGTATAAGGCGATGGTCAGGCCACACCTAGAGTACTGTATACAGGTCTGGAGACCTCATTTCAAGAAGGATGTAGAGCTGCTGGAACGAGTACAGAGAAGGGCAACAAGATTAGTGAATGGAACAAAGGGGTGCTCTTACGAAGAAAGGCTTAAGTTTTGCAAATTACAGTGTCTGGAGACTAGGCACCAGCGAGGTGATCTGATAGAGGTGTATAAAGCCTTGAATGGTTTAAGCATGCTCAATGCTGATGGGATTCTTCCTCTAGCTCAGAAAAATCACCTGAGAGGGCATAAATTCAAATTGAGGAAAGACAGATGTAGGATAGACATGCGGAAATTTGCCTTTAGCCAGCGGGTGGTTGGTTGGTGGAACAGACTTCCATCCCTTGTGGTGGAGGTTGATAGCCTAAATAAGTTTAAGGCTCAGCTGGACAGGTATTTTGAACGAACAGAGGGGTGAAGTGGAAGTGGATTTTTTTTTTTTTTTTGGCTGATGCTGCATAAGCTTGCTTTCTTGCATCAAATGCCTCTACTAATGCTAATGCTAAAGGTGATGACATTAGCGAATAAAATTGAGTTATTAGATAAAATTTTTAATGGTGAAAGTGTCTCCTCAGTGGCAAAACATTATAAAATCAATGAGTCAATGGTACGATCAATCAAGAAATTGGAAGAAAAATCCGCTGTAGTGTCCGTGAAAACGCTCTAATTGCTTCAAAAATTTGCTCTGTAACTTGTGATTTTAAATGAGAAAAGAAGGGAAAAAACTTTAAATCTGTGGATAGCAGACCGAACTCAAAATAAAATTCCGTTAAGTTCACTCATCATTCGTGAAAAGGCAAAACTCCTTAACAAACACTTTAGCGAAACTGGTGATAGCACTGGCGGGATAAGTTTTTTTGCTAGCAAAGGCATTCGTTTGAAATTTCTAATAAATATTACATTTAATATTAAATTGTTTCTTATTTTCATTTCGATGCCATATGCTTGCATTTCACTATGTACTTCTATGTACATATAATACATACGTAGACAAAATTTTAGACTAGTTTTTCTTATATATTTCATACTTTGGAACGGAACCCCTTTATTACTATGGGTGCCATAAATCAGTATTCGCGTTTTCAGTATCCGCGACATTTCTCAGGAACGTAACCCCCGCGAATGGCGGGGGTTTACTGTATATTGTTTGCATTAAAAAACCAAAACTATTTCCATATGGAAATGCATATAAAGATTTAAAGTATGCAAAGCAGTATAACGATTTTTTTAAAAAAGAATACTAAACTAATACTACTAACACTTAATATTCTCAAATATCTTTCGGATAAGTCAAATTTTCGAAAATATTTTATTACCAAATTAAAGATGAGTAATTATTGTTAATCAGTAAAAGAAAAACTGTTATTTAAAAATAAGAATTAACAATATCTTCGTATACAATCTTTGAATTTTAGTTTAATTTGATTATTAGCAACATCTTTCATTAGAATGCATTACATTAAAAAAAACTTTTTGATAGCCAATATTTTTGGCATAAATGTTCCAATATTTGTAATCCAAAGGATCACAGAATGAAATGTTGTTTATAAAGGTCAAACAACAAGGTTAGAGTTCATTCAGTGGTTAGTTCCCCTCCCAATTCGTCACTCTCTTTCTCATTTATATCACTTAATTCAATTTTTCTATCAAAAGAAGCAAGGAATAGTTGAGGTGGGGGGGGTCATCTACATCTGGATATGATCATGAAGTACTATACCAAAAGTAATAAACATATGTATGAAACTCTTTTATAGATGTTATAAGCACAATCATATACTAGTTATGATTATGCTTATAATATCTATAATATCCTGATTTATAATGTCTGTTAGGCATTTGTGCAAATGCATCAATAACTTAATTTTGTATTTATTAAATTCTGGTTAATACACTTTTCGAATGATAAATAATTTATCTTTGTAGAGGCAAAACTCAAGGCCAATAGTGTGAACAAACCAATATTCAAGAATGGTTCTGATAATACTGCCCTGGAAAGATTGTGCAAGGCTCAAGGAGTAGAATTTTTTTCAGTCTGGTCTGTACTTGTTAACAGGACAGACTGCTTCAACAGGGATGGGATACACTTAAATAGAAAGGGTGCAAGAATATTTGCTGATGCTATCGAGCCAGTGTTAGGTGGGTCGGAAAACTGCTAGCTTGGGGGATACAAGGACTAATAGATTAACAGTAGCCACTGGCAGAGGTAAAAGTGATTCTTGCACTGCTTCTATTGGAATGAGCAGCAGCCAGGAAAACTAGATGCAGGATATTTCAGAGACTGCTGGGAGTCATTGCAGTACAAGTAAATACATGGGTTGTGTTAGGGTAGCTAAGAATAGAAACAGGTGCATGTATACTTGCGTGTACACCAATGCTAGGAGTTTGGTAAATAAATTTGATGAATTTGAGGTATTGCTCAAAACATCAAAGGCAAATATTGTTGGGATATCAAAGACGTGGTGTCACACAGATATAAGGAATTCAGAACTGGAATGTGGGGTGTACAATGTGTACAGAAAGGATAGACAGGATAGGAAGGGAGGACGGGTTATGCTATTAATTAAGAAACACAATCTAAGGAAGCCAGTCGACATCGCTGGACAGTGCAGTGTCCAGTCAGTTCGGTGTGACATAAGCATTGGGAGATCAAAATTGAGAGTAGGAATGTGTGCTATAGGCCTAATAACTCTGATGAGTATAATAAGAAACTGTACAGGGAAATAAAGTGGGTAGTAAATCAGAGTTTTATAATGGGGGATTTTAATTTCCCAGATATTGACTGGAATTTGTGGGTTAGTCGATGACACACTAGCAAGGCTTTTATGTATTTATTGGATGATTGTTTTCTACATCAGCATGTTCGGGAGGCAACTAGAGGGAGTAATACTCTTGATCTGATTATCAGTAGTGATTTTTCGTGCATTAAGAATCTACAGATTAAGAAACCACTAAGTGGCAGTGATCACAGTGTGCTGAAGTGGGATTTACTCAAAGAAGTAACTACCATCAGCGGTAAGGGGAAGGGTTTTTGCTTTCTTAAAGGCGACTACGATGGTCTGAGAAGGTATTTAAATTCTATATAGTGGGACCAACTGATGATGTTACCAACAGCAAATTCAAAATGGGAAGAATTCAAAGAACTTATCTTGAAAGCTACTAGGTTTTACATACTAAGAAATATTGTTCAAGGTTTAGGCCTAAATGGATGTCAGATGAACTAATGAGACATATGACAGAGAAGAAAAATGCATGGGATACATATAAATTAAAGGGCGACATGGAAGCCTATGATAGATATAAGCTGGTCTGTAACCAAGTTACAAAGGAGGTTAGGCAGCCAAAGGCAGATTACAAGAAATCTTTGGCAAAGTATGCAAAAAAAACAGCAAAGAGTTCTTTACTTATGTAAGCTCTAGAAGGAAGGGGATAAATCAGATTGGTCCACTTGGTATCGATGGTTCAACTGTTGATGATCCTGCTCAAGTGGCTAACAAATTAAATGAATATTTTGCATCGACATTCACACATGAGGACTTATTCAGCGAGGGGTATGCCAGAGGTGTATTCTACTCTGGCAGTAAGCTAGATAATCTTGTAATAACTGAGAGTAAAGTGGAGGAGAAATTGTTGAAGATAAGCACAAGAAAGGCAACTGGGGTGGATGGGATCTATCAAGTCATATTAAAGGAGGCAGCAAAGGAAGTAAGCAAACCCTTAGACATAATTATGAGAGCTTCCTTGGACTCAACAAAGGTACCCATAGACTGGAGATGTGCAAATGAGACCCTAATTCACAAAGGAGGATCAAAGGCTGACAAGTAATTATAGACCTGTGAGTTAAACTTCTGTTGCAGGAAAATTAATGGAGGCACTGTTCAAAGAAGCACTGCAGGATCATCTAGACAAGACTTCAGTCATAGCTCGGACACAGAATGGTTTTGTTAAGGGAAAGTCTTGCCTGACCAATTTGATTGGATACTATGAAACAGTCAAAAAAGAACTGGATGCAGGGAATAACTTTGATATTATATATTTGGATCTTAGAAAGGCTTTTGATACTGTTACACATGGAAGACTGCTGCACAAATTGGAGCAGTGTGGCATTGGAGGCTGTTGTTGTTATTTGGTTTTTAAGAGAATTAGCAACTAAGGCCATATTGCTCCGGGATATGCGGTGGTCATTCCATGACCTTTCCACATCCTCCGTATTTGGTAGTGACGGGCTTGAACCCCGGTCTAATCAAGAAACGTGTGCTACGCACTGCTGCTGCTCCTTCCCACCTGGCTACGGAGGTGCCCCCATTGGAGGCAAATTGCTGCTATGGATAAAGGGATGGTTGAGGGGGAGAAGACAGAGAGTAGTAATCAATGGACACTGCTCATCGTGGACTAATGTTATTAGTGGAGTCCCTCAGAGTTCAATGTTCGGTCCATTGTTGTTTTCAGTATTTATAAATGATATTGATGATGGTACATCAAGCTTAATGCCCAAGTTTGCAGACAATACAAAGGTTGACAGGGTTGTTAAGGACACTACTGACACTATGCTGCTGCAACAGGATCTGAAAGGTTGAGCAGATGGGCTGTGAGGTGGCAAATGAAGTTTAACATTGATAAATGTAAAATACTACATAGGGAAACAGCAACCCCAGAGCAACGTATGAATTCTGTGGTACTACAAGACAGTGGTAGAGAATGAAAAGTACCTTGGGGTAATTGTGCAGTCAGATATGAAGTTCTCTGAGCAGTGCAGGCGGGCTGCAAGAATAGCTCATGGTGTCTTGTCAATGATATACAGGAATTTTTCTAGCAGGGATAAGGAGGTGATTATTCCCTTGTATAAGGCAATGGTCGGGCCACACCTTGAGTACTGTATACAGGTCTGGAGGCCTCATTTCAAGAAAGATGTAGAGATGCTGGAACAAGTACAGAGAAGGGCAACAAGATTAGTGAATGGAACAAATAGTTGCTCTTGTGAAGAAAGGCTTAAATTTTGCAAATTACAGTGTCTGGAGACTAGGCACTGGCGAGGTGATCTAATAGAGGTGTATAAAGCCTTGAATGGTTTGAGCATACTCAATGCTGATGGGATTCTTCCTCTGGCTGAGAATAATCACCTGAGAGGGCATAAATTCAAATTGAGGAAAGACAGATGTAGGATAGATGTGCGGAAGTTTGCCTTTAGCCAGCGGCAAACTTCCATCTTTTGTTGTGGAAGTTGATAGCTTAAATAAATTTAAGGCTGAGCTGGACAGGTATTTGGAACGAACGGAGGGGTGAAAATGGGAGTGATTTTTTTATTTTTATTTTTTTTGGCTGATGCTGCATAAGCTTGCTTTCTTGCATCATATGCCTCTACTAATGCTAATGTATAATAGATGAATTGCATTCTACAGCAGGTAAATTATGTATATCACCATGAAATGAATGTATTTTAAAAGTCCTTTGCTTGTTCTCCTCCCTATCTCCCAACCTTATGTTTCAGGTTACATAGAATTGGGTATACAAAATCTCTAGGTTCCACAACCTGGGTCATGGCGTGCAAACGTATTTTGCTCGCAACCCCCTTTATTAAATATAAAATTGACAAGTAAATGATTCCTCAATGTAAACCCCAAGGTAGGATGACCAGATTTTTAGGGAAGAAAAATAGCATTTTATAAATTATGTAGTAGAAAATTTTATTCGATTACCGAGAGAGGGGGGGGAAAAAAAATGTTTATTTTAATTGAATACAGCAAAAACATCAGATCAAATTATTCTTCAATTAAGATTACAAAACAATAAAAAACGAACAATTACAAAACAAAACAATTAATGAGAAAGCCAAGCCTTGATAACAAATAATATTTTGTTCATATTTTGGCACAATGTTTGAAATTACAAATCTCTGTTTATATAGCTGTTAATTTTGAGAAGCCAACGTCACATAAATATGTAGACCCGAAAGACAGTAATGTTTGTATCGCCATTTTTGATAATTGTTTGTTTGTTTGTTATTTGGTTTTTAGGAGCATTAGCAACAAAGGCCATATTGCTCCGGGAATATGCAGTGGTTTACCTGACCTTTCCACATCCTCCATATTTGGTGGTGACGGGCTTGAACCCCAGTCTAATCAAGAAGCGTGTGCTATGCACTGCTGCTTCTTCCCACCTGGCTACGGAGGCGCCATTTTTGATAATTCTGGATACTTGATGGTATTGAGGTTGTCACAGACATCCTCTCAGATATGCAAGACAAGCTGTACTTGCTAAGTGGGAGTCTAAAACGCTGACATTCTAGTCAAGTGGACCCAATTTCAGCGAAGTTCGGGCAGTCTCTGATAGCCAAATCCTGTGCTTGCACCTTCACGTAGATGGGACTGTTAGTAATCCTGAGTATAACCTCCATGAAAAAGCACACAGTAGGTGACCACCCAGGTGTGAACTAACGTAAGGTGTGGCACCCACACCACATGGAGGAATGCCATGTTACCAGGCAATACTAGGTAGTAGATGACTCTCAACAACCGGTGCAATACCACCACTTTGCTTATTGGAGGCTTGAAGTGGTGGAACCCATGTTTAGTCTCCAGAACTAAGTTCCGGTCAACCCTTTCCCCATCTCTTCCATCATGCAGTATGACTGATGAGTGTGAGATTACGACGAACATCGTGGCGTGATCCAATCTTCCTTACATTTCGAGGGTACATCTCTAAAACTCTAAAACGGTGTTCACAGGCCGGCCGCTAGTTATTACACCGGACCTAATCTATTTGTAACTCTTTAGGAGGCTTCCAGATCAGCTAGTGTATAATCTTGCTACCTCTACTCTGCCAGATAGTGACTGGAGAGAGTCCGAGTAGTGTGCATACAGTGGGAATTGTCGAGGCCACGTTATGTCAAGGATCTGCGTATATTCTTGCATGTCCCCCCCCCACTTTTTCTTATTATTGAATACACCGTGAAATGTCAAACAAATAGAGTAAGCTTATCTGCGAAAAGATCTAGATCTCCCAAACACTGGTCAACTCTTCCCCCTTCTCTTCCATCATGCAGTATGACTGATGAGTGTGAGATTACGACGAACATCGTGGCGCGATCCAATCTTCCTTACATTTCGAGGGTACAGCTCTAAAACTCTAAAACGGTGTTCACAGGCCGGCCGCTAGTTATTACACCGGACCTAATCTATTTGTAACTCTTTAGGAGGCTTTCAGATCAGCTAGTGTATAATCTTGCTACCTCTACTCTGCCAGATAGTGACTGGAGAGAGTCCGAGTAGTGTGATGCAGGGGGAATTGTCGAGGCCACGTTATGTCAAGGATCTGCGTATATTCTTGCATGTCCCCGCCCCACTTTTTCTTACTATTGAATACACCGTGAAATGTCAAACTAATAGAGTAGGCTTATCTGCGAAAAGATCTAAATCTCCCAAACACTTTCTAGTTCATGTCACACATATACGTGGTCTCAATTCTAATCTCAACAACGTCCATTTCCACTTGCAGTATGCCAAACCCCATGTACTTTTTCTGACAGAATCTCAGTTATCAGTTGATTCAACTACTGCTCATCTCAGTTGCCCAAACTATTCACTGTATGATTCCTTTCAGCTCAAAGGTGGTACTTGCGCTAATGTCCGTTCCAATGTTCCCTGTCAGAGTCTTGTTGTCTCTGTATCAAATTCATCTGTTGTCTATACCGTTCTCCCAACTCCACTAATCACTTGGACCTCTTTGACTTCCTCTCTTTGCAACTTGACTTTCTCCAGTCCAACTTTCCTAATAGTGAGGTAATTTTCGTTGGTGATTTTAATGTTCACAAGTCCAGCTGACTTCCATTTTCTAGTCACACCAACACATCTGGTCGAGATGCTGAGGCCTTTGCAATTACTAATGACCTTGTACAGTTTGTTCATTTACCTACAAGGATACCGAACAATCCTAACCATACAGCCAACCCGCTTGATCTTTTTCTCAAAACAACCGTTCCAAGTACACGGTCGAAGTAAGTGGTCCTTTAGATCACAACTTTGAAACTATGGAGCTATTCCCAACCTCGTATTGTTTGGCATTACAAGAATGCAAAATGGGATACCTGCGAGACTTCTTTTCTTCTGTCAGATTACTGTTTCAAAACTTCTGATGTCAACGTTTTCTCAGATCGTGTCAGTGAAATTATTCTTGTAGGAATGGAATCCTTTATCCCACACTCCACTTTAAAATCTCGTTCTTTATCTAAACCTTGGTTTTACAATAAATGTGCTAAGGCTGTTCAAGACAAGAACGTTGCATATTGTAATTGGCTTGTTTCCAATTCTTCAGTTTCATTTTCTGCCTAAGCTTACAACAATTGTAAAGCAGTTATTACAGTCTAAACTAGATTTTGAACAAGCAAAGAGTAGAAAACTTGCTTCTTGCCTTAATGGTAGCCGAGCATTCTGGTCTCTTGCCAAAGCTATTGGCTGCAACTTTTTGCGAATCTCTGCTCCTACCTCTGTCAAAACCAGATGGTTCTGTTGTCACTTCAGCCAAGGATAAAGCTGACCTACTAGCATCCCATTTTTCTTCCAACTCATGTATTAATGGTCTTGGTAAAACACCTCCCACCATTCCCAACACGCTCCCCATTCAATGCCTCCTATGGTCTTCAGTCAAAAAGAGGTCAAATCTTGATGCTAAGAAAGCTCCAGGTCCTGATGGTATTTCTCCACTTTTTTCTCAAAACCTGTGCTCTTGAACTTACTCCTGTTCTTTGCCGCCTTTCTTCACTTTCTTATTCCAAAGGTGTTTTTCCTTCTGCTTGGAAATTTGCTCAAATCAAACCAGTTCCTAAAAAGGGTGATAAATCCCTCCCATCCAATTATCGTTCAATTGCAATTACCTCTACTCTTTCTAGAGTAATGGAGAAATAAATTAACTGCCAACTCTTAAACTACCTAGAAACCTTCCGTCTGATCAACGATCACCAGTATGGATTCTATCAGTGTCGATCCACTGGTGATATTCTGGATTATGTTACCATTTATGGACAAATTCAGTGTTCGGTGAAACACAAGCAGTTTGCTCTTGACATCTCATAGGCTTTCGATCGTGTTTGGCATAAAGGTCTTCTAAACAAGTTTCCATCTTATGGTTTGCCAAATGTTTTTTAATTGGTTATCCAATTTTCTCTCTGATCGCTCACTGAGGGTGATGGTAGATGGCCCTCTGTCTTCTAACTTCTCCACTAATACTGCTGTCCCCCACGGTTCAGTTCTTTCCCCACCCTTTTCCTCTTGTATATTAATGACCTTCTTCCATTGACTAGAAATCCTATCCATAGTTTTGCCGATGATAGCACATTGCATTCCACTTTCAGAAACCTTGCCCTGCTCAATCAGCTTCAACTTCTCAAATATCCGCTACCAATTCCTTAAATGGCAATCTCCAGTGGGCCAAAGACAACTTAATTGATTTCAATCCTTCCAAAACTCAGTTTTGTCTTATATCTCGCAAAAAGAATTCTTCTGCTCCTATGCTTATCTTTGGTGACACTCCAATTTCTAGGCAAGTTGATATATCTCTTTTGGGGATTACCCTGACTTCTAATCACTCTCTTGGCACAAGCACATTACAAATATTGCTTCCTCTGTATCTAAAAAACTTGGTTTTTTCTTTCGCTCTCGCCATTACTTTTCTTCCAAACAGCTGTTCACTCTGGACAAATCACAAATCCACCCTACTATGAAACACTGTTCCCACATCAGGGGCAGTGGGCATTGCCCCAAAACCTCTCTCAGGCTTCTAGATTCCATTCAGAAGAAGGCAGTTAGGTTAATTAATGATTCATCTCTAACAGAGTCTCTCCACTCACTTTCTCATAGAAAAACCTTCGTATGTCTTTCCTGAAAATTACAGTCTACAGAAGTTCACGTATAATGCCAACAAATATCTTCTTTCATCTTCTCAACCTCCAACCCAAGCACGGTACTAAGTACTATAGGTTTTAATACCTCTCGTGTTTGGAGTTTTCATATTTAAAAAAAAAAAAAAAAAAAAAAAATTGTCTCAAAGAGAAAGCCAAAATTTTTCGCAGGTTGTAATCTTGAAGTGAGCACTTATTGCTTCGTCAGATGACATGTCGATAAGATCTTCCTTTTGCTCAATGGTAATTTCGGGACATGAAGAAATTTCAAAAGCAAAGGGATCACGAATCCAATAACTTTTTTCTGGAGATACCTAAAATCATTTGGAAAAATTCTTAATTAGCATTGTTAGGTGGGTGGCAATGATATCCCTAAATTGTAAAATGTCAATATTATAACAAAATCAGAAAAGCATGGGAGCATTTCAGTATTATAATGCTCAAATTCAGTTTTCCAAAGATTAAGCTTCCCTTTGTCCTTGAAGACTTAAATTTAAATCATTAAGTTTTTAAAATATATCAGCAAGGGATCTAAGTTTTCCAAGCCATTTTTGATTTATAAACAATTGAGAAAGTTTCTGATTTTTATCCGATAAAAACTGTAAAACTTCTCGTTTGGGGTCAAAAAGACGAGCCAACACTTTACCACTGGACAAACACCTCACTTTCTTACATAACAGAAGCGCTTCATCAATTTCATTACAAAGCATTGTGAAAAGTCTGCTATTTAAGCTTCTACGTTTGAATAAAGTTTATCTCACTTATTGCATCTTTCAAAACTTTGTGCAAATCAGTTTGCATTTTCTTTGCTACTAATGCTTCTCTATGTACTGTATAATGAAATGACTCAAAACTATATTTGGAGCAATGACTCAAAACTATATTTCCTGTAAACCTTTTAAACCTTTATTTTATCCTGTTTATGCAGCCGCACATCAGTACAAATCACAAAGCTTTTGTTCCACGTTAGATTGTTTGCTTGAAAAAAAATATTTATAACATCAAAAATCTTCTTGTCTGTCATTCTTCCTTCCAAAGTTTTAAAAAATAGAAAATCCTCCAAAGTTGTTGTTGTTGTTATTTGGTTTTTAGGAGCATTAGCAACTAAGGCCATATTGTTCCGGGGATGTGCGGTGGTCATTCCCTGACCTTTCCGCAACCTACGTATTTGGTGGTCATGGGCTCGAACCCCGGTCTAATCATGAAGCATGTGCTACGCACTGCTGCTTCTGCCCACCTGGTTACGAAGGCGGCCTCCTCCAAAGTATCTCCCTCATCTGACATAAGTTGAGCAAGCTTTTGGATATCTGTGAATTCATCTAACTGTATTAAAAAAAATTAGACTCAATCAATGTAATAAACTGAATTTTATGTTGTTCGTGATAACTGTAATACGCTGCAAGACTGTCTCTGGATAGAGACAGTGTATTTAAATCATTGCTATACTTTTCTCCATGCATAATTGAAATCATTTTTATAGCAACAGGGAGAGCAAGAGATTCAGCAATAGTACGCAATTTCAAATTTTTTCCTATTAAATATAAAACTTGAAATGATGCTCTTAAAGCTTTTAAAGGAAATGCAGTATGTGTCTTCATGAAAGATTTCAGACATTGTATGGCGTCGGCATCTCTTTTGAAAATAATCCAGTATTTTTCATTATCTCTGGATAAAACATCCTAAGTACTTCATAAATTCTTCTTGATATTTTCTATTCTTTTTGATTTGGAATATGATTGCTCTCTAACAGAAATTGGTGGTTGCACTACACTTGAAATAACATTAGTGTCCAAATTTTCACATGATACATTTCTTACCCTTTCTTCTGAAACCCAGCTTCTGAAGTATCTGTAGCAACATTATTGTCGTCACTCCTTGGCTGTTTTGTTCTGATTACCCAATTCTCCATTGTAAAAAATATATAAAAATGTATATTTTTTCCTTCTTAAAAACAACGATAATATAAAAAGTAGAAGAAGAATGAAAAACACATTCAAGTTGACATGAAAGCACCGAATTACGAGGCAGAATAAAGCGTGCATGCAACAGACTTGCTATTTACTGCCACCAAATATTAGCACCTCTGGCCTTTAGGAAATTCTTGTAGGAAGCACGAACTAAGAGCTAAAGGGATTACGGTTCAGCAGTTGAGTAGTACTGAGAAGTCACATTAGTCAGCTGCTTTCTGTGTATCTATAGCCAGTGAGCAAATTAAGGCGTATTACTCACAAGGACAATAAGTAAGAAAGCCATCTGTATCGCATGTGAAACCACCCTAAAAATAAAGTGGCAATAGGGTTCATTCGTATCTCAGACTCCGTTCGAGTAGTAAGGTCTCTACACCTACATATTGAAAAAAATTATTTTAACAGGTTTTTTTAGCTTTGTGCACCACATGCATACAACTAATTTTATTTAAAAATTCCCGTGACCCCTTTAATTTATCCTACAACCCTTCTGGGAGTCGCGCCCCATAGTTTACGCACAACTGACCTAGGTCACATCACTCAACTAATTCAAAAATTAATTTTAATCTTCTTCCACGCACAAATTCTCCAAAAAAAAAAAAAAAAAAATTTAAAGTCTCCTAACTACGATACACAAATAACACAATAAACTAGTTAATAACCATTAAAGTGGATAGTGTGCTAACATCATTATTGGCCAAGTTACATAGAAATCAATTATTATTAATTTCTATGTGACATTATAATTTGGGGGGGGGGGAGAGCACACTATTTTACTAAAAACAAGCGTTGAAATTAATAAAATTTAAAAGCTAAATCTTCATTAAAAATCAAACACGCACAATACCTGTCATATAAGAAGACCAAAAAATAAAAAAACAAACTACTATTGTTCTGAGAGTTCTCATGATTTGCAAGGACCTGACACAAGGAGTAAACCACATCAGAAATTCAGGACTAATCAACAATGTATATCACTGAAAAATTAATAACATAAATCACAAAGTCCTTTAGAATAACAGCAAGAAAATATCAAAGCCATACAAAATATTAACAATCCCATTTATCCAAGGAATAAGCCAGATTTCTAAAAGTATCACATGTTTTAATATTTCAACCTACTGCAGGATCAAGATCATTAAAAATACTTATGTAAAGCAAAGATATTCATAATTCGTATGGACTCATATGCAAATTACAAAGCAAGTACAGAGAAATTTATATTAGCATTAGCATATAGGAAAATTAACACAAGTGGTTTTCTGCTAGACTCAGGAAATATATAAAAATTTACAATATAGATAGGTTGATAAATCTGATTCAGCCTTTCATTCCCATCAGCATAAACTAGAGCAAAAACTCAACCCAGAAACCATCATTTCAATCAACGGATTGTACAAGACAGAAGCATACAAAGCAACTTATAAAACAAGAAAGAAGGAACCTGTTTAAAAAAAAAAAAAAAAAAAAACTCCCAAAAACCAAAAATCCAAACTACCCCAAAGAGTTTCCTCAGACAATGTCATTATTACAGAACTGACCAGAAACATCCTTCAAGAGAAAGAGTTCAACAAATTCAAGTTTCCAGAACCAAGTCATAGCCATTAACATTAGAAATAGAAGTCGACCAGCCAAACCTACATGATAAAGATAGTTTTTAAGTTTACAAATTTTGTATAAAAACATTTAATTTCATAATATTATGCATTTTTATGGGGGAAGGAGGTATATCTTCACTCTTCTTCAGGTTTTTAGCTCTTATTGTTTGTTATGGCTCTTATCAGATATAGTCTGGGCTTAACTATCCTTTAATTTCCTTTCCTTTATCCTAAAGAAAGTTTAGCTTCTGCTTGGTGGATCCTTCAGTTCCCCACTTGCATCCTCTCCTTCTCCTAGTCACCTCTTGTTCTCTCCTTTTTTTTCTTTTCTCTCTTTTCTTCCATTGTCATCCAGCCTCCCCTATTTTTTCAATTAGCTTCCAACTTTTCACTTTTACAACACCAGAGAACAGGTAACTGTAAGCAGGAGGGAAAAAAAGGATATTTCTGGACAAAGGACAAAGCAGGCAAAAACAGGAGTTCTTTGCATAAAATGAGAAACTTTTCAGAAAATGCAGGTCTCTTAAAATCAATCTTAAAATGGAATTTCATTAAAAACATATATACATTTTATATTAAAATACTGTTATAGGATTGATAACTAATAAACAATACCTTCAAACATAAAAATATATATATGACTTTTCCCCATCTTTTCCACATCAGTTGATTTTCATTGTTTCAAGAAAAATACCGTTGCAGACTTTCCTTAGAACTCTTAAGGCTGAAATGCACTGAATACTACAAAACCGATAAAAAAATCGCAATTTCACTAGCAACTTTTCAGACAGATAAATATCAGTCACACCTGATCAGATATGTGACCGAATCATTGGTTTTCAAGTTGAAGAATAGCCAGAGTAAGAATTGATTTTTAATGGCAAGTGGTCTCCTTTAAACTTGGAGAACAGCCAAAGAGTATTCAATCAATACACCAAACCCCTCTAAAAGCTATTTTTAAGATTTCATCGGTTTCTGCTGTAATTAATAGGAGAGCTAACAGGATACACTATTTTTACAGGGATGGAATAACTTAAGTAAAAAGAGTGCAGGAATATGTGCTGATGCTATTAAAGCAGTATTATATAGATCGGAAAACTGATAGCATGAGGGGGGGGGTAGTCACAGACTAGTAGATTAGCAGTAGCCACAGGCAGAAGTGAAATTGAATTTTGCACTGCTTCTATTGTAATGAGCAGCAGCCTGGAAAACAAGTTGCTGGGAATTTGCTTGAGTCATCATGAAACAAGTAACTACATGGGCTGTGTTAGGGTAACTAAGAATAAGAACAGGTATATGCATACTTGCATGCAGGGCTGTATACAGTGGAGGGTATACACTATATACCCACTGGATTTTTTAAAGTGAATAGCATATACCTTCTGGTTTTTGAAAGACTGAAATACGGCATATGTTTGAATACGCAGTATACCCTATAAGAATATACAGGGATACTGGAATATATTGGAATATAGAGTATACGGAGTATACGGCGTATACCCTTTTTCTATTAGAATGAGCAGCAGCCTTGAAAGCAGGGTAATGGAGATTAAGGCCTTCTGGGAGTCATAGTGGAACAAGTATATACATGAGCTGTGTTAGGGAAACTAAGAGTAGGAACAGGTGCAAGTATACTTGCATGTACACCAATGCTAGGAGTATAGATAATAAATTTGAAGAGCTTGAAATGCTAGTCAACACATCAAAAAGGCAGATATTGTTGAGATATCAGAGAAGTGGTGTCACACATATATAAGCAGTGCAGAATTGGAATTTGGGTAAGAAATTTAGGTAAGAAACACAAAATCTAAGGAAGTGCATCCAATTGATATTCGTGGCCAAGGCAGTATTGAGTCTGTTTGGTGTGAAATAAGCACTGGGAAAGGAAAAATGAGTAGTGTGTGTGTGTGTGTGTGTGTGTGTGTTGTGTGTGTGTGTTGTAGGCCCAATGAATCTGATGAATATAATGAACAACTATGCAGAGAAATAGAATAGGCCAGTAAATCAGAATATCTTATAATGGGGGATTTTAACTTTCCAGATATTGACTGGAACTTGTGGGTTGGTCACTCGCATTGTAGCAAGACTTCTGTGGATTTATTGGATGGCTGTTTTCTACAGGAACATGTTCAAGGCAACCAGAGGGAATAAAACTCTTAATCTGATTATCAGCAGTGATTATTAATGCATTAAGAATTTGCAGATAAAGAACCACTGGGTGACAGTGATCACAACGTACTGATGTGGGAATTACTTAAAGTAGTAACTACCATCAAGGTTAAAGGGAAGGGCTTTTGCTTTCGTAAAGGTGACTACAGAGGTCTCAGACAGTTTTTAAATTCTGTACAGTGGGATCAACTGATGATGTTACCAACATTGAATTCTAAATGGAAATTCTTAATTCGGGGATTTAATTTTGGAGGCTACTAGGCTTTTCATTCCAACTAAGAAATACTGTTCAAGGTTTAGGCCTAAATGGATGTCAGATGAATTAATGAGGCTCGTAGCAGAGAAGAAAAATGTATGGGATGCATATAAAGTATCAGGTGACACAGAAGCCTATGGCAAGTATAAACTAGTCTGTAATCAAGTCACAAAGGAGGTTAGGCTGGCTAAGGCAGATTACAAGAGATCTTTGGCAAAGGATGCAAAGGAAAAAAACAGAGTTCTTTACTTATGTAAACTCTAGAAGGAAAGGGTTGAATCAGATTGGACCACTTAACATGTTGCCTATTGATGATCATGCTCAGGTAGCTGATGAACTGAATGAATATTTTGCATCTTCATTCACACATAAGGAGTTATTCAATGAGGGGAGTGCCAGACGTTTATCAAACGCTAACAGGGAGCTAAGTGATTTTGTAATAACTGAGAGCAAAGTGGAGGAGAAATTGTTGAAGTTAAACATAAGGAAGGCACCTGGTGTGGACAGGATCTATCCAGTTATATTAAAGGAGGCAGAAAAGGAAGTAAGCAAACCCTTAGCCATAATTATGAGAGCTTCCTTGGACTCAGGAAGCTCTAAAATAGGTCAGCCAAAAGGAGTACTAGTTATGCAATTTGATGCTATTAAGTTTTTTGGTGTAGGGCTCAAGCAATTCAGAAATGATTCTTCGGACGCCAGTTGTAAGTTAGGGGGGGGGACTGAAGGCTGGGGAAAAAGACAGAGATATGGGGTCCACAGAGAAGATGATCCCCAAATCAGTGGAGCAGACCCAAGTCCCACTAAAGGGAAAAAAGGGGTGGCTGGGAGGGGGAGACCAGGAGTAAACTTGACCTTCTGCCTGGGGAGAAGAGGCAAAGGACCACACAAAGGAGCATAGATAGGAAGGCCTAATGGCAGCAGTTGAGCTGTGCTGGTGTAGTATCACATCTGGGACAAAGGTCCTGTTCTGGACAGTGTCAGCAACCCACCAACACCATGCCGGCAAGGAACAGCAAACCTTGGGGTCCATAAGGTTCCCATGGCCATCCATCTATCTGGTGGAGAGGCTGGAATAGAACATGCAATTTATATCATTCACTCAAAAACTTTTTTTTTTTTAAATTTTACAAGTTTTTCATACTTTTTTTTTTTATTATTCCATTCATTCCCATCATTCTCATTCACACCAGGGTGTATGCTATCAATTTAAAGAAAAGCAACAATTAAACAAGTAAATAATTTAAAGAATGCTCACGCTAATTGATGGAACTGATATTCGGGTGACACTCAAGTCAAGTGGACCCAATTTCGGCAAAGTCCAGACGGTCTGTAATAGCCAAATCCTCTGCTTGCATCTTCACAAAGGTGGGACTGTTAGTAATCCTAGGTATAACCTCCATGCACAAGTACATGGTGGGTGACCACCCATGTGTGAACCAACGTAAGCAGGGGTCGAGGTGTGGCGCCCACACCACATGGAGGAACGTCGCTCCTCTATATTACCAGGCAGTACTAGGTGGTAGATGACTCTCATCAACCGGTGAAATACCACCACTTTGCTTATTGGAGGATTGAAGTGGTGGAACAAATGTTTAGTCTCTAGAGCTAAGTTCCGGTCAACCCTTCCCTATCTCTTCCATCATGCAGTACGATTGATGACTTTTGAGGTTTTGATTAACGTCGTGGCAAGATCCAATAATTCCTTACATTTCGAGGGTACAGCTCTAAAACGGGTTCGCAGGCCGGCCGCTAGTTAGAACACCGAACAGAACCTATTGGTAACTCTCTGGGAGGCTTCCGGATCAGCTAGTGTATAATCTTGCTACCTCTAATCTGCCAGATAGTGACTGAAGGGAGTCCGAGTAGTGTGTACGCGGGGAGCATTGTCGAGGCCATGTTATGTCAAGGATCTGGGTATATTCTTACCACGTGTACGCCATATCCAAAAATTTCATTACTTCATACAGCATGTCCCAGCAACTTTTTCTTACTATTGAATACACCATGAATTGTCAAACTAATAGAGCAAGATTATCTGCGAAAAGATCTAAACCTCCCAAGCACTTCCTAATTCATTTCACAAATATACGTGGTCTCAATTCTAATCTCAACAATGACTATTTCCACTTGCAGTCTGCCAAACCCCATGTACTTTTTCTGACAGAATCTCAGTTATTGGTTGATTCAACTACTGCTCATCTCATATGCCCAAATTATTCGCTGTATGATTCCTTTCGCCTCAAAGGTGGTACTTGTGCATATGTCCGTTCTGATATTCCCTGTCAGAGACTTGACAATTTGGAATCTCCTCTCTTTGATCTTCTCTGGCTTAAAATCTCTCTACCTCATTGTGTCAAATTCATCTGTTGTCTCTATCGTTCTCCCAACTCCACTAATCACTTGGAGCTCTTTGACTTCCTCTCTTTGCAACTTGACTTTCTCCAGTCCAACTTTCCTAACAGTGAGGTAATTTTCCTTGGTGATTTTAATGTTCACAACTCCAGCTGGCTTCCATTTTCTGGTCACACCAACCCAGCAGGTCGAGATGCTGAGGCTTTTCCAATTACTAATGACCTAGCACAGATTGTTCATTTACCTACAAGAATACCGGACAATCCTAATCATACAGCCAATAACGCTTGATCATTTTCTCACAAACAACCCTTCTAAGTAAACCACGGTCGAAGTGAGAGGTCCTTTAGGCACTTCGGATCACAACTTGGTGATTGTCTCGTCTCCAATAGAACCTTTATCTCATGGCTATTCCCAACCTTGTGTTGTTTGGCATTACAAGAATCCAAAATGGGATGACCTGCGAGACTAATTTTTCTTCTTTTCCTTGGTCGGATTACTGTTTCAAAACTTCTGATGTCAACGTTTGCTCAGATCGTGTCAGTGAAATTATTCTTTCAGGAATGGAATCCTTAATCCCACACTCCACTTTAAAATCTCATCCTTTATCTCAACCTTGGCTTTTCAATAAATGTGCTAAGGCTGTTCAAGAGAAGAATGTTGCATATTCTAATTGGCTTGTTTCTAATTCTTCAGTTTCATTTTCTGCCTACACCAAAGCTCGTAACAATTGTAAAGCAGTTATTAATCAGTCCAAACTAGAGTATGAACAGGCGAAGAGTAGAAAACTTGATTCTTGCCTTAATGGTAGCCGAGCATTCTGGTCTCTGGCCAAAACTATTGGCCGCAATTTTTGCCCATCTCTGCTCCTACCTCTGTCCAAACCAGATGGTTCTGTTGTCACTTCAGCCAAGGATAAAGCTGACCTGCTAGCATCCCATTTTTCTTCCAGCTCATGTATTAATGATCTTGGTAAAACACCTCCCACTATTCCCAACACGCTCCATTCAATGCCTCCTGTGGTCTTCCGTCAAAAGGATATCAGAAGGATTTTGATGAATCTTCATGCTAAGAAAGCTCCACGTCCTGATGGTATTTCTCCACTTGTTCTCAAAACCTGTGCTCCTGAACTTACTCCTATTCTTTGCCGCCTTTTTTCACTTTCTTATTCCAAAGGTGTTTTTCCTTCTGCTTGGAAATTTGCTCATATCCAGCCAGTTCCTAAAAAGGGTGACAAATCCCTCCCACCCAATTATCGTCCCATTGGAATTACTTCTACTCTTTCTAAAGTAATGGAGAAATCAATTAACCACCAACTCTTAAACTACCTAGAAACCTTCCGTCTGATCAACGATCGTCAGTATGGATTCCGTCAGTGTCGATCCACTGGTGATATTCTGGCTTATGTTACCCATTTATGGACTAATTCATGAATCAGACCATGAATCAGATGACATAACAGGGCTGACAGTAGAGGAACCAGTAGCAGGAAGTTATCATGGAGTTCTACGGTGGATGATGACGAGAGAGGTAGCAGAAGTAAAAGGCAAAGGAATGGGTTTTAATTTCAGAAAAGGAAATTACGATGCCTATGTGGCCTCTTTTAACTGGGTAGATATCATGCAGAAAATGAATACATTTGAACTGTGGTACACTTTTAAAAAATTCATCACAGATGCCCTGAATGTGTATATACCATTAAAAAAATACTCCACGAGGACGGTTCCAAGTTGGAAGAATAGTGAAGTTTCCACATTACTTGAGCAGAAAAGGGTGGCATGGAAAGGTTACAGAGCAATAAAAAGTACTGAAGCTTATAGCAGCTACAAGGTGATGTGTAATAGAGCCACAGAAAAGGTTCGAAAGGCAAAGGCAGTTTATGAGAAATCACTAGCAAACAGAGCAAAGAAGGAGGATAAAGAATTCTTCACATATATAAATGCCAAGAAGAGCAGGACAAACCAGATCGGAGTTTTACGTAAGGGAAAGGGGATAGTATTAAATACATCAGCTGCCGTTGCAGATGAACTCAACAGATAATTTGCATCAATATTTACAAATGAAAAACCTTTTGTGGCAATGGGAAATTGTGGGAGCGAAGTTAAAAATATGTAATTAATGATACTGAAATTTTGCAAGATTATTTAATAAAAAGACTTTCGAGCCTACAGGCCAGTAAGGCTCCTGGAGTTGATGGAATATACCCCATAATCTTAAGGGAGGCGGCAAGTGAGTGCACTGAACCATTGAGGCAATTATGCAAGCATCACTAGACTCTGGGGAGATTCCCTTGGATTGGAAAAGTGCAAATGTATCTCCCATACATAAGGGCGGCTCTAAAAGTGAAGTTCAAAATTAACAACCTGTCAGTCTGACTTCAGTGGTAAGGAAAATCATGGAGGCAATGATCAAGGGTGGAATTCAGGATCATTTGGATCGAATTGAAATTCTAAAGAATACTCAGCATGGTTTTGTAAAGGGAAAATCATGTTTAACAAATCTGGTTCGCTATTTCGAAAGGGTCACTCACGAGCTGGATTTAGGGAATAATTTCGACATTGTTTATTTAGATTTCAGCAAAGCTTTTGACTGAGTCCCACATGAGCGGTTGCTTTATAAGCTGGAACAGGTTGGAATCACTGGGAAAATCCTTAGATGGATAGAAGGATGGCTTCAGGGCAGGAGGCAGAGGGTTGTGATAAATGGCTATTTCTCAGATTGGGTTGATGTAAGAAGTGGGGTTCTCCAAGGATCAGTATTAGGACCACTGTTGTTTTTAATTTTCATAAACGACATTGATGAAGGAATAGAGGGTGTGATGTCTAAATTTGCAGATGATGTTAAAATTGGTAGAGTAGTTAATGATCACTGTTAAGCTGAGCTTATTCAGAGAGACCTAGATAGACTTCAGGAATGGTCAGAAAAATGGCAGCTATGCTTTAATCCAACAAAGTGTAAGGCATTAACACCTGGGAAACAGTAATCCCAAAATAACTTATTCACTTGGTGGAGTTCAACTAAACCCAGTACTGGAGGAAAGGGACTTGGGTGTTATGATACGGTCAGACATGAAATTCACTGAGCATTGTAAACAGGTTGCAAGGAAGGCCCATGGTGTCCTATACATGATCTATCGAACTTTTGCAAGTAGTGATAGGGACGTGATAATCCCATTATATAAGGCTTATGTTAGACCACACTTCTAATACTGTGTTCAAGTATGGAGACCGCACCTAAAGAAAGACATCGAGGTTCTTGAAAGGGTGCAAAGACGGGTAACTCGCCTGGTGAGATTGGCAAAAGGGCGTCCTGATGAAGAAAGACTTCGAATATGTGGGTTGCAGAGTTTGGAAACTAGACACCTTAGAGGAGATTTGATTGAGGTGTTTAAGGCTCTGAGAGGCATCAGTAAAATGAATGAGGACGAAATTTTCAAGATTATAAATGATGCCAGAACTAGGGGACATAAATTCAAGTTACGGAGGGAAATGTTTAGATTGGACTGCAGGAAGTTTTATTTTAGCCAGCGATTTATAAATTACTGGAATAAGTTGCCTTCATGGGTGGTAGAGGCCGACAGTTTGGGGAAATTCAAAGGTCATCTGGATAGTACTTTCGGGTAAGGGAAGCGCATAGGATGACAGGTTCAATTTCCTTTTTTTTTTTTTATTAATTATTTTTATTTTTTTATCATTGTTTTGTTCGGGTTTTTTTTTTTTTTTTGCTGGTGCAGCATAAGCCATAGGCTTTCTTGCACCATGCGGCCATTACGAATACTAATTCAATGGAAAGGTTCGGTGAAACACAAGTAGTTGCTCTTGACATCTCAAAGGCTTTTGATCGTGTTTGGCATAAAGGTCTTCTAAAAAAAATTCCATCTTATGGTTTGCCAACTGTTTTTAGTAATTGGTTATCCAGTTTTCTCTCTGATCGCTCACTGAGGGTGATGGTAGATGGCTCTCTGTCTTCTAACTTCTCCACTAATGCCGGTGTCCCCCAAGGTTCAGTTCTTTCCCCCACTCTTTTCCTCTTGTATATTAATGACCTTCTTCCATTGACTGGAAATCCTATCCATAGTTTTGCCGATGATAGCACATTGCATTCAACTTTCCATTTTGAGAAACCTTGTCCTGCTCAATCAGCTTCAACTTCTCGAAAATCTGCTACCAGTTCCTTAAATGCCGATCTTCAGGTAATTCTCCAGTGGGGCAAAGACAACTTAGTAGATTTCAACCCTTCTAAAACCCAGTCTTGTCTTATATTTCACAAAAAGGATTCTTCTGCTCCTATGCTTATCTTTAGTGACACTCCGATTTCTAGGCAAAATGATATATCTCTTTTGGGAATTACCCTGACTTCTAATCTCTCTTGGCACAAGCATGTTACAAATATTGCTTTCTCTGCATCTAAAAAACTTGGTTTTCTCTTTCGCTCTCGGCGTTACTTTTCTTCCAAACAGCTGCTCACTCTGTATAAATCGCAAATCCACCCTGCCATGGAATATTGTTCCCACATCTGGGGTGGTGCCCCCAAAACCTCTCTGAGGCTTCTTGAATCCATTCAGAAGAGGGCAGTTAGGTTAATTAATGATTCATCTCTAACAGAGTCTCTCCACTCACTTTATCATAGACATACTGTTTCTGCTGCATGCCTCTTCTACAGATACTTCCATGGGCACTGTTCTTCTGAATTGGCTTCTATAATTCCCGTTCTCTCCTTCGAAACAGTCCGAACACGTGCTGCCACCAGCCAACATCCATTTACTGTCCAACTTCAAACCCACAGAACCAACTTTACGTCTTCCTCATTTATTCATTCAACTGCCATTTTCTGGAACAACCTTTCTTCATACGCATTTCCTGAAAATTACAATCTACAGAAGTTCAAGTCCAATGTCAACAAATATCTTCTTTCATCTTCTCAACCTCCAACCCAAGCACGGTACTAAGTACTATAGGTTCTAATACCTCTCGTGTTTGTGGTTCACATAAAAAAAAAAAAAAAAAATTGAACAATGAAACAAAAACACACACATTTATATAACAATTATACTAAAATTTTTTGAACAAACTTCCTATCATACTTTCTCATTCTGCCTTCAACATTTATACATTCAAACATGCACACTATTTCTCACATTCATTCACCCATCCAGGCATACACACATTTTTGCCCTTACATTCAGACAACCCAGTTCGCTCAGACGCCAGTCATTCACTCAACAACACACTCACTATTTACTTTTTCACAACTAATTTCACTCAATTTCCATAAATACCACAATAAATGAGTATTTTGCAACTACATTCACACCTGAGGAGTTATTCAAGGATGAGAGGGTAGAATGTTTATAACAATTCAACAGGGAGTTAAATGATTTTGTAAGCACTAAGAGCAAAGTGGAGGAGAAACTGTTGAAGTTAAACATAACAAAGGCACATGGGATATATCCAGTTATATTAAAGGAGGTGGCAAAGGAAGTAAGCAAATCCATACTCATAATTTATGAGAGCATCCTTGGACACGGAGGAAGTCCCCATGGACTGGAAACATGCAAATGTATCTCTAATTCACAAAGTGGGATCAAATGGTGACAAGAGTAATACAGACAAGAGTAATAATTACAGACCTATTAGTGTGACTTCAGTTCCATGGAAAATAATTAAGTCACTGGTAAAAGAAACATTTCAAGATCATCTAGACAAGACAGCAGTAATAATTCAGACACAGCATGGGTTTTTAAAGGGAAAACCTTGTCTGACAAATTTGATTGGATACTATGACGTGGTCATAAAGGAACTGGATGCAAAAAATATTAATATCATATACTTGGATTTCAGGAAAGCTTTTGATACTGTTGCACATGGAAGACTACTTGTACAAATGGGAGCAGAATGGCATTAAGGGCAAGTTACTACAAATTGATAAAGGGATGGTTAAGTGGGGGGAATAAAGAGTGGTAATCAATGGATACTGCTCTATGTGGTCTAATGTTATTAGTGGTCCCCCCTCAGGGTTTGGTAGTGGGCCCATTGTTGTTTTGTATATTTATCAATGATATCGATGTAGGTATATCAAGCTTAATGTCAAAGTTTGCAGGGGATACAAAGGTTGGCAGGATTGTTAATAACAGTATTCTGCTGACAGGATCTGGAAAAATTGGGTAGATGGGCTGAGAAGTGGCAACTGAAGTTTAACATTGACAAATGCAAAGTACTGCATATGGGTAGCAGTAACCCAAACTCAACTATCTTTCCTCAGTTTGAATCTATGCCCCCTCAAATTTGTAATCTGAGCAAGAGGAAGAATGCCATCATCATTGAGCCTGCTCGATCCATTCAAGGCCTTATACACCTCAATCAGATTGCCTTGCAGGTGCCTAGTCTCCAGAAGCTGCAATTTGCAGAACTTAAGCCTTTCTTCATAAGAGCACCCCTTTGTTCCCTTCACCAGTCTTGTTGCCCTTCTCTGCTCTGTACTCATTCTAGCAACTCTACATCCTTCCTAAAATGAGGCTTCCAGAATTAGTGTGGAATTAGTATACAAGTTGATAATCACCTCCTTATCCTTGCTCACAAAATTTCTGTATATCTTTGACAAGACCTCATGACTTATTCTGGCAGCCTGTCTCCACTTCGCAGAAAACTTCATATCTGACTAGTACTGACAAGCTGCCAGGTCATGGGGTCTTGTCAAAGATATACAGAAATTTTGTAAGCAGGGATAAGGAGGTGATTATCCTCTTATATAAAGCAATGGTCAGTCCACACCTTGACTACTGCGACAGGTCTAGAAGCCTCATTTTAGGAAGGATCTAGAGTTGCTAGAATGAGTACAGAGCAGAGAAGGGCAACAAGACTGGTGAAGGGAACAAAGGGGTGCTCTTATGAAGAAAGAGCTTAAGTTCTGCAAAATGCAGCTTCTGGAGACTAGGCACCTGTGAGGCAATCTGATTGAGGTGTATAAGGCCTTGAATGAATTGAGCAGGTTCAATGCTGATGGCATTCTTCCTTTTGCTCAGATTACAAATCTGAAGGGGTATAGATTCAAACTGAGGACAGGCAGTTTTAGAATAGATGTGCAGAAGTTGGCCTTTAGCCAGCGGGTAGTTGGTTGCTCGAACTTCCATCTGTTGTTGTGGAAGTTGATAGCTTAAATAAATTCAAGGCAGAACTAGACAAACCCTTGGACTGAATGGATCAGTGAAATGGTAAAAGTTTTTTTTTTTTTTTTTTTGAATGACGTTGTATAAGTTTGCTTTCTTCCATCAAGTGCCTCTACTAATGCTCTTCGTGGACGAATGTTATCAGTGGAGTCCCCCAGGGTTCGGTATTGGGTCCATTGTTGTTTTCTGTATTTATTAATGATATTGATGATGGAATATCAGGCTTAACATCTAAGTTTACAGATAACAGGAAGGTTGGCAAAGTTGTTAATGACACTAATCATAGAATGCTACTGCAACAGGATCTATAAAAGTTGAGCAGATGGGCTGAGAGGAAGTAACTGAAGTTTAACCTTAAAAATGTAAAGTACTGCATATGGGTAGCAGTAACACCAGAGTAACATATCAACTGTGTGGTACTTCACTGAGGATGCTAGAGAATGAAAAGAACCTTGGGGTAATTATGCAGTCAGATATGAAGTTTTCTGAACAGTGCAGACAGTCTGCAAGAGTAGCTCGTGGTCTCTTGTCAATGATATACAGGAATTTTTCTAGCAGGGAAAAGGATGTGATTATCTCCTTGTAAAAGGCAATGGTCAAGCCACACCTTGAGTACCGTATACAGGTCTGGAGGCCATATTTTAGGAAGGGTGTAGAGCTGCTGGAACGAGTACAGAGAAGGGCAACAAGATTAGTAAATGGAACAAAGGGTTTGCTCTTACAAAGAAAATCTTAAGTTTTGCAAATTACAGTCTGGAGACTAGACACCTGCGAGGTGATCTGCTTGAAGTGTATAAGGCATTGAATAGTTTGAGCATGCTCAATGCTGATTGAACATGCCCAGATTAATCGCTGGAGGGGACATAAAATCAAATTGAGGAAAGACGGTTGTAGAATATATGTGCGGAAATTTGCCTTTAGCCAGCGGGTGGTTGATTGATGGAACAAACTTCCATCTGTCGTAGAAGTTGACAGTTTAAATAAATTCAAGGCAGAACTATACAAACATTTGGAGTCAATGGATGGATGGAATAGGAAGGTTTTTTTTTTTTTTTTAATGCTATATAAGTTTGCGTTCTTGCATCATATACTGATACTAATGCTAAAGTAAGATCTAGTTTTACGTTAAACCTTACACTATCAACAAGTTTCTAGTAACGACCGACTAACTGGTTAAAATAAATTTATTAAAATAAATAAATGATATATATATAAAATAAAACAGATATAAAATAAGATAAAACCATTAAAATACAATAAGATAAATGCGTTAAAATACACAGAATCCTACAAGACAAAGTGCTTCTTCATCAGCTAGTCATCGGGGTATTGCAGTGCAATGAGCGCTGGTGGTTATGTGTACGTAATTCTGTTCTAGAAGCATCAGACTTGTGATACATGATCATGCTCAGCTGACTTTTGCTGTTGTAACCAACAATATATACTGGATTACACCATTCATCAACTAGCTGGTGAAGAGGCACTATGTCTCAAAAGCGTCCGTGTATTTTAACACTTATCTTATTTTATCTGTTTTGTTGTTGTTGTTATTTGGTTTTTATGAGCATTAGCAACTAAGGGCATATTGCTCCGGGGATATGCGGTGGTCATTCCCTGATCTTTCCGCATCCTCCGTATTTGGTAGTCGCAGGTTTGAACCCCAGTCTAATCAAGAAGCATGTGCTACGCACTGCTGCTCCTGCCCCCTTGGCTACGGAGGCACCTTATCTGTTTTATTTTATGTATATATCATTTATTTATTTTAATAAATTTATTTTAACCAGTTAGTCAGTTGTCACTAGAAACTTGTATGATATGCAACCTAAAGCGCAAGACCTGTTTTCCAACTTACGCTATCGAGTTCGGGATATATGTTACGCTATTCCTTACTGTATACCAATGGCGGCAACTTAGGTAGTACATTTATAAGAAGCCTTGATTAGAGAACCAGGTATAAAGGAATCAAGGTCAGCTGCAAACAATGAAGTCTAAAGATCATTATGTTCTAGTATAAAATCATTTTTAATATCAAAATTTTCCCATTTGATATTCCTAATAGAAAATCTGATGAGCTCAGGTAAAATAAATGGAGATTGAATATGACTATCATGTGATCGCTCACAATCCAGTGAGTAATAGTCATACAATTAGAAATATGGTAAACAAGATTATGACTAGTCAGGGTAACATCAATGTTAGTTTCTGAAATAAAACTACAGTATTTATACAGTTAGCCTGGTTGATTCACAACAGATACATTATGTGTAGTATCTGTTGTGAATCAACCAGTAATTCTACAGAATTCTTCTACTAATCCACCTTGAGCATCGACAGAATCACTGTGTCATAAAGGACATTTAGAATTAACATCAGATGAAATGATATAGGCCATTTAGGCCATTCAAATAATATTTGAATGGCCTAAAAGGTTAAGTGCATTTTGCAGGTAATTTAGGGAGTCATTTATATCTGCAGATGGAGGACAATAGACAGAAAATAAGTAAAATAAGAATGAAGAGGAAACAGAAACTAAAGCACATGTAGCAATTATTACATAATCCAGTAATCAGTTACGTCATACTAAAATTCATTACTAAAATACACGCCTTGGTATTCTCTTCGGCAGAGTAAATTAATCTTAAATGAGATGAATATCCCATAATTTTGACATATTTTGTAGTTTATGGTTCCTGAACAGTTACAATATTAATACAGTGATCTTCTGCACTCTTCCAAATTTCATCTGCCACCATCCTTGATTTCTGTCCATTAATTTTCATAATTTGACTTAAGTCAAAATTATGAAAATTAATGGACAGAAATCAAATTATAATTGTTCTTATATATGCTTCTTCCAGAGGCTTCTGACATTCAAAATAATTGGCGTAATGATATAATTGGCATATTGATGGTAATGATAATCTCTCTTACAATGCTTGCAGTTTATGCAGCCAGGTGGCTCACTTTTATAACGACACTCAGCAAAGATGTGACCACTTCTATTACATTATTTTCCCCAGAACAGAAGTTAAACTATCTGTAATTACTCGTGTCATTTGTTGATCCCCCATTGTGTATTCAGGATACAATTGCACATCTCCAGTATGTGGTGATCTCCCCTGAGTCCAAGGATGCCCTCATAATCATGAGTAAGGGTCCGCTTACTTCCTTTGCTGCCACTTATAATATAACTGGATAGATTCCAACCACCACAAATAACTTTCTTATGTTTAACTTCAACTCCACATGCTCTCAGTTATTAAAAAATCATTTTGCTCCAAGCTGGAGCTAAATGATTTTTTAGTCTGATAAGCTTCTGGCTGCCACTTCTCTACAGAATTCCTCATGTATGAATGTAGATGCTAAATAGTCACCGAGTTTGTCAGATGCAAGATCATCAACAGTCGAACCATCAATATCAAGTAGACCAACCTGAATCATCCCCTTCCTTCTAGAGTTTATATACGTATTCTTTGCTGAGTGTCATTTATATAAGAAGTCTTTGCTGTTTTTCTTTACATCCTTTGCCAAAGATTTCTCGTAATCTACCTTTATCTGCCTAACCAACTTTGTTACTTCATTACAGATTAGCTTATATTTACCATAGGCTTCTGTGTCACTTGGTAATTTATATACATTCCATGCATTTTTCTTCTCTACCACAAGTCTCATTAGTTCATCTGATGTCCAATTAGGCCTAAACCTTGAACAGTATTTCTTAGTTGATATGAAAAGCATAGTAGCTTCCAACATTAATTCCTTGTATGCTTCCCATTAAGAATTAGCTGTTGGTAACATCATCAGTTTGCCTGCTGTATAGAATTGAAAAACTGTCCAAGACCATCTGCAAATTCTTAACGCACGAATAATCACTGGCAATAATCAAATCAAGAGTATTACTCCCTCTGGTTGCCTCTCAAAAATGCTGCTAAAGAAAACAATCATCGAATAAATACACAAATGTTTTGCTAGTGGGTAGTTTGTGACAACCCACTAGTTCCAGTCAATGTCTAGGTAGTTAAAATCCTCCATTATAAGACACTAATCATCAGAGTCATTAGGCCTATAGCACACTCCTACTCTCATTTTTGCTTTCCCAGTGCTTGTCATGCCAAACCGACTCAACATTGCACTGTCCCCATGTCAACTGGATGCAATTTCTTAGATTTTTGTGTTTCTTAACTAACAGCATAACCCCTCCACCCTTCCTATCCTTTCTGTACATATTGTACTTCTCATATTCCAATTCTGCATTGCTTATATCTGTGACACCATGTCTCTGATATCCCAACAATCTGCCTTTGATATCTTGACTAGCACTTCAAGCTCATCAAATTTATTAACTATACTCCTATCATTGGTGTACATGCAAGTATACATGCACCTGTTTCTATTCTTAGTTACCCTAACACAGCCCATGTATTTACTTGATCCACTATGACTCCCAGCAGTCCTGGAAATCCCCATTGCCTTGCTTTCTAGGCTGCTGCTCAATTGCATTTCAATAGAAGTAGTGCAAGAATCACTTTTACCTCTGCCAGCGGCTACTGTTAATCTATTAGTCCATGTATCCTACCAAGCTAGCAGTTTTCCAACCATCTAACTCTGCCTTGATAGCATCAGCAAATATTCTTGCACCCTTTCTATTTAAATGTATCCCATCCCTGTAGAAGCAGTCTCTCCTGTCAACAAGCACAGACCAGGCTGCAAAAAATTCTACCCCTTAAGCCTTGCACAATCTCTCCATGGCCGAATTGATTGACAAGGCTCTCGTCGTATATACTCTCCGATCGTGTCTGGGCGGAATTGCAAACACTTTCAAATTTAACCCTAACTCACAAATTTTTTTTTCAACATTGACCTGTACTTAAGTAAATCTGCAGATTTACTACTGTTAATGTCATTAGTGCTAACGTGTACAATAATATCGCCCTTTGTACCCTTTAAAGACAATATCTGCTCTACATCATCATATCCTGGTCCTATTCCACCTATCCTTTTTGCACAATATATTACTCATCTCCCTAACAAATTCATGGACAATAATTAGCTGCTGTGGGACTAGTGCATTCTGCCTTTGAAGATTGCCACTGTGTAGCCTGATGCACAAGAGTGAGCTCCAGTGTTCAGTTGGGCAGTTGAGAGCTTGATGGTTTCCCATTTTAATACCTTCAAGGGCCTCTACCTGATTCTTCAAACTCTCATAGATGCCCATCAGAATGTCTAATTTCTTGACACTCTCTACACCTAGCATATACAAAGACATCTTCCTTGGCTATCATGTCCTGTTCCAGAAAGATCTGCAAACATTTCAATGTTGCCCATTTCTTTTTGCTGTGATGCATTGGAGAATCATCCCCTTCCGTTCTCCTCCAAGCCACAGCACTCCTGCTACTTTGTGCCCATTGCTTTGCTGCTCTAGTCTGGGGCATGATTTCTGTTTGAATACAATTGATTAACAATGAAAATTAATAAATTAATAAATTTAATTAATTAATTGTCAATACCACACTAATCTAATAGATTCCTAAATGCAGTGATATGTATTACACTATCTAGTTTTACGTTAAACCTTTCGCTAATAAGTTTGGAATATACATTAGTCAATAACGACCACAATGTTAAATTAGTTATATCCCTAGTTAAACACAAAAATGTATGTGTAACAAGTGATTTGGAGTTATAGCATTAGCAAAGGCACATGATGCAAGAAAGCAAGCTTATATAGCATCAGCCAAAAGAAAAGAAAAAAAAAAAAAAAAAAAAACCCTTATTTCACCAATCAACTTGCTCCAAATGTTTGTCAAGTTCTGCCTTAAACTATTTAAGCTATCAACTTCTACAACGACAGATGGAAGTTTGTTCCACCAATCAATAACCCGCTGGCAAAAGGCAAACTTCTGCAAATCTATCCTACAACCATCTTTCCTCGATTTGAATTTATGCCCTCTCAGGCGATTATTCTGAGCAAGAAAAAGAAACCCATCCGCATTGAGCATGCCTAACCATTCAAGGCTTTATACACCTCAATCAGATCACCTCGCAGGTGCCTAGTCTCCAGACATTGTAATTTGCAAAACTTAAGCCTTTCTTCGTAACAGCAGCATTTTCGGCATCACTAATCATGTTGCCCTTCTCTGTACTCGTACCAACAGCTCTATATGTAGTACTTTACATTTGTCAATGTTAAACTTCATTTGCCACCTCTCAGCCCATCTGCTCAACTTTTCTAGATCCTGTTGCAGCAGTGTACTGTCATTAGTGTCATTACAACCCTGCCAACCTTCATATTGTCTGCAAACTTGGACATTAAGCCTAATATACTATCATCAATATCATTTATAAATACAAAAAACAAAAATGGACTTAATAACATTAGTCCACGAAGAGCAGTGTCCATTGATTACCACTCTCTGTCTTCTCCCACTCAACCATCCCTTTAAATGTTATATATTATAAGTTTTAATTATAATATACAGCCAGATTGACTATATCATGTGCCGTAGGGGGCATCTAAAGGAAATGAGGAACAGCAAGGTGATAAACAGAGAAAGTGTGTCTGCACAACATAGATTGCTTGTGGCCGATTGGGAGGTTGCAGTGGACAAAAGTAGGAAATATTCAGGACAGAGGGAGAAAAGGATAACGTGGTGGAGATTGAAAGAGGAGGGTTTGAGGAAGGAGTTCAGGGAAAAGGTGCTAAAAGGAATAAAGTTACCAGAAGACATGCAAGAGTGGTGGAAAACAAATAGTTGTTTCTTAAGGAAAATTGGTGAAGAGCTGTTGGGGAAAACATCAGGAAAGGGAACACCGGAGGGAAAGGAGGCTTGGTGGTGGAATGAGGAAGTGCAATCAGCGATAAAACAAAAGGAGATGAAGAAAAGATGGGATGTAACAGGTAGCCAGGAAGATAAAGAAGCATATACAATATCAAATAAGGAGGCAAAAAGGGCTGTGGCAATAGCAAAGGCAGTGTACGAGGCCTATGGGGAACTGGAAAGGAAAGAGGGAGATTAGTTTATTCAAATTATAAATCAGAACATTCTAGAAATTTTTTCACCAAGCTGTTACAAGATCGAAGGACTTCTCATCAATAAAACAGATAAAAGATGAGAGGGGAATGGTTATACAGGACCCGGAAAAGGTTAAGGAAAGGTGGAAAGACTATTTTAAGAAGCTATTAAATGAGGAAAACCCAAGAGCACTATGCGAGGATGGAGAGATGAATATGAGAGTAGTGGAAGACATAAGCAGGAAAGAAGTGGAAAGTGCACTCAGAAAAATGAAGAGAGGGAAAGCAGTAGGTGCTGATCAGATACCAGTAGAGATATGGAGTAGTCTGGAAGAAGGGATCGATATCCTATGGGACTTGATGGAAAAACTGTGGCCGCAGGAGAGGATAACCAATGAACTGAGGGAAGTATACTTGTGCCAATCTTTAAAGGAAAGGGTGATGTGCAGGAATGTGGGAACTATAGGGGAATAAAGTTAATGTCTCATTCTATGAAGATCTGGGTAAGAATTGTGGAAGGAAGGTTAAGGCAGGAGACAGAAATAGGAGAGGAAAAGTTTGGTTTCATGCTGGGAAGAGGAGCAACAGATGCGGTCTTTGCTTTAAGGCAGGTGATGGAAAGATAGAGGGAGATGCAAGTAGAGTTGCACATGGTGTTAATAGACCTGGAAAAAGCATATTATAGAGTGCCCAGACAAGAGGTAAGGAGATGTATGAGGGAGTAGGGTACATCGGAAAAGTACGTAAGGTTTGTGAAGGATATGTACGAGGGAGCGGCGACTCAGGTTAAGAGCAGTGTAGGTATGACTGAGGGGTTCTCTGTAGAAGTTGGACTGCACCAGGGATCAGCTCTTAGCCCATATCTGTTTGATCTGGTAATGGATGTGTTGGTGAGAGAAGTGAAGAGTATAGCACCATGGAGTATGCTGTTTGCAGATGATATCATACTGTGCAAACCATCCCAAGGAAAGGTAGAGAAGAAACTGAAGGAATGGAGGAAAGCGTTGGAAGAGAGAGGCATGAGGATAAGTAGAACAAAGACAGAATATATGGTATTGAATGGAGAAGTTGAGAGTTCTATAAAACTGCAGGAGGAAAAGCTACCATCTGTTTCGAAATTTAAGTATCTGGGAACGTTGAGAGGGATGGAGGATTGAGTGCAGAAATACAGCACAGAGTGCAATGTGGATGGCTGAACTGGAGAAAGATGAGTAGGGTGCTGTGTGATAAGAAAGTTAATTGTAGAATGAAGGGAAGAGTGTATAAAACTGTGGTTAGACCCACATTGATGTACGGTGCTGAGACATGGGCTGAGACATGAGGATGCTAAGATGGATGTGTGGTGTGACGAGGAAGGACAGGTTAAGAAATGACTACATTAGAGGTACAGTTAAGATGGGGCCTCTGAGTAAAAAAATACAGGAATCTAGGTTGAGGTGGCTTGGTCATGTGAAACGAAGAAGTGAGGAGCATGTAGGGAAGAGGTGTGAGGAGCTGGAGGTGATAGGGAAGAGGAAGAGGGGGAGACCTAAGCTGAGATGGAAGGACAAGGTGGCAGAGAATTTGAAAGAGAGAGTGGATGGAGGAGAGAGGAAGCCCTGGTTAGAATTAAGGAAGGGAATGCCGACCCTATATGAACGTGGGAAGAAGGCGAGGACAAAGAAGAGGAAGAATTATAATATATAACAAAATTATTGAACTCACACCACCCTAATTGATTCAAACTTTAGAGCTACCTATTTACTATAATTAAAAATTTGAATTCCCCTACCACTCACACTATACTAACAATGGTGACAAGATTCAAACGAAACAACAATTCTACATATATTAAGTAGTAACCTACAAAATTCAAGCTAAATTAAAAATAAAAAGAGTGACGAGCACAATAAAGCTACTTAGAGTATGACATAATATGACAGTTAAGTCAATAAAAGTACAAAAAGGCTTCAAAAACTTATTTCTTGGAGCTGTAAATTCACTGCCCACACATGAATAACCTCATCCAAAGAAGTAACAACATTTGAATGAAATTCCACCCTTGAAACCAACAGTAGTTTCATCTAATGAAATAATTCTTCCTAAAAGAAAATATTCATGATACTTTTCAATCAGATCACAAAATATATTTTTCCTTTAAATTTCTTTCATTTCCTATTTTCTTAGTGGGCAAAGATAGAATATCCAAAATATCAGCAGATATTTTGAAACACATTCTTGAAAAACAATATTCTGTCTATTCTTCAGACCAGTATTCATTCATATTCCTTTTCTTTTTTTTTTTTATTTAATCCTATGCTAACACCAAAAAATATCTTCAGTTTATTCAAATTATAAATCAGAACATTCTAGAAATTTTTTCACCAAGCTGTTACAAGATGTTGATGCTGTGTTCAAATATTTTGCTTTTAACACAGTTACAAGATACCCTGAGACTTCTAAAATGAAGAAAAATAACTGATGCCTGCATTTTAACTACTTTTCATTGTTTAAATGCAATAACAGTGATAATTACCCCAGCATAGTGGGAAACAAATTTCAAAATCAGCAACTAATTGTTGTAGTCACCATAACATTGGATGTGAAGCAGAATTTTATGATATGCAGCTGCCGCTACATCACACTGCAAAGAGTTAAAAGTTTGTATGATTGTGCCATAGTACCAATGATGCTAAAACAACTAAAGGGATGATCTGGCATACATATAATGAATATGTCCCAATTGCTGCAGATTATTCATGATGGCAACACCTGTAATAAAAGGCATGAGCTTATTAGCAAGAAATCTTTCCTTTGTGTGAACTGCATTGGCCAATGGTATAGATAGATACCTATTTCCGTTATTGATGCTTTCATACTGACCTTGGATGAATAAATGAAAAGCCAACACTGCTTGGGGACGCTCTCCATATGTAACTCTCTCATTAATTCCTGGACATTGTTACAATAAACCAAAGCAACATCCATGGAGCAGTAGGTCATTAGGTTAGATTGCCTCTTCCTATAAAAAGACACCTTGACCCTATTCAAGAAGATTCCACTACTGAAATTGTGATCCTAGTAATTGAACCTTGGTTTTGGAGAGGTCCAAATCTCTGACCAAATCATTCAATTCTACCTGAGTGATTAGATGCAACTTTGTAGTATCAAGAGTTGAAATGTCTGGATCTGTAGTCGTAGTTCCTGCATCTTCTGGAGACCCCTTTTCCAATTCTGAATCAGAGCAAGACCATAAGTTTCTGGTGGCTTTGTATCATTATGAGGAAATGGCCTTAGAGCAGAAGGTATGCTGGGATACTCTACTCTATGTTAGGATTTCCCAGAAAAACCAGAAATATTGGTCATGCAAAAGTAACAATCATTTATGTGGTCTCGAGGTTCCTGCCATATCACAGGAACAGCAAAAGTCATTGATTTATGACTACTACTCTAGGCCAGCCTGTTAATGTTCTTGAACATGAGCTACAGGAAATCTTTGGAGCATTTATCTTGATCTCTGACCATACATCCAAAATAGCGTTCATAGGCTTTTCTAGTTGTGACAGTGACTTCCACTGCGATTTTAATACCACTCCTCCACAAATGTAGCAAAAGCTATCAGGCTTATTTCGGCGGCAACAACAACATATTTCGGGTATGGGTGAGGTATGAGCACACAAGAACACAATTAAGAAACTGTAGATTTTTATTTCTAATTTAAACAGTTCACGATTTGCACTAATGCACACAACACTTGTTTACTAACACTGATGCAGGCGAGTGGTCGGGAGCGAGAGTGCAGTAGCACATACCCTTTGAGTGAACCAGGGTTTCAAACCCGTGACTGCTAAATACAATTAATGTTTGTATTGATAATTTATTGTAAATTCCTGACCTGGTGCTCATGCCGGAGTATAAACAAGAACATTTTAATTCACTAAAACACTTGTTCACTTTTTTTGCCACTTTCTCTCTGAAACATACACTTTTTGAAATTATGAAATCAAGAGGGATTACCGTTATTTTTAATACAGGGCTTTCCAATAGTAACGCTCGATTTTTGTAACGCAATAAAACAAATTGTGAGAGTGATAGTGATCTATTTTTATTTTTATTATGAAGTATATGTGTTAACATTATGTTTTAAAAATTATATCAGATAAATGTCCGCCGCGGCTTTGTCTGGTTTGGTTAATCCTGGATACCCAATTGGTGATGACGTTATCGCATAAAAGTGGCTCAATTTCAGCAATAACGCGCCTAATGTAACTTTTTCGGAATGTAGTGGGACCTCATGAATCTCCCGTGGGTTTTCGTCGCTCCAAATTCGGCAATTTTGCTTGTTAACAAAGCCACTTAACCAGAAATGAGCCTCGTCACTAAAACATTATTTATTTTCGCCCAAAATCAGGATTGACCTCCAACTGCTCTAGCGCCCAATCAGCGAATGAACGCCGCTGCGCATGATCGTTGGGCTTTAGTTGTTGGGTTAATTGCACTTTATAAGGGTGAAGCCCTAAGTCCTTATGCAGGATTCGCCAAGTTGTCGTCGAAGACAGGCCAAGTTCTTGAGCCCGACGCGGAATGGACTGTTGCGGATTCTCACGCACACTTTCCCGGACTGCAGCAATATTTTCAACGGATCTTGCGTTTCGCTGACGTACAGGCACTTTCAGATTTGCCACAGACCCAGTTGCTTCGAATTTGTTTATTAAACGGCGAATTGTGGATTCTGAAGGACGTTCGTCGACACCATAAACTGCACGGAGTGCACGAAACGTTTGACGAATAGAACATTGGTTTTGATTTTTTACAATTTCGACTCGTTGCTCAGTCGTGTAACGCTCCATAATAAAATGAGGAGACTAACTGAATACGGCTACCAAAGATACCACCTGTGTGACTGTCGACTTCGTCATGCGCTGTTGCCAAACATCGAGCGTTACTATTGGAAAACCCTTTATAAGATGCTTCTTTTTCAACCAACTCTCCTAGTCCAATGCATTAACAATTCTTTGTAAAGGCAATATAAAATTTATAAAAAATGTTAAACATCTTCCCCACTGTCAGAACAATAGTGTTCCAAACCCCACAGTCTCAATATTGAATAATCAACCCAACTTCGGTCTACAACCACCATACCTCTGCCAGCAAGGAAAACATTAGATCATCGACAGTAAAATTTTAATTTTAAAATTAAAATGTCTAAAAAGCTTAGCTGCATATGAAACATTTATTTTCTTCATTCCTTAAATTGGGCTGAAACTTTTTGAAGCAACATGTTCACAGGAATAAGAGCAACATACACACAATTAACCTGAAACCTGTCTTATGTAGTAATGTTTGTTCTTCATGCATATGCATAAATGACCAATCATCGGATAATAAGAATGGTCTACAGATATTGATTGAATTTTTACATAGCTTCATCTCTAGGGTTTCTACAATAAGTAATTTATGGTAATTATGTTGAATATTTATTATTTTTCTTTCATTAAAGCCGAATGAATGTTGTTCATTTTTTGTATGAAACGAAAGTTCCGATGCATTTGAACAACTCGCCCGAACTGAAGCTTCGTGTTGTTTTGCTGGAAGCTGTGCCACCAGTTGTTTTCCTGGAAGCTGTGCCGTGGTAGATCCTATATAGACTGCATCACAATTTTTACACTCGATGCTGTATACAAGGTCATGTTGTGATTGAAATGTAGTATTTGGCAGTCGGTTTCTAAAGAACAGTTATAATTTATTCATGGGTTTTGCTATAGTTTTCATGTCGGCGCCCCTGCATATTTGGTTAAGTTTATTGTACCAATACACAACATATGGAATGGTAATGAAATGTATTTTGGCCATGTCAGATTTTCATACAATGTGTTGTGAGGTTGGTATTTATTTTTTTCCATGCTAGTGCTTTAACTTTATTTATAGAGGTTAAAGGGTAATCCCTATTTATGAATCTTCTAGTTAGTTCATTTATTTATGTCATTAGTGAAATCTGGGTGGAAGAATATTTAAAAGTGTTAAGAAATTGATTCAACATGACCGATTTTTTATAAGAATAGGGATGATAACTAGGGAAATGTAAAAGCATTCCCCTATTGGTAGATTTTCTATATATACTAAAATTTTTGATAAACAAAAATGCTTGCGTGGTACAGAACCCACTCATAGGAACTTCTTTACTGATATATATATATATATATATATATATATATAATATATATCAGTAAAGAAGTTCCTACAAACTTCTTTACTCATATATAGAAACATTCCACCTTTCTTCCGAATGTAACAATATTCTAGAATTCTCGAATGCCGTAGAAAGCTCCGGAATGCTCTAGAAATCTCTCAAATGTTCTAGGAAAAAAAATTAAAAAAATCAATAGATAAAACAGATGGAAAAGATGATTAGCACTAGTAGAGGCACACGATGCAAGAAAGCAAGCTTATGCAGCATCAGCCAAAAAAAAAAAACATGCTCCCATTTCACCCCTCCATTCGTTCCCAATACCTGTCCAGCTCAGTTTTAAATTTATTTAAGCTATCAACTTCCACAACAAAGATGGAAGTCTGTTCCACCAATCAACTACCCACTGGCTAAAGGCAAACTTCCGCACATTATCCTACAACTTTCTTTCCTCAATTTGAATTTGTGCAATCTCAGGTGATTATTCTGAGCAAGAGGACGAATACCATCAGCATTGAGAATGCTCAAACGATTCAAGGCTTTATCCACCTCAATCAGATCACCTCGCAGGTACCTAGTCTCTAGACACTGTAATCTGCAAAACTTAAGTCTTTCTTCGTAAGAGCAACCCTTCGTTCCATTCACTAATCGTGTTGCCCTTCTCTGTACTCTAACAGCTCTACATCCTTCTTAAAATGAGGCCTCCAGACCTGTATACAGTACTCAAGGTGTGGCCTGACCATTGCCTTATACGAGGGGATAATCACCTTATCCATGCTAGAAAAATTCCTGTATATCATTGACAAGACACCATGAGCTACTCTTGCAGACCATCTGCACTGCTCAGAAAAACTTCATATCTGCCTGCACAATTACCCGCAGGTCTTTTTTTTTTACCTTTTCATTCTCTACCACTGTCAGTGTAGTACCACAAGTTGATACGTTACTCTGGGGTTACCGCTTCCCATAATTAGTACTTCACATTTGTCAATGTTAAACTTCATTTGCCACCTCTCAGCCCACCTGCTCAACTTTTCTAGATCTGTTGCAGCAGTATACTGTCATTAGTGCCCTTAACAACCCTGCCAACCTTCATATCGTCTGCAAACTTGGACATTAAGCTGATATACCATCATCAATATCATTTATAAATACAGAAAACAGCAATGGACCCAACACTGAAACATGAGGGACTCCACTAATAACATTAATCCACGAAGAGCAGTGTCCATTAATTACAACTCTGTCTTCTCCCACTCAACCATCCCTTTATCCATAGCAGCAATTTGCCTCCAATGCCACACTGCTCCAATTTGTGCAGCAGTCTTCCATGTGCAGCAGTATCGAAAGCCTTTCTAAGATCCAAATATATGATATCAAAGTTATTCCCTGTATCCATTTTCTTTGTGACCACATCATAGTATCCAATCAAATTGGTCAGACAAGACTTCCCCTTAACAAAACCATGCTGTGTCCGAGCTATAATTGAAGTCTTGTCTATATGATACTGCAGTGCCTCTTTAACCAGTTCCTCCATTAATTTCCCTGGAACCAACTTAAACCAACTATAGATCTTGGTTATCATTAACCTATATTTGAAAACTGAGGTGCTGAGAACTTTTTAAGCACATAACTGAGTTTCTGAACATATTTCCTATGAAAATTTGCTGAAATTATTTAAGGGAGGAAATTGATGCCGACCAATGTTATTGGTCTATCAGGTTTCAGTGGAAATTAAGAGGGGATCATTGAATTTCCTCTTAATGTCATCACAAAACATAAATCATCAGTCCCTTCAACTAACCCAAACTATCTGAGAACAGATCCATCATTTATTTCCTTATCTACCAGCTTTCAATGTGGAAACAGCCAAAAAAGCATGGAATCAGGACTGCTTCTATGTTGGGATTAGAACTTTTTAATCACACCTCCTATACCTATATATATTATCAAATCACACTCTGCACCCATCTCCCCCCCTAACTCCCTCTCTCTCTCTCTCTCTCTCTCTCTCTCTCTCTCTCTCTCTCTCTCTCTCTCTCTCTCTCTCTCTCTCTCTCTCTCTCTCTATATATATATATATATATATATATAAAATATTAAGGATAATAGAAAATTATTAGAAAAATTAATCAATCCAATAATAATACCATCAGGGACCTAAGAAAACGCAAAAAAAAAAAAATTATCGCTTTTTATCGACAATCTATATGATTATTCAGACTGAAGAATGACTGAAGGCAAAAAACGACATGAGGTTCTCTGTTTCTGTGACGATCAATATATGCTAAGTAATTTAAATCTAAACCAAGTATAAACCAGTATAGGCCAAGTATAAATCGAATGTAAATAAAAAGCTAAGAAATTAAGAAATTTTAGAATTATTAGAATCAAATGTAAGAAATATAAGTAATATAAGAAATATAAGTAGAATATAAATGTAAGCATATATTAATCATCGTTGACCTGACAGAGAACGTAATTTAATGATTAAAATAAGATTAAATATATAATACATACTAGATAGTATGAAACAGAGCTGTAATACTCAATATGTTCTACGTTGATAATAATATTAGTAAATTAATAAGAGGAATTTACCTCAATATAGTACGTGGAACACTTCCGTATGATACCCTCCAGAAATTAAAACGGAAAAAAACGAAAAAAATCAACAACTTACCGGTACATTAAAGTAAAATATAAATAATTAAATAATTAAAGTAAAATATAAATAATTAAATAATCGATTTAACACAATTCAAAATCAATTTAAAACAATTAAAATTCAAATTAACGCAATTAAAAGAATCTAACGAAAATATTCAAAACGATTTTCTTCCTGAAGCTGACAATGCTTTTCGACCGACTGTCGTGATCACAGGAATGAAAATTACTGAATCAGGCTAAACCTGCAACTTAAATAGTGATTATATGTCTTCGCACATGCACGTAAAGGTCCATGCATCGGAGATCAAATATGACCGCCGAACATTAACAGAATTCTCGTGTAATTTAATTTCAACAGTTTCTGCAATTAATAGTCGTGTATAATTACGTTGAACGTTAAGTATTTTGGCCTCGTTAAATAAAAAAGTATGTTTTTCGTTAATGGCATGAAAGGCTAATTCTGACGCTGCTGAACGAGAAGCACGAACTGAGGCTTCATGTTGATTTACACGAATATTAAGAGAAAACCGCGTCGAACCTTGGCAAGACGAGTCGCAATCACCGCAAGAAATGTATACTAGATCATTAATTTGTGTTGCGAACGCGGAAAGAACCGAGCGATTGTTCAGTATAGTGTGTAACTTCCGTATAGGCCTAGCTATAATTTTAAATTCGGTATCTTTAAAGAATCTGTTAAGCTGTTTGTGCCACTGTTCAACATATGGGACAGAAATAAAGTATTTTTTGATATTACCATTTTGTATCCTATCCTCAGCTTGTACCCTAATTCGATTTATTGTGTTAATGGGATAACCCCTGTTCAAGAATCTGCTAGTTAATATTTGTATTTCTGAGTCCAAAGCAGAATCCGTCGTTGAATATTTATAGGCATTTAGAAATTGATTAAAGATAATCGATCTTTTGTAGGTGAACGGGTGGTAGCTATTATAATGTAGAAGCATACCGGTGTTTTCGGTAGATGCAAAATTGTATTTTGTTCGAGTCCCGGGTAAGCGTGAAATTTAGAAAGTTTAATGACTTAGTATCCATATCTTCCCTTTCCAATGTAAATTTGAGTCTAGAATGAATATTATTAAACGAATGTAAAATGACTTGGATAGTACTACTATCGGTAATAACTAGAACATCGTCTAAATACCTCCCATAGTATGTGATACGGGGACGAAAAGGTGTCAAATGTATCTGCTCAATCGTTGAGAGATAGATCTCTGACATTAAGCCACTCAGGCTCAAACCCATTGGTAATCCAAAAATTTGTTTGTACACCTTGTCTCGAAAGGTGATGTAGTTAGTCTCAACTAATAGTTTAATTAAGTGAAAAATTTCCTTAATAGGCAGCTTCGTAAAATTAATCGGTGTCGAGTTTTTATTTAACATATCCCAAATAATATCTAATGTGTATTCAACGTTTACATTTGTATATAATGAGGTAACAGCTATCGAGAATAAATTGTCATTGTCGCCCAGTCTACAGTCTTTAAGATTATTAAATAATGTATCGTAATTAGCATTAGTAGAGGCATTTGATGCAAGAAAGCAAGCTTATGCAGCATCAGCCAAAAAAAAAAAAAAAAAAGTAACATAAATAAATAAAAATAACCACTTCCACTTCACCCCTCTGTTCGTTCGAAATACCTGTCCAGCTGAGCCTTAAACTTATTTAGGCTATCAACTTCCACGACAAGGGATGGAAGTCTGTTCCACCCACCAACCACCCGCTGGCTAAAGGCAAATTTCCGCACATCTATCCTACATCTGTCTTTCCTCAATTTGAATTTATGCCCTCTCAGGTGATTTTTCTGAGCTAGAGGAAGAATCCCATCAGCATTGAGCATGCTCAAACCATTCAAGGCTTTGTACACCTCTATCAGATCACCCCGCTGGTGCCTAGTTTCCAGACACTGTAATTTGCAAAACTTAAGCCTTTCTTCGTAAGAGAACCCCTTTGTCCCATTCACCAATCTAGTTGCCCTTCTCTGTACTCGTTCCAGCAGCTCTACATCCTTCCTGAAATGAGGCCTCCAGGCCTGTATACAGTACTCTAGGTGTGGCCTGACCATTGCCTTATACAAGGGAATAATCACCTCCTTATCCCTGCTAGAAAAATTCCTATATATCATTGACAATACACCATGAGCTACTCTTGCAGCTCGTCTGCACTGCTCAGAGAACTTCATATCTGCCTGCACCACCACCCCCAGGTCCCTTTCATTCTCTACCACTGTCAGTGTAGTACCACAGAGTTGATACGTTGCTCTGGGGTTGCTGTTTCCCATATGTAGTACTTTACATTTGTCAATGTTAAACTTCATTTGCCACCTCGAAGCCCATCTGCTCAACCTTTCCAAATCCTGTTGCAGCAGCATAGTGTCAGCAGCATAATTCTTAATCCCCAATTGTATAACCTGTCTAAAAGGTTTTATAATGTTATATACATGTGTGGCTAAGGCTGAAAATGCCGAGTTCCTGTAGGAAACAATAGATCGAATCGGAAATCCAGGCTTGTGTAATTTTACCTGACAAAAAGTGCAGGAATATTGTATGTTCTGGACTTCAATTCCTTCAACTGAACCATAGTAATGTAGTCGTTTTTACGGTATGTGGTTAACGTTTTATTGTATTGATTTACCAAATTGGTAAACAGTGCCGGGTCCACTTCACGATAAGTGGAGGTATCAGACACAACTGAATCTAACTTATTAATATAATCATGTTTATCTAGTATTACCACTGTATCTCCTTTATCTGCCCTCTGTATAATAATGTCCTTATTTTCTCGAAGTTCTCGTAAAGCTGAACCGTCATGTGTATTCAATTTAGGAAGTCGCGTTTCTTTTATGTTATTCACTACTTGGTTAACTTGTTCAATAAATACATCTTTTTGTGGAACATTACAAAGTCCAAATTCAATATCAATTACGCATTGTTTTTTTGGCAGCTTTCGAGGTGGTAAATTATAATTTAATCCTTTGGATAAAAGTGAAATCTGGTCCTGCGATAGTGTACATGAGGAAAGATTTGTAACCTGTTGATATGTCGGTTCTTTGGATACAGGGTGAGGGGGTGTTCGTGAACTAGCCGACATATTCTGTGGTAGTGCGTTATGTGTCTGTGGGGGGGGGGGATGTCACCCAACTCGTGTGAACTTGGTCACAAGCTCGCGACAATGTGTTAGAATTCGCATGAACGTGTCTTGAACTATTCGATAATGTGGCAAAGGGAAATTGTGGGAGCGAAGTTAAAAAAAATTTAATTAATGATATTGAAATTTCGCAAGATTATTTAATGAAAAAACTTTCGAGCCTACAGACCAGTAAAGCTCCTGGAGTTGATGGAATATACCCTATAATCTTAAGAGAGGCGGCAAGCGAGTGCATTGAACCATTGAGGCTAATTATGCGAGCATCATTAGACTCTGGGGAGATTCCCTTGGATTGGAAAAGTGCAAATGTATCTCCCATACATAAGGGCGGCTCTAAAAGTGAAGTTGGAAATTATCGACCTGTCAGTCTGACTTCAGTAGTAGGGAAAATCATGGAGGCAATGATCAAGGGTGGAATTCAGGATCATTTGGATCGAATTGAAATTCTCAAGGATACTCAGCATGGTTTCGTAAAGGGAAAATCATGTTTAACAAATCTGGTTCGCTATTTCGAAAGGGTCACTCACGAGCTGGATTTAGGGAATAATTTCGACATAGTTTATTTAGATTTCAGCAAAGTTTTTGACTCAGTGTTCCACATGAGCGGTTGTTTTATAAGCTGGAACAGGTTAGAATCAATGGGAAAATCCATAGATGGATAGAAGGATGGCTTCAGGGCAGGAGGCAGAGGGTTGTGATAAATGTCTATTCCTCAGATTGGGTTGATGTAAGAAGTGGAGTTCCCCAAGGATCAGTATTAGGACCACTGTTGTTTTTAATTTTCATAAACGACATTGATGAAGGGATAGAGGGCGTGATGTCTAAATTTGCAGATGATGTTAAAATTGGGAGGGTAGTTAATGATCACTGTCAAGCTGAGCTTCTTCAGAGAGACCTAGATAGACTTCAGGAATGGTCAGAAAAATGGCAGCTGTGCTTTAATCCAACAAAGTGTAAGGTATTACACCTGGGAAACAGTAATCCCAAAAAAAACTTATTCACTTGGTGGAGTTCAACTAAACCCAGTACTGGAGGAAAGGGACTTGGGTGTTACGATACGGTCAGACATGAAATTCTCTGAGCATTGTAAACAGGTTGCAAGGAAGGCCCATGGTGTCCTATCGATGATCTATCGAACTTTTGCAAGTAGAGATAGGGACGTGATAATCCCATTATATAAGGCTTATGTTAGACCACACTTGGAATACTGTGTTCAAGTATGGAGACCGCACCTGAAGAAAGACATCGAGCTTCTTGAAAGGGTGCAAAGAAGGGTAACTCGCCTGGTGAGATCGGCAAAGGGGCGTCCTTATGAAGAAAGACTTCGAATATGTGGGTTGCAGAGTTTGGAAACTAGACACCTTAGAGGAGATTTGATTGAGGTGTTTAAGGCTCTGAGAGGCATCAGTAAAATGAATGAGGACAAAATTTTCAAGATTATAAATGATGCTAGAACTAGGGGACATAAATTCAAGTTACGGGGGGAAATGTTTAGATTGGACTGCAGGAAGTTCTATTTTAGCCAGCGAGTTATAAATTACTGGAGTAAGTTGCCTTCATGGGTGGTAGAGGACGACAGTTTGGGGAAATTCAAAGGTCATCTGGATAGTACTTTCGGGTAAGGGAAGCGCATAGGATGATAGGTTTAATTTCCTTTGTATTTATTTTTTATTTTATTTATTTATTTTTTTTATTTATTAATTATTATTATTTAGTTATTTATTTATTTTTTTTTTTTTTTTTTGTTTTTATCATTGTTTTGTACGGATTTTTTTTTTTTTTTTGGCTGGTGCAGCATAAGCCATAGGCTTTCTTGCACCTTGCGGCCGTTACTAATACTAATGTTTGCAACTTATTAACGTGTCTGTTTTTTATTTCTGAGACTTGTGCTTCCCGTCACAAATCTATGGAAGTCTTCAATACAGACCAATCGTTCGGATGTAGATAATTTTTTAATTTATCGCAAAGCTTCCTAACCTGGGAAAGGTATTTTTGTTTATCCGAATATCGAGATTTTAAGGCAAGCTTAACAATATTACGTGATGTCGCCAGTGATAGTTGTTTTATGCCTGAAATTTTTTGATTTAAATTCACCCTGGCAAACTTCGGAACGATGTTGTTTTGAAGGCAATATTTTAGGAAAGAAATATGGTAACTTTGGGCCGAGTACCTTAGTGTAGATTTAATGTAATTTTGTACCAAGCCATTCAAAAAATCTCCCATAATTGTGTGTATCGATTGTATACTACTGGAGAGACAGGAAGTGAATGAAATAGTCAATAAGAGTTTGAAAATTAATTAGATAGTATGAAACAGAGCTGTAGTACTCAATATGTTCTACGTTGATAATAATATTAGTTGTCGATTTTTTCGTTTTTTTCCATTTTAATTTCTGGAGGGTATCATACGGAAGTGTTCCACGTACTATATTGAGGTAAACTCCTCTTATTAATTTACTAATAATACATACTACATATTTACCGTATCTAGGACATAATGTAATAGTCGTCAAAATAATGTGGTGCCCCCTATGTGATGGACACGGTAAAAATAAATATAAATAAATAATTAAATTTAAGTTAACGCAAAGAGAAACATGCAGATAGTAAGAAGAAAAACTAAAGGAGTAGGAATAATAGAACCTGAACTCCACAAAGGTGAAAAATAGTTTCTCCTATGTCCTCGGATTGTCCTAATAATTTTGGAGAAATAAAAATAAAGAGTGTAGGACAGTTTAAAGACATTACAAGATATAAGTTGTGGCTCAGGTATGCCCGGGATCACAAACCCGTTCCTATAGTAGGACATTGCATGATTGCTTGCAACTGCATTGACCCATAAATATTAGTTACAGTTAGTGTCATTTTAACTTTCTTTTCTCTTTTATCACTAATATAATTATAAATATATATATATATATATATTAAACTATATTGGGAAGAGAAGAGAACTCAACTCAACCCTTGTGACGCACCTGCCTCTACCTTCTATTCTCCTCATATTCCCACACCCCATATTTCCAGTGGTCCCAAAATCATAGAAGCAGTGTATTCATGATCACTGTATTAGTATTATATACTGCCTAGCCACTTTATTATAGCCATGGAAGTTTGAGCAATATGCAAAAATATAGAAATCAAAAAAGGTCAATGTGTGTGTGTGAGAGGCATGCAAAACATACTGCACTATAAAGCTGTAGACCAGACTAGTGCCAAAACCAGTTTACCTGCAATAGAGAATGGACAGGCTTTATGGACTTTCACTGAGGTATGATGGTCAGTGCATACTGCAGCAGAGATGATGACTGCACTTATTACGTGTTCAAAGATTAGTATCCATGAAATTTAGCCAAAAATGTAACTTGATGGAATGAGATTCTCAATGTCTGGAGCAGATTATCAAGCATTTTTGTCACCAAATGGAATCTTGTCTCCAATCTTCCTACATCCATTTTTTTGTGTTTATCACTAATACTGCTGTGTTTAGTGATTGGTGTCGGAGATCACTGGCTTCCTTCTTTGTTAGGGTCTTTGAATGGTGTGGGTACTGATGCCTTGCAATATTCTTGCATTAAATGCAGAGATACTTTTCGGTACTAATGAAAGAGTGCACAAGGAAGAAACTGTATACTGCAGTGGAACCATCCTGATGGGCACCATCAGAACAGACTACTGGCAGAGGTATAATAGTGTGGGTACAGTTTCATGTCATACCCTTAATTTCCCAATCCCTCAGGAGGACACCATAAATGCCAAGGTGCAAAGTATGAGGTCAACACATCACTACAGATCAGGAACACCCACCAAATTTGCATGCTTATGCCAATAGATAGGGTACTTTCAAGATTACAATGTAATCATGAAAATATCTAAATAACCATGTTTACAATGTAAACATGGTTATTTAGAGAGAAAAATTTCATGAAAAATCACCATGTAAATATCCTTTCCTAATTATATTGTATTAAATTATTTACATTCAAAAACTGTAACTGCACCCAACCCTCAAACCACAAAATTAGCTGAAGACCAGACCCACAACCGAACCCAATGCAGGAGTCTAATATGAGTAGCAATAAAAAAAAAAGTATCAAAAGTAAGTGAATGCACATCTACAATAAAATGCTAAACCACCCACTTACTTCATATTATGCACATTGAGAACTTGTTCTACTGCTTCAGTCATTTATGTTTGGCATTAAGTCACAGTGTTTCTATGATGTGGTATACTGAATCACATACAAGAATAAAAAAACAATGTATATGCATTAAATTTTGTGTGAGAATCAGAAAGTGACCAAAACTTATCAACTGATGCAACTTGTACTTGAGGATGCAACAAAGGCGTGCACAAGTTTTTGTGTGGCTCTGTCATTTTAAAGGAGACAAACGTCTGTTCAAAGCAACAAGCATTCTGGACACCCTTTAACTAAAAGCAATGTATCAGCAGCTCAAGCATATAATTTAGGTTGAAATGGCAAAAAATTAGCAATTCCCCATTGCTACTATATATTTCTTAACACACACATTGGGCCATTTTATTTAGATATTTTGTAATTAAATGGATCACACCCAAGTTTATCTCAAGACTGGGTATAAAGAACAGAAATTATTCATTTGTTTGAATTATGGCTTTGTTTTGGAACGTGCAGAAACTGATAAATACCTTCTTACATACGCTCAGTGATCACCAAATTGTGATCACCTACCTAATATCTGCTCATAGTATAAAGTGATTCTTTTAAACATTCAGCAATAAAAATTTCCAAAATTAAAATACATGGGCCATGCCAACGTTCAACTCCATGTGAATGGCATTCCAGAAGTAAGTTCCAAGCATGAATTTAACTGAAGTTTCCAACAAGCAAAATTTTATACCCTCCCCCCCCCAAAAAAAAAAACCTTGACAACAACCTAGATTATTCTCCATTCCAATTTAGGTAGTAAACAGTTTTGTTTTTGTGTGAGACCTTAAGTTCAAGTTTTGCCATAACATGGTCCAGAATTTGCACCTACTAGTAATAATACTCTAAATGACTCAGGACATTTCTCTGACTCTCATCAATTGTATTTCCCCTCAATTCCCACTGGTAACTTACCTGCCTCTGCAATTAAAAATCTGATGTTCCTAAACATGTTCTCCACACAATTCCATACAACTACTTATATATGGTCTCTTCTTTGAAAACAGCAACACTCTTCTATTTTCTCTATCTTACTAATTAATTAATAAAAACACCAACATATGTTCTTAGCAACTTTACATCACATGCTCACTTTAACACTAATTATGAGTGGTGGTGAATTTCAAAATTACTACTCCAGATCAAGATTCCACTTCAAGATTCCAAATTGGAAAAGAAAAACACAACCAGAAATCATAAAATTCAAGTAATAAATAGAATAGGGATAAACAGATGTTTTGCAAGTCTTAAGTAAATAAGCGGTATTATAAGTCGTCATTGATAGATTATGTACCTTGCAACCCCTGCTGTCTTCACACCCGCCACTCAAAAAAAAAAAAAAAGAGACCAAATGTTTAGTTTATTTTAGGGCATTGCATCAATTGTTGTGTTCCGTTGCACCGTAAAAGTACAAATTTTGTTTCGTTATGTATGTCAGGAATGTCAGATTTTTTTTTTTTTAATAGTAGCTCTATTTTTTTTGTTTTTTTGTTTAGAAATCGCAAAATGATGGGCAAACGTTTGCCCATCATTCTAAACAAAAACTTGAAAATGGTGCATCCGTTAAATCACTAAAGAAGCACTATAACGTTGATGATCAAACCATATACGACATTTTAAAAAATAAAGGGAAGCTATTAGATTTAAAATCGACATCGTAAAAAATAAACGGAAGCATCGTACTGGACATGAGAGTAGTGCGTGGCAAGTTTTTTTCATTTTTTATCTATCACCATACTTTTTACGTAGGTTGCTGAACATTTTTCAAGACAGTAAGTCTTCGACTCACGTAGCTTCGGACTTTATCGTTACGTTATTTATATTTTTTTTTATATGACTGAAGATTTCAGTGAAGGGGACACACATTTCACTATAATAATGTAAAAAAACCACAGAATTCCAGCTATCGGTAATAATATCGAGTTTACTGCCCATTTATAATTAATTGCACTAACAGAAAAGCCCAATAAACCAAAAAGTGCAAATTGTTTTATGGCAGTGACCTCCAGAAATGTGCTTTAGTAAAATGTGAGCATCTGTGGAGTGATAGTGAGTTTTCGCCTTAACCCTGTGAACTTCTTTACAGAAAGTTTCATTGACTGTTATCACAGTGCCGACTAAGAGAATAAGTGACAGCGGTACTAGTAAATCTATAAAGAAAAGGAAAGCGATCGAGTTGGATCAGAAAATTAAAATAATAAGGATTTATGAAAATGGCCAAACATTAACAAGTATCGTGCAGAATTCAGATTTGTCAGCGGCAGTGGTGAACACAATAAAGGAGAAAGACAGAATACGAGAAGCAATCAGCACCAATGAAGGTCAACTATAATAATAACCAAGGCTACGAAATATGTAACAGTTTTCAGTTCAATAACATGCGTTTTTTCTTCCTTTTATGTTTTCTTATGTGTCACTCTGGCTACTTCACCGCTGTCCCCAGATAAAGTTTTTAATTGAACTAATTAGAAATACGGTCCATTCCGGTTATTTGGGACACATCGGGACTAGTGCATTTTGGTCCGATTAAGCGGCTGCCCCAGTTATCCGAAGTTTCGCATAAATAGTTAAAAATACAATGTACCCCCGCCCCCTTTACAATTGGTTCACTGTACAATCAAATCACATTACGACGAACTCACCATAGTAAAGTACCGTTCACTATACGATGTGTAGTAAGCACCGGTCATTGTGATCACGTTTGTGAATTGAATTTTAATTCTATTAAACATCGATTCTAATTAGCAAAAATAGGAAGAATATTATCCACAAGCTATAAAAGCACAAATTTACCCTTTATTACCTTACCAATTAAAAAAATTAAATGATACGTGAAAATCGGTAGAATATACGTGATAATTGGAATAATTAATACGTACTGCAATATGTACATACGAACTAGTTGACATTTCTGTTCACTGACATTTGTTGGAGGTTAAAATTTAAAACAGTAAAAAGATAAGCAATCAATAACAAAGAACACGGCACACACAAATTGCAAGTAACACGATAAGCGCAAGTGAGAACGGAATAACGAGTTACAAAGCTTTAAAATAGGAATGAAGAGAAGATCTGAAAATTAATTTTTTATATGACTGAAGATTTCATGGAAGTGTAAACACATTTCACCATAATAACCCACAGAATTCCAGCTGTCGGTATTATTGCAAATTCAATAAGATCGAGTTTAGTGTCCATTTATGAGATCGAGTTTAGTGTCCGTTTATGATAGATTTCTCTAACGGAAAAGCCCAATAAACAGGTGACTGCTAATTGTTTTATGGTTGTGACCTCCAGAATTTCGACCAAACCACGTGGTACCGTCGGAGACAATTGTAGGGTAATCTCCAGTGCTGCGGTCTCCTGCCCCGATTAAACGGCATTTTGTCCCAATTAAGCGAAGTAAACCCTGGCTATTTTCTCGATTGGTTTCTGTTTTTTAAGATTTGCCCCAAATAAACGGCTGCCCCGATTAAACGGTGGCCCAAATAACCGGAATCCACTGTATATAACTATTTTTCTTCATTCTTCTGAGGATATTATGTGGTTTTTGTAATTTTGGCAGATCGGGGAAATAGTAACAATACTTTATTAGTCATTCCCGAGTTACGTGAAACTTGACTTATGTAAGAAGTCCTGGAATGTATCTCTTATGTATGCCGGGGACTTACTGTATTTTTGGATTAACCAGGAAATCGATTATCCAGGAATATTTTTTTACCATCTATCCCGGAAAATCAAGAGTCTACTGCATAACATTCACAATTTGTAACTTATCATAACTAATAATTTTTCAATTTGCATTTATTATATTCGTAACATTGCATTTATTGTATTCATTACTAAACAAGAAATATTCACCGGTTTCAAAGTTTATTTAAATTAATGTAATTCAATCATGAAAGCAGAAAATCCAGAGAAATCAACTTAATTTTTTATTACTGCAAGGTTATCAACAATAAGTCTTTTTACATTTATCAATTTTGTTGTTATCAAAACATAATATCTTATGATGTTACGGATGACTTAAAAAAGAATAATAATTTATTTATTAATTGAGAATTAATATTAACAGTAAAAAATTATACAAGGAAGCCAGTTTATACAGCATAGAAAAAACAAAACCAAACTCAGTATTCCCAAGTGATCACCTTCCCAAGTACTACTAACCACAACTAACTCTGCTTAACTTTGGTAATCAGAAGAGAAATGTTGCATTCAGCCTAGTATGAAAATTTGCAAAAAAAAAAAAAAAAAAAAAAAAAAAAAAACACACAATACTGGACATATGGGGATCGAAGCCACAACATTTTGTTTTATTAGCATGATGCTCTAACCAAATGAGCAACAGACAAAGGTAAAAGATCTCATGTGCCTGCTGGACATAAGGCCACTAAAAGAATTCACTACCTACCATAATTAATATTAGTGTATATCAAATTAAATGAATCCAGTATTTTTTTTTAATTACCTCATTAACTGCAGCCATTATAAATGAACGATATATCACAAGATCTGCAATTGCAAGCAATACCCAGAAGAAAAAAAGGATTCCTGAGGACTGTATACCATGTCTTCTCTGAGCAATGATAAAACCTAGAACCAGTAACTGAAAATGAAAAGTTTACATATTAGTAATCTGAATGAAACAAAAAAATTAAAATGGAAAAAAAAAAAAAAAAAACTGCACTCAGACTGTCTGAAAAACAAAGTAACAATAAATAATCAATTTCTTTCTTACTAACAGAAGGATACAAGGATGTCAAAAAACTTTTTCTTACCTTCAAATCCAAAGTTAGGCAATACTCATATTACGTTTTACAGAACAAAATGGGTTTCTCAATTTGGAAGCACCGTAAAATTTTACTAACTCAGACTGCCATTTTTTTTTTTTTTTTATGTATACATTTATTTAAAATGGAAATTTTTTTTACTAAATTAAATTAATTATACAATTCCAAACTTTTTTCAGAACATTTTACTCAAATAGAGAAATTAAACTTAATGCAAACATGCAAACAATAATGCACTGTTATTGTTGGATAATGCACTTGCAAATCCTTCCACTGAAATTTTATCAAGATGACTATGGCAATATCACTATGGCAACACCTTCAAATACAACTTATTTGAAGCCAACACAACTTATGAATCAGAGTCATATGAAATTGTAAAGGCTTGTGTTGGGGGAAGGAAAATAAAAGCATATACGTGTACCTGTTCAAAGTTTTCAATAGTGAGCTGGATAAAAGAGGAAAATATGTAGTGTCCAATATAAAGAATTACAAAAAAGAAAGTGAAATTTACAACTGCGGTGAAAGCTAGAATAAAGTAAAATTTGAATACAGAAAATGAATGCACATGGGGGGGGGCTATTAAATGATGACATGGTAGTATTTTAGTGAATACTAATTTTTAATAAATATTGAAAATATTTATTAATGAATGTGTGTGTGTGTGTGTGGGGGTGAGAGGGGAACTGCCAAACCCTGAGTAACTCCACTAATAACATTAGAAGCCTCAGGAAACAAATTTTATTAATAAAATAAGCCCAAGAAGAGTAGTAGACATTAATAGCTACTCGCACATCTCCTGCCATAAATTATTCCTTAATTTATGGCAGGATTCTGCAATGTTCCAATTTATACAGCAGTTATTCATGTGAATCCAGTATCAATGGCTTTACTTAAATCTATTAAATATATAAATTTTTGTATATATAATTTTTTTTTTTTTTTTTGCATCTGGTTCCTTTTCTTCATCCTTTGCAACTCCCCATCACCTTCTATGAATAAGAGAGACAAACACTCTCCAGTATGCGGGACCTCCCCAAATGATGCTTTCATAATTATAGCTAAATGTTTGCTTGCCTCTTTCGTTGCTCCTTTTAATATAACCAAATGGATTTCATCAGCTCCATGTGCCTTATTCACTTTTAGTTTCAACAATTTCTCTTACACTTTTCTCTTAGTTATCATAAATCATACAGCTCCCAGTTGGAATTAGGTATACTTAGCATCACCTATCCCATCAAGCATGACTGTAAATTAAAAATTTCAGGTTGTTAGCAACTTATACAGGATTATCAATAGTTATTCCATTCATATCAAGTGGACCAATGTAGTTCAATTCCTTTCCTTCTAGTTAACATAAGCAAAAAATTCTTTGCTACTCTTCTAGTGTGCTAAGGTAGATTAAATTCTTTTAATCTGCCTTGGCATCCCAACACCCTTAGTAACTTGATATTGGGCTAGTTTATACTTCTTTATTGTTCATTATTCATATGGAATCAAGTTGAAAGATAGTAAAAAAGGATAATAGTTTCAGAGATGTAAGAATGTGGCTCTACAAGACCAGACTTGATATCATATCATGAAGAAAAAATATGAAGAAAGGTGATGTAAGAAGAAACAGCATTTCAATGGGGAAAATCTCGAGGCAAAGCAAGAAGTGAGAAAAAAAAAATTAGGAAAAAACAGTTACTTCAACAATGAACTGATAAAATATTTTTGCATTCAGAAAAGGAGAAAAATGACATTATCAGGACCTTTAGTTGAAAAATTTCCAATTTCTTCAAAAAAGACATCAGTGTGGGGGGGGGGGGATCTTACATGTGATCAACACATTAAAATTGTATTATTCATATTCTATTTTGTATTGTCCATTAACATTATCATTTTTTTTTCCCACAATGTGCATGTCCTAATAACAACCAAATTAACAGTTTAACTATGGTAGATATTACATTCTAATTTAATAGCGCAGGTAGATAAAAGATAAAATTGTATGAAAGGCACTGATCTCTCAAACGGGGTACCACTACAAACTGCCTTATACTGCACTACTAATTAATAACACTTCTCTAGCCCTGCCTTCCACCACAGATAGCCATTTCACTGCTTGCTGGAACCTCAGCAGCATCTAACAAGAAGAATAGAACCTAACAAGAAGAAATGTCACTAAGAAATTGGAGACTGGTAACAAAGCACGAACTATGGAATTGATGAACTTTCTGTGTTCCTTTGTGCTGCCACTTACATTAAACTTGGCCATTTTTTTTTTTTTTTTTTTTTTTTATATATCAAATTATATTGCTTTTTTTATTTTATTTTATTTTTTTATTTGTTCATTCATCATGCCAGCCTGTTCAGCTTTTGGAAAACTAACAGAGCTTCAAAAAAAAAAAAAAAAAAAATCACAGAATTATGGTTCAAATAATGACTATAATTCTATCCCATGAAAGTTAATCATATGTAGAATTACAATAACGTGGAAATTAGTGTAGAATTAAAAATCAAATGAAGCAATATTTTACATCACAATGGTTTTTTACATAAAAATGTTTCAATCTATGATAATGATAATGTAGTAGTATTAGAGGCTTATGATGCAATAGAGCAAGCTTATGTAGCATCAGCCAAATGGAAAAAAAAAAAAAAAAAAAAAAAAACATTTCACACATCCTATCCCTCTAAACTTTTGTCCAGTTCATCCTTGAATTTATTTAAGCTAACAAGTTCCACGAGGACAGATGGAAGTTTGTTCCAGCAATCAACTACCCACTGGCTAAAGGCAAATTTCCGCACATCTATTCTTGTTATTTGGTTTTTAGGAGCATTAGCAACTAAGGCCATATTGTTCCGGGAATATGCAGTGGTCATTTCCTTGACCTTTCCGCATCCTCCGTATTTGGTGGTGACGGGCTCGAACCCCGGTCTAATCAAGAAGCGTGTGCTACGCACTGCTGCTCCTTCCCACCTGGCTACGGAGGCGCCCACATCTATTCTATAACTGCCTTTCTCAATTTGAATTTATGCTGCCTCAGGTTCGTAATCTGAGAGGAAGAATCCCATCAGAACTGAGTCTGCTCAACCCATTCAAGGCCTTATACACCTCAATCAGATCACCTCACAGGTGCCTAGTCTCCAGATGCTGCAATTTGCAGAACTTAAGCATTCTTGGTAAGACCACCGTTTTGTTGCTCTCACCAATCTTGCTGCCCTTCTCTGTACTCACTCAAGAAACTCTACATACTTCTTAAAATGAGGCCTCCAGACCTGTGCACAATACTCAAGGCGTGGCCTGACCATTGCCTTATACAAAGGGATGATCACCTCCTTTTCCCTACTAGCAAAATTCCTGTATATCGTTGACAATACCACATGACCTGCTCTGGCAGCCTGTCTCCACAGCTCAGAAAACTTCATATGCGACTGCACAATTACCCTAAGGTCTTTTTCATTCTCTACCACCCTGAGTGTGGTAGAGAATGAAAAAGTTGGTATGTTTCTCTTGGGTTACTGCTACCCATATGCAGTAGCACACTATCATTACTGTCATTAACAACCCTGCCAACCTTCGACAATAAGCCTGATATATCTTCATCAATATCATTGATAAATATACAAACCAACAGTGGGCCCAACACTGAACCCTGGGGGGCCTAAACTAATAACAGTAGATGAAGAGCAACATCAAATTTATTACCACTGTCTTCTCCCACTCAACCACCCTTTTATCCTTTGTAGCAACTTACCTTTAATACCATACTGCTCCAATTTGTACAGTAGTCTTCCATGTGCAACAGTGTCAAAAGCTTTCCTGAAATCCAAGTATATGATATCAAAATTATTTTTTGCATTCAACTCCTTTGTAACCACATCATAGTATCCAATTAAATTTGCCAGACAAGACTTACCCTTAACATACCCATGCTATGTCTGAATTATTACTGCAGTCTTGTCTAGATGATCCTCCAATGCATCTTTAAACAGTAACTCCATTATTTTCCCCAGAACAGAAGTTAAGCTAACTGGTCTGTAATTAATTATGTCACCATTAGATCTCCCTTTGTGAATTGGGGATACATTTGCACATTTCCAGTCCATGGGGACTTCCCTTGAGGAAGTCCCCATGGAAGCAAGGAAGCTTCCATAATTATGGATAAGGGTTTACTTACTTCCTTTACTGCCTACTTTAATATAACTGGATAGATCCCTTCCACCCCAGGTGCCATTCTTATGTTTAACTTCAATTTCTCCTCCACTTTGCTATCAGTTATTACAAAATCATTAAGCACCCTGTTACAGTCTGATAAACATCTGTCATTTTCCACCCTTAATAACTCCTGAATATATAGATGCAAAATACTCATCTAGATTATCAGCTAAATGAGCAGGATCATCAACACTTGAACCATCAATATCAAGTGAACCTATCTGATTCATCCCCTTCCTTCTAGAGTTTAGAAAACTAAACAAGTGCTTACTGTTTTTCTTAGCATCCTTTGCCATATATTTCTCATAATCTTCCTTTGCTTGCCTAACTTCCTTTGTGACTTGATTACAGACTAGCTTATATCTGCCATAGGCTTCTGTGTCGTCTGATATTTTTATGCATCCCGTGCATTTTTCTTCTCTGCCACGAGTCTCCATTCATCTGACATCCATTTAGGCACCTTGAACAGTATTTCTTAATTGGTATGAAAACCTAGTAGCATCCAAGATTACTTCCTTGAATGCTTACCATTTAGAATTTGCTGCTGGCAACCTCTCCAGTTGGTCCCACAGTATACCATTTAGAAACTTGCTAAGACCAGCGTAGTCACTGTCATGGAAGCAAAAACACTTCGCCTTACCCCTGATGGTAGTAATATCTTTAATAAATCCAACATCAGTACACCATGATCATTGTCACCCAGTGGTCCTTTTATCTGCAAATTCGTAATGCACAAATAATCACTGCTGATAACCAGATCAAGATTATTACTCTCTCTGGTTGCCTCTCTAATGTGTAGCTATAGAAAACGATCATCCAATAAATCCAAAAAAGTCTTGATAGTGTGTGAGTGACCAAATATCTGGTCAATATCTGGGAAGTTAAAATCTTCCATTATTAGACAATCTGATTTACTGGTCCACTATTTCTCTGTATAGTCATTTGTTGCACTCATCAGAGTCATCACGATTAATGAATACATATAACTTGACAGGAGATAAGAAAGTCATAACGTAACATGGAGATAATATTCGATACTGAAATACATATATATAGTGTTATAATTGTATTGGGATATAAGTTTAGGGTTATATTTTGTATTGGAATTTTATTTGAAATTGAATAGAAATCATGACTCAGCCAGAGAAGCAAAGCAAAAGACTCAAACTATTGGGAGTGCTGTGGCTCAGGGGAGAACTGGGGGGGGGGGATTGTCCTCTGAATCACAGCCTTTTGAAATGCACTGCTTGTTAGATGTTTTTGGGCAATCAGGAACGGGACATGATATTGTCAAGGAATATCTTTGTGGGTACACGATGTAAGGAAATCAGGCACCAACTCAGCATTGTTATGGGACTATATGATGAGAGCTTGAAGGACAAGGTGGATGCCCTCAAAATTGAGAGGCCCATCAATCTTTCAGCTGCCCACATCAATGCTAGAGCTTGCACTTGAAAATCACACAACACAGCAGCAACCCCCAAGGCAGAATGCACTGGTCCCAAAGAAACTAGTTGTTGTCGGTGTCTCTATTGTCAGGGAAAGGGGAAACATATTGTGCAAAAAGGATAGGTGGAACAGGACCAGGGTATGCCAGGGGCAAAGGTTGATGATGTTGTGGAGCAGATATCATCTTTTAAGGGCCCAAAGGGTGATCACATTGTACATGTTGGCACTAATGATATTAACAGTAGGAGACCGGCGGAATTACTTAACAAGTACGGGTCAATGGTCAAAAAAAAGCCATCAGTTAGGGTTGAATTTGAAAGTGTCTGCAATTCAGCCCAGACACGATAGGAGGGAGTATATAATGAGAGCCTTGTCGATCAATTAGGCCCTGGAAAAATTGTGCAAGGCTCAAGGAAGTAGAATTTTTTTTCAGCCCGGTCTGCACTTGTTAACAAGAGAGACTACTTCTACAGGGAGAGGATATACTTCAGAAAGGGTGCAAGAATATTTGCTGATGCTATCGAGGCAGTTAGGTGGGTCGGAAAACTGCTTTCTTGGGGAGGGGGGATATGTGGACTAATAGATTAACAGTAGCCGCTGGCAGAGGTGAAAGTGATTCATGCACTGCTTCTATTAAAATGCAATTGAGCAGCAGCCTGGAAGGCAAGGCAATGGGGATTTCTAGGACTGCTGGGGGTTATAGTGGAACAAGTAAATACATGGGCTGTGTTAGGGGTAACTAAGAGTAGAAACAGGTGCATGTACACCTATGCTAGCAGTATAGTGAATAAATTTGATGAACTTGAAGTGCTAGTCAAGACATCAAAGACAGATACTGTTGGGATATCAGAGACGTGGTGTCACACAGACATAAGCAGTGCAGAATGGGAATTTGGAGAGTACAATGTGTACAGAAAGTACAGACAGGACAGGAAGGGGAGGGATTATGCTTTTAGTTAAGATACACAAAATCTAAGGAAGTGCATCCAATTGATGCTGGTGGACACAATGCAATGTTGAGTCTGTTTGGTGTGACAAACACTGGGAAAGGAAAAATGAGTAGGTGTGTGTGTTATAGGCCTAATGAATCTGATGATTATAATGAGCAATTGTGCAGAGAAATACAGTGGGTAAGTAAATCAGAGTGCCTTATAATAGGGGATTTTAATTTCCCAGAGATTGACTGGAATCTGTGGGTTGGTCACTCACACACTAACAAGGCTTTTATGTATTTATTGGATGATTGTTTTCTACAGCAGCATGTTCTGGAGGCAACTAGAGGGAGTAATACTCTTGATCTGATTATCAGTAGTAATTCCTTGGGCATTAAGAATCTGCAGATAGAGGAACAAGCAGGTGGCAATGATCACAGTGTGCTGAAGTGGAATTTACTCAAAGAGGAACTACCATCAGGAGTAAAGGGAAGGGTTGTTGATTTCGTAAAGGTGGTCTGAGACAGTATTTAAAATCTATACGATGGGACCAACTGATGATGTTACCAACAGCAAATTCAAAATGGGAAGCATTCGATGTTACCAACAGCAAATTCAAAATGGGAAGCATTCAAAGAATTTATCTTGGAAGCTACTGGGCTTTACATACCAACTAAGAAATATTACTCAAGATTTAGGCCTAAATCGATGTCAGATGAACTAATTACACATGTGGCAGAGCAGAAAAATGCATGGGATACATATAAATTAACAGGTGACACAAAAGCCTATGATAGATATAAGCTGGTCTGTAACCAAGTCACAAAGGAGGTTAGTCAGGGAAAGGCAAATTACGAGAAATCTTTGAAAAGAAAAAAGCACAGAGTTCTTTACTTATGTAAATTCTAGAAGGAAGGGGATGAATCAGATTGGCCCACTTGATATTAATGGTTCAACTATTAATGATGCTGGTTTAGTAGCTAACAAACTAAATGAATATTTTGCATCAACATTCACACATGAGGACTTATTCAGGGAGGGGAATGCCAGCAGTATTAATCTATGGCAGTAAGGTAGATAATCTTGTAAAGGGGCAAAGGTTGATGACATTGTAGAGCGGATATCATATTTTAAGGGCACAAAAGGTGATATAGTTGTACACGTTGGCACAAATGATATTAAGAGTAGGAGACCGGCGGAATTACTTAGCAAGTACAGGTCACTGTTGAAAAAAAGCCGTGAATTAGGGTTGAACTTGAAAGTGTCTGCAATTCTGCCCAGACACGATAGGAGGGAGTATATGATGAGAGCCTTGTCGATCAATTCGGCCCTGGAGGGATTGTGCAAGGCTCAAGGGGTAGAATTTTTTTCAGCCTGGACTGTACTTGTTAACAGGAGAAATTGCTTCTACAGGGATGGGATACACTTAAATAGAAAGGGTGCAAGAATTTTTGCTGATGCTGTCGAGGCAGTGTTAGGTGGGTCGGAAAACTGCTAGTTGGGGGGATACAAGGACTAATAGATTAACAGTAGCCACTGGCAGAGGTGGAAGTGATTCTTGCACTGCTTCTATTCAAATGAGCAGAAGTCTGAAAAACAAGATGCAGGATATTTCAGAGACTGCTGGTAGTCATTGCGTTACAAGTAAACACATGGGTTGTGTTAGGGTAGCTAAGAATAGAAACAGGTGCATGTATACCTGCGTGTACACCAATGCTAGGAGTTTGGTAAATAAATTTGATGAATTTGAGGTATTGCTCAAAACATCAAAGGCAGATATTGTTGGGATATCAGAGACGTGGTGTCACACAGATATAAGTAATACGGAACTGGAATTTGGGGAATACAATGTATATAGAAAGGATAGACAGGACAGGAGGGAAGGAGGGGTTATGCTATTAATTAAGAAACACATAAAGTCAAAGGAAGTGAAGCCAGTTGACATCGATGGACAGGGCAGTGTCGAGTCAGTTTGGTGTGACATAAGCATAGGGAAATCAAAATTGAGAGTAGGAGTGTGCTATAGGCCTAATGACTCTGATGAGTATAATAATATATTGTGCAGGGAAATAGAGTGGGCCAGTAAATCAGAGAGTCTTATAATGGGCGATTTTAATTTCCCAGATATTGACTGGAATTTGTGGGTTGGTCACTCGCACACTAGCAAGGCTTTTGTGGATTTATTGGATGATTGTTTTCTACATCAGCATGTTCGTGAGGCAACAAGAGGGAGCAATACTCTTGATCTGATTATCAGTAGTGATTCTTCATGCATTAAGAACCTGCAGATAAATGAACCACTAGGTGGCAGTGATCACAGTGTGTTGAAGTGGGATTTACTCAAGGAGGTAACTACCATCAGAGGTAAAGGGAAGGGTTTTTGTTTTCGTAAAGGCGACTATGATGGTCTGAGACAGTATTTAAATTCTATACAGTGGGACCAACTGATGATGTTACCAACAGCAAACTCAAAATGGGAAGCATTCAAGGAACTAATCTTGGTGGCTACCAGGCTTTACATACCAACTAAGAAATATTGTTCAAGGTTTAGGCCTAAATGGATGTCAGATGGACTAATGAGACATGTGGCAGAGAAGAAAAATGCATGGGATACATACAAATTAATGGGTGACATGGAAGCCTATGATAGATATAAGTTGGTCTGTAACCAAGTCACAAAGGAGATTAGGCAGGCAAAGGCAGACTACGAAAAATCCTTGGCAAAGGATGCAAAGAAAAACAGAAAGGAGTTCTTTACATACTTGAACTCGAGAAGGAAAGGGATGAATCAGATTGGTCCACTGGATATTGATGGTTCAACAGTTGAGGATCCTGCTCAGGTGGCTAACAATCTAAACGAGTATTTTGCATCTACATTCACGCATGAGGAGTTATTCAGGAAGGAGAATGATGTAGGTAAAGTAAACATTGGCAGTGAGCTGGATGATTTTGTAATAACTGAGAGGAAAGTGGAGGAGAGATTGTTGAGGATAAACATAAAAAAGGCACCTGGGGTGGATGGGATCTATCCAGTTATATTAAAGGAGGCAGCAAAGCAACTAAGCAAACCCCCTAGCCATAATTATGAGAGCTTCTTTGGACTCAGGGGAGGTACCCATAGACTGGAGATGTGCAAATGTAACCCCAATTCACAAAGCAGGATCAAAGTAATTATAGTAATTATAGTAATTATAGACCTGTTAGTTTAACTTCTGTTCCAGGTAAATTAATGGAGGCACTGGTTAAAGAAGCACTGCAGGATCATCTAGACAAGAATTCAGTTATAGCTCAGACGCAGCATGGTTTTGTTAAGGGCAGGTCTTGCCTGACCAATTTGATTGGATACTATGATGTAGTCACAAAAGAACTGGATGCAGGGAATAACTTTGATATTATATATTTGGATCTTAGAAAGGCTTTCGATACTGTTGCACATGGAAGACTGCTGCACAAATTGGAGCAGTGTGGCATTGGAGGCAAATTGCTGCTATGGATAAGGGGATGGTTGAGTGGCAGAAGACAGAGAGTGGTAATCAATGGACACTTCTCAACGTGGACTAATGTTATTAGTGGAGTTCCCCAAGGTTCAGTGTTGGGTCCATTGTTGTTTTCGGTGTTTATGAATGATATTGATGATGGGATATCAAGTTTAATGTCTAAGTTTGCAGATGATACAAAGGTTGGCAGGGTCGTTAAGGACACTACTGACGCTATGCTGCTGCAACAGGATCTGGAAAGGTTGAACAGATGGGCTGAGAGGTGGCAAATGAAGTTTAACATTGACAAATGTAAAGTACTACATATGGGTAACAGTAACCCCAGAGCAATGTATCAACTCTGCGGTACTACACTGACAGTGGTGGAGAATGAAAAGGACCTGGGGGTAATTGTGCAGGCAGATATGAAGTTCTCTGAGCAGTGCAGACGAGCTGCAAGAGTAGCTCATGGTGTCTTGTCAATGATATACAGGAATTTTTCTAGCAGGGATAAGGAGGTGATTATTCCCTTGTATAAGGCAATGGTTAGGCCACATCTTGAGTACTGTATACAGGTCTGGAGGCCTCATTTCAAGAAGGATGTAGAGCTGCTGGAACGGGTACAGAGAAGGGCAACAAGATTAGTAAATGGAACAAAGGGTTGCTCTTACAAAGAAAGGCTTAAGTTTTGCAAATTACAGAGTCTGGAGACTAGGCACCGGCGAGGTGATCTGATAGAGGTGTATAAGGCTTTGAATGGTTTGAGCATGCTCAATGCCAATGGGATTCTTCATCTTTCTCAGAATAATCACCTCAGAGGGCATAAATTCAAATTGAGGAAGGACGGATGTCGGATAGATGTGCGGAAATTTGCCTTTGGCCAGCGGGTGGTTGGTTGGTGGAACCGACTTCCATCAATTGTTGTTGAAGTTGATAGCCTAAACAAATTTAAAGCTCAACTGGACAGGTATTTCGAACGAACGGAGGGGTGAAATGGGAGAGGGTTTCTTTTTTTTTTTTTTTTTTTGGCTGATGCTGAATAAGCTTGCTTTCTTGCATCATATGCCTCTACTAATGCTAATGCTAATAAAAGAGTAAAGTGAAGAAGAAATTGAAGATAAACATAAGAAAGGCAACTGGGGGTGGATGAAATCTATCCAGTTATATTAAAGGAGGCAGAAAGGGAAGTAAGCAAACCCTTAGCCATAATTATGACAGCTTCCTTGGACTCAGAGGAGGTACCCATGGACTGGAAATGTGCAAATGTGATCCCAATTCACAAAGAAGGATCAAAGGGGGTTACAGGTAATTAATATTAACACATGTTAATTTAATTTGTTCCAGGGCAATTAATGGAGGCACTGGTTAAAGAAACATTGCAGGATCATATAGACTAGACTTCAGTTAGCTCGGACACAACATGAGTTTGTTAAGGGGGAAGCCTTGTATGATCAATTTGATTGGATACTATGATGTAGTCACAAAGGAACTGGATGCAAAGAATAATTTTGATATCAATAATTTGGATTTTAGAAAGGCTTTTAATACTGTTGCACATGGAAGACTGCTGCAAAAATTGGGGCAGTGTGGCACTGGAGGCAAATTGCTGCTATGGATAAAGGGATGGTTTAGTGGGACAAGACAGAGTGATAATCAATGGACACTGCTCTTCGTGGACTAATGTTATAAGTGGAGTCCCTCAGGGTTCAGTGTTGGGTCCATTGTTGTTTTCTGTATTCATTAATGACATTATACCAGGCTTAATGTCCAAGTTAGCAGACAATACGAAGGTCAGCAGGGTTGTTAATGACACTAATGACAGTATGCTCCTCAACAGGATCTAGAAACAAAGGAACTGGATGCAAAGTAGTCACAAAGGAACTGGATGCAAAGAATAATTTTGATATCAATAATTTGGATTTTAGAAAGGCTTTTAATACTGTTGCACATGGAAGACTGCTGCAAAAATTGGGGCAGTGTGGCACTGGAGGCAAATTGCTGCTATGGATAAAGGGATGGTTTAGTGGGACAAGACAGAGTGATAATCAATGGACACTGCTCTTCGTGGACTAATGTTATAAGTGGAGTCCCTCAGGGTTCAGTGTTGGGTCCATTGTTGTTTTCTGTATTCATTAATGACATTATACCAGGCTTAATGTCCAAGTTAGCAGACAATACGAAGGTCAGCAGGGTTGTTAATGACACTAATGACAGTATGCTCCTCAACAGGATCTAGAAACGTTGAGCAGATGGGCTGAGATGTGGCAACTGAAGTTTAACACTGACAAATGTAATGTACTGCATATGGGAAGCAGTAACCCCAGAGTAATGTATCAACTCTGTGGTACTACACTGCGAGTGGTAGAGAGTGAGAAGGAACTGGGGGTAATTGTGCAGGCAGATATGAAGTTTTCTGGGCAGTGTAGATGGTCTGTAAGAGTAGCTCATGGTGTCTTGTCAATGATATACAGGAATTTTTGTTGCCATATACAAGAGGAAATTATCCCTTTGTATAATGCAATGGTCAGGCCACACCTTGAGTACTGTATATAAGTCTGAAGGCCTGATTTTAAGAAGGATGTAGACCTATTGGAATGAGTTCAGAGAAAGGCCACAAGATTAGTGAATAGAACAAAGGGTTGCTCTTACAAAGAAATTTTGCGAGTAGGATAAGGAGGTGATTATCCCCTCGTATAAGGCAATGGTGAGGCCACACCTTGATTTCTGGAAGCCTCATTTTAGGAAGGATGTAGAATTGCTGGAACGAGTACAGAGAAAGGCAATAAGACTATTGAAGAGAAAAAAGGGGTGTTCTTATGTAGAAAGGTTTAAGTTTTGCAAATTACAGTGTCTGAAGACTAGGCACCTGCGAGGTGATCTGATCGAGGTGTATAAAGCCTTGAATGGTTTGAGCATTCTCAATGCTGATGGGATTTTTCCTCTTGCTCAGAATAATCGCCTGAGAGGGCATAAATTCAAATTGAGGAAAGACATTTGTAGGATAGATGTGCGGAAGTTTGCCTTTAGCCAGTGGGTGGTTGATTGCTGGAACAAACTTCCATCTGCCATCTGTAATTATAGAAGTTGATAGCTTATACAGATTCAAGGCAGAACTGGACAAAATTTGGAGCAAGTGAATGCCTGAAGTGAGAAGGGGTTGTACTTTTTTTTTTTTTTTTGGCTGATGCTATATAAGCTTGATTTCTTGTATCATATGTCCTTGCTAATGCTAATGTCTATAACACACTGCATCTCTCATTTTTGCTTTCCCAACACTTGTCTAGTGTGATGTAAGCTTTTCCCAATGCTTACATCACACTAAACTGACTCAACATTGCACTGACCATCTATGTCAACTGAATGCACTTCCTTAGATTTTATATGTTTCTCAACTGACAGCATACGCTCTTCTCCCTTCCTATACACATTGTACTCCCCAAACTCCCCAAATTCCAATTCTGCACTGCTTATATCAGTTTGACACCATGTCTCTGATATCTCAATAATATCTACGTTTGAGGCACCTCCGTAGCCAGGTGGGCAGGAGCAGCAGTGCGTCGAACATGCTTCTTGATTAGACCAGTGTTCGAGCCCATGACCACCAGGGTTCGAGTCAGTGACCACCAAATACAGAGGATGTGGAAAGGTCAAGGAATGACCGCCGCATATTCCCGGAGCAATATGGCCTTAGTTGCTAATGCCCCTAAAAACCAAATAACAAACAAACAAACATATCTACGTTTGATGTCTTGACCAGCACTTCAAATTTATTTACTATACTCCTAGCATTGGTGTACATACAAGTATGCATACACCTATTCTTATTTACCCTAACACAGCCCATGTATTTACCTGTTCCATAATGACTCGCACCAGTCCATGTAAACCCCAGCACCCCACCCTCCAATCTAACAGAATCAGTGCAAGAATCACTTGCACCTCTGCCTGCAACTACTGTTAATGTTTTAGTCTGTGAATTGCCCCAAGCTAGCAGTTTTCTGACCCACCTAACGCTGCCTCGATAGCATGAGCAAATATTCTAGTACCTCTGCTATTTAAGTGTATCCCATCCCTGTAGAAGCAGTCTCTCCTGTTAACATGCACAGACCACACTGAAAAAAACTCTACCCCATGTGCCTTGCACAATCTTTCCAGGGCCAAACTGATTGACATGGCTCTCATCATGTACTCTCTCCTAACGTGTCTGGGCAGAATTGCAGACACTTTCAAATTTAACCCTAACTCAGATTTTTTTTTTTAACATTGATCTCCTACTCTTAATGTCATTAGTTCCAATGTGTACAACAATATCACCCTTTGTGCCCTTAAAAAACATCTGCTCTACAATGTAATCAACTTTTGTCCCTGGCAGACATATCCTGGTCCTATTCCACCTATCCTTTTTACACAATATATTACTTATCTCCCTGACAATGGAGTCACCAACATTAACTATCTCTTGAGGGACCAGTGCATTCTGCCTTGGAGATTGTCACTGTGTAGCCTGATGCACAAGAGTGAGCTCTGGCATTGAGTTGTGCAGCTGAGAGCTTGATGGGTCCCCCACTTTAATACCTTCGTGGGCATCTACCCAACTCTTCAAACTCTGATAGGTGCCCATCAAAATGCTGAGTTGCCACCTAATTTTTTAATTGGTAAGGTAATAAAATGTAAATCTGTGCTTAATATATCTTTACTTTTATAGCCTGTGGATAATATTCCTCCTATTTTCACGTATTAGCATTGCTATTTAGTAGAATTAAAATTCAATTCACAAACTTGATTACAATGACCGCCGCTTTCTACATATCGTATAGTGAACGTACTTTACAATGGTGAGTCCATCGTAACGTGATTTGACCGTACAGAATCAATCATAAAGCAGGGATGCACTGTATTTTTAACCATTTACACGAAACTTCGCATAACCGGGGCAGCTGTTTAATTGGGTCAAAATGCATTATCCCAATGTGTCCCAAATTACCGGAATCCACTGTATTATGTTATTTACCTTTGTGCCTCTTGTTTGATATCAGAAAAGGAATTGTCTTATAAAAACTATTCTTCAACTTAAAAAAAAAAAAGAAAATACAGACTGATTATTTGTTAATGTAATTTCACGGTAATTAATTTGCTTCTTCTACATTAACAAACAATTTTCCAATGATCTAAAGCACATTGCTGCCCATCTGATACGCATGTTTAGTAGTGACTGATGTGTACTTTTGCTAACTGTACTTCTGTATTAGTTGTAATAGCCTAAATTTGAAAAGAAATTAGTGTACACTGAATCTAATTAAAATTAATAGTATTATTGTTGAAACAGTGAATTCTGTTGTAAAATGTAATGCAAAGTCAAGGTAATTTCGCCAATGACAAAATACACTCATGAGGTAATGAGGCTGGAAGGTCAGGTATTAGAATTCAGTTTAATGCTAATAATTGCAACTGATTTGAAGTGCCACAGAATACATGATGTACACTGACAAAACAAAATGGGGAAAAACAAATACATGATGTACACTGAAAAAACAACATGGGGGGAAAACTGTAAGCAAATTATCACATTTTCTTTGTAACATTGTTATAAAATCCTTTTTAAAAAGTTTTGATCAATCAACTCAACGCCATTGAGTTGTTTTTGTTTAAGTGATTGCAATGCCAAGTTGACTAGCTCAAAAAGAATACATAAACATGTTGGCTAGAATTCATTCTGTTGCTAGAATGCATTGGCATATTGCTTTAAGCTATTACTTTTCTTGTTGTATGAAACAGTTACCATTCATATAGTCATAGAATCTTAGAAACAAATTTTCAGGTACAGAAAAGTTCAGAAAAATACATTTAATTCATTTGAAACAGTGCTCTGTTTTTAATTAAAGAAGTAAATATTGAAGTAAATATAGAAGTAAAAATTGCATGCAAACTCACGCCTGTTTGCATGCAATTTTGAGAAAGAGATATGGAAATTTTAACTTGTAATAAGTTACTTATTAGGGGAATATGATAGTATTGATCTTGGGTTAAATTGATTAAAGTTAAACAGGATTGGATCAGTTATTTACATTAGTTATCTAATTTTTGGTGTTAGACCATGACATGTAGACTACGCATGACGACACAAATAGTAAAACAGTAAGAAATGATATATAGATATAATCAACTCTTTTGAAGTGTAATAAACAATACATTTGCTAAACTGTTTAGAATCAGAATTAAACTATGCAGAACTATGCAGAAACAAATTTACATTTGTCAATATTCAACTTCATTTGCCACCTCTCGGCCCATCTGCTCAACCTTTCCAGATCCTGTTGCAGCAGCATAGTGTCAGTAGTGTCCTTGATAACCCTGCCAACCTTTGTATTGTCTGCAAACTTGGACATTAAGCTTGATATACCATCATCAATATCATTTATAAATACAGAAAACAATAATGGACCCAACTCTGAGCCCTGAGGGACTCCACTAATAACATTAGTCCACGACGAGCAGTGTCCATTGATTACCACTCTCTGTCTTCTCCCCCTCAACCACCCCTTTATCCATAGCAGCAATTTGCCTCCAATGTCACACTGCTCCAATTTGTGTAGCAGTCTTCCATGTGCAACAGTATCAAAAGCCTTTCTAAGATCCAAGTATATAATATCAAAGCTATTCCCTGCATCCAGTTCTTTTGTGACTGCATCATAGTATCCAATCAAATTGGTCAGGCAAGACCTGCCCTTAACAAAACCATGCTGTGTCCGAGCTATAACTGAAGTCTTGTCTAAATGATCCTGCAGTGCTTCTTTAACCAGTGCCTCCATTAATTTTCCTGGAACAGAAGTTAAGCTCACAGGTCTATAATTACTTGTGTCAGCCTTTGATCCTCCTTTGTGAATTGGGGTCACATTTGCACATTTCCAGTCTATGGGTACCTCCCCTGAGTCCAAGGAAGCTCTCATAATTATGGCTAAGGGTTTGCTTACTTCCTTTGCTGCCTCCTTTAATATAACTGGATAGATTCCATCCACCCCGGGTGCCTTTCTTGTGTTTATCTTCAACAATTTCTCCTCCACTTTACTCCCAGTTATTTCAAGATTCTGTAGCTTACTGCTAGAGTTGACTACACCTCTGGCATTCCCCTTGCTGAATAACTCCTCGTGTGTGAATGTCGATGCAAAATATTCATTTAGTTTGTTAGCTACCTGAGCAGGATCATCAACAGTTGACACATCAATATCAAGTGGACCAATCTGATTCATCCCCTTCCTTCTAGAGTTTACATAAGTAAAGAACTCTTTGCTGTTTTTCTTTGCATCCCTTGCCAAGGATTTCTCGTATTCTGCCTTCGCCTGCCTAACCTCCTTTGTAACTTGGTTGCATATGAACTTGTATCTATCATAGGCTTCTGTGTCATGTGTTAATTTGTAAGTATCCCATGCATTTTTCTTCTCTGCCATATGCCTCATTAGTTCATCTGACATCCATTTTGGCCTAAACCTTGAACAATATTTCTTAGTTGGTATGTAAAGCCTAGTAGCTCCAAGATAAGTTCTTTGAATGCTTCCCATTTTGAATTTGCTGTTGGTAACATCATCAGTTGGTCGCCCTGTATAGAATTTAAATACTCTTTCAGTCCATCACCTTTTCGAAAGCAATAACCCTTCCCTTTACCCCTAATGGTAGTTACCTCTTTGAGTAAATCCCACTTCAGCACACTGTGATCACTGCCACCTAGTGGTTCATTTATCTGCAGATTCTTAATGCATGAAGAATCACTGCTGATAATCAAATTAAGAGTATTACTCCCTCTAGTTGCCTGGAGGGAGTATTACTCCCTCTAGCACCTGGAGAGTAGACACCTACGAGGTGATCTGATTGAGTTGTATAAGGCGTTGAATTGGTTGAGCAAGCTAAATGCTGATGGGATTCTTCCTCTTGCTCAGATTAAGAAACTGAGGGGGCACAGTGTCAAATTGAGGAAAGACAGTTGTAGAATAGATGTGCAGAAATTTGCCTTTAGCCAGCAGGTAGTTGATTGATGGAATAGACTTCCACTTTGTGTTGTGGAAGTTGACAGCTTAAATAAATTTAAGGCTGAGCTGGACAGGCATTTGAAACAAATGGAGGGGGTGAAATGGGAGAGAAGGTTTTTTTGCCTGATGCTGCATAAGCTTGCTTTCTTGCATTGTATGCCTTTATTAATGCTAATTTTGATGTCTTTTGCTGAATAGTTAGAGTATTTCTTGCATATTCCCAGTGGTCTCAGGAAGTTTTAACAGTTCTATCTCAAAAAAATTAAAAAGTTCTATCTTAAAAACATCCCAGAAGGCCAAAATGTGTGAATAGTGATCTTATCACTGTTCACCAGCGCAATTTCTTGGTATGCGGGAACAGGTGGTCAGATAGGCTTTACGAGTAGCCCAAGTTGTAGAATGGTAATCCCTTTAACTCTTGTATTTCATGCAGCAGCAGCACTAATTGCTTAAATTGCTTGAAGGCCAAAAGTGCGAACAGTCTCTCCTAAAGTCTCTCCTAATCAGTTTGTTACATGAAAATTTTTCTTCGTTCAACGGAAACTATTTTAAATGTAATTACCAAGGGGAATTCAAAAAAATTAGATATAAAGGAGTTCATTAAACAGAGGTCCGACTGAGTAATTTAAAATTCTAAAAATGGTTATAAAGTTTTATATAGAAAATATCTTAATGGATAGTGAAAATGTAGTTAAATAATTTTAAGCTTATTTCAAAACGTACTGCATCCAAGTGTCATATGTCACTGTTAATAAAGATGCCAGTATGGCATACCGCACCATTATTAACAGTTTTATTAACAAAAAAGCGCTGGCTTTTAATATAAAATAACAACATTTTTAAAAATCTCAAGTGACAGAAATAGAAGTCATTTTTGTAATCAGACAAAAGAAGTGCATTAAAAAAAAAAAAATGTCTCACTTTACCATAAAAGTGTTTAACAGTATAATAAGAAATACCATTAGTAAATTAATAAGAGGAGTAAACCTCAATATAGTACGTGGAACACTTCCGTATGATACCCTCCAGAAATTAAAACGGAAAAAACGAAAAAATCGACAACTTACCGGTACATTAAAGTAAAATATAAATAATTAAATAATCAATTTAACACAATTCAAAATCAATTCAAAACAATTAAAATTCAAATTAACGCAATTAAAAGAATCTAACGAAAATATTCAAAACGATTTTCCTTCCTGAAGCTGACAATGCTTTTCGACCGACTGTCGTGATCACAGGAATGAAAATTACCGAATCAGGCTAAACCTGCAACTTAAATAGTGATTATATGTCTTCGCGCATGCGCGTAAAGGTCCACGCATCGGAGATCAAATATGGCCGCCGAACATTAACAGAATTCTCGTGTAATTTAATTTCAACGGTTTCTGCAATTAATAGTCGCGTATAATTACGTTGAACGTTAAGTATTTTGGCCTCGTTAAATAAAAAAGTATGTTTTTCGTTAATGGCATGAAAGGCTAATTCTGACGCTGCTGAACGAGAAGCACGAACTGAGGCTTCGTGTTGATTTACACGAATATTAAGAGAAAACCGCGTCGAACCCTGGTAAGACGAGTCGCAATCACCACAAGAAATGTTGTATACTAGATCATTAATTTGTGTTGCGAACGCGGAAAGAACCGAGCGATTGTTCAGTATAGTGTGTAACTGCCGTATAGGCCTAGCTATAATTTTAAATTCGGTATCTTTAAAGAATCTGTTAAGCTGTTTGTGCCACTGTTCAACATATGGGACAGAAATAAAGTATTTTTTGATATTACTATTGTTGATTGGTGTAGTATTTTTTATCCTATCCTTAGCTTGTACCCTAATTCGATTTATTGTGTTAATGGGATAACCCCTGTTCAAGAATCTGCTAGTTAATATTTGTATTTCTGAGTCCAAAGCAGAATCCGTCGTTGAATATTTATAGGCATTTAGAAATTGATTAAAGATAATCGATCTTTTGTAGGTGAACGGGTGGTAGCTATTATAATGTAGAAGCATACCGGTGTTTGTGGGTTTTCGATAGATGCTAAATTGTATTTTGTTCGAGTCCCGGGTAAGCGTGAAATTTAGAAAGTTTAATGACTTAGTATCCGTATCTTCCCTTTCCAATGTAAATTTGAGTCTAGAATGAATATTATTAAACGAATGTAAAATGTCTTGGATAGTACTACTATCAGGAATAACTAGAACATCGTCTAAATACCTCCCATAGTATGTGATACGGGGACGAAACGGTGTCAAATGTATCTGCTCAATCGTTGAGAGATAGATCTCTGACATTAAGCCACTCAGGCTCAAACCCATTGGTAATCCAAAAATTTGTTTATACACCTTGTCTCGAAAGGTGATGTAGTTAGCCTCAACTACATCTCATTACAGCTCTGATTCATACTATCTAATAAGAAATACCATAACAAAAGACTGGCTGTGGTATTTCTCATTTAAGAACAATATAAAATTACACATCTGATGTCATAAACAATACATAAATAAAATCATAATCACATACACACAAACAGCTAAAAATATTTTGTATTACTTACAAATGACACAAGTTTGATGAAAGATGAATAATAGTCTGATGAAGGAACAAATCTGTTTAGTGAAATGCTAAGATGAGCATTATAGCAAAGTTCCATTAAGCACAGTAAGGCAAGTATTGCTGTCAGAACCTGTAAAAAAAAAATAACAATATTGTTCAAACAGAAAGGATACAATTTCATTTAAAGCTGTCATCTTAACTAAATTTTGGTTGTAGTATTAAAAACTAAGAAGAAAACTACAGTACACTAGTCCAGTATAGTAAGCTAGTACTGTACAGTGTTTCTTAAACAATACGGTTTGCACTTCTAAAGACAGCTTGTTAATCTGGGGTGTGCAAGCTGCAAATATTCAAAAGCTTATGATGTAATTTTTTTTAATCTGACAAATACATTTGCCAGATTAAAACTATTATGACTAAATTTGTATGACGTTAGGCTGAACCCAGTATAAATCAGACACTGCATTTTATAGACATGTAATCAGAGTAACAAATTTTGTTTATTATGTCATTAAAATCTTTATACATATTTAGATGCCAGTAAAAAAAGTGTAAATTTTTGTGGAAAAACATTTAACCAAATTGAGAAATAACAAAAATATTGAGAAACAAACTACACTTGCAGATCACTCAGGAATCAAAAACAATTTATTACTAGACTATCAAAAATTTTAAATTAGTACCAGTCTAGCAATTTGCATAAAATTGAAAATTAAATTATCAGAACTTTTAAATAAATTTCTAATGATAGGTGAATATGATAACAGGGCACATGCCATAGCATCATTCGAAGTTGGCACAGAAGCAGGAAACTACCTTAGTGCTGCCTGCACCAGAGATAAAGATTACTCTTCCACAACTATTCAACAAAGGAAGTAAGCAAACCCTTAGCCATAATTATGAGAGCTTCTTTCGACTCAGGGGAGGTACCCATGGACTGGCGATGTGCAAATGTGACTTCAATTCATAAAGGAGGATCAAAGGGCAACACAAGTAATTATAGACCTGTTAGTTTAACTTCTGTTACAGGAAAATTAATTATATAATATTGTAGATACACCATAGTTAACCCATAAATTTGAACTACGTATGTAGTGTAAGAGGCATCGTTTTTATAGTATCTCATATTGTGGGTGCCTTCACAACAAGATAGCTGGTTTATTTGAAGTAGTGTAAGTTGTAATTCTACAACTTACACTACTTCAAATAAATAATGCTTCTCTAGAAGAGACGACTACTGTTATTTATTTTCAGAGGATACCACCACCACCCAGACGATTGTTTCGAAACTAGTGGGTTTCATCATCAGTGGGCGGGCAGGTACCCTGGTAGTGCAACATGCCATCACAGTTGCAAAGTTATATCCACAATATGAGAGATGTCAACGGGTGTTGGTAATAATGTATTTGAAAACAAAATGCACAAGGCATAATCCTTATGGGTTTGGTAATTAACTATATAATATTGTTGTAGATACACCATAGTTAACCCATAAATTTTAACTATGTATGTAGTGTAAGAGGCATCGTTTTTATAGTATCTCATATTGTGGGTGCCTTCACAACAAGATAGCTAGTATTGCACTACTACAAATAAATAACGCTTCTCTAGTAGAGAAGACTACTGTTATTTATTTTCAGAGGATACCACCACCAAGATGATCGTTTCGAAGCTAGTGGGCTTCATCATCAGTGGGCAGGCAGGCACCCTGGTAGTGCACAGTTGCGAAGTTATATCCACAATATAAGAGATGCCAAAGTGTGTTGGTAATAATGTACAGTGGAACTTCTCTATCACGAACTTCTATTTAATGAATTTCTCTATATTACGAATTTTTTCGCAAAACATTGCACCTTGAAACGAAATTACATGTAAAATTAACCCCATATAGCAAAGTGTTAGTCTCTCTATAACAAATTTTTAAAAAACTTAGTAAAAGCATTTTTGAAGATTTAAGCATTTAGTGCTAAACAGCCACTCAAATATACGGCCTCCTTCCCTACAAAATTGCCCATTAGCATCTGGAATTAATCATCCTTTTAGTGAAGAATACTTGTGGCCATTGATGCCTGTAGAGGGTCTTTGTTTTATTTTTGTTACAGTTATAAAACCGAATGGGTTTTCTTAAAAGTGGTCATAAACTTTACAATAAATAGGATAGATTTGTAAATTGATGTTGGCTCAGGAGAAAACAAAATTCGCTGGGGTAAGCCTTTAGCATGCTGCGGCGGCAATACATAGAATACTACCATAGTCGATTTTTATTAACGCCTACTGAGTGACATTCGCTTCTCACTTCAACCATACCATGTGACCTTCCTGTCAATCATTATATGATATGTCCGTTCTCATCTAACTGGACTCCCAGTAGATGGTTTTCATGAATTTTTTTTTTTTTTTTTTTTCGTTCTTTTAGAACAATTTGTCATCAATCAAGGCTATATGCTCTTGTATTTTATTTACTTTTTTTCTAAAAAGTAACATAGAGCATACATTAACCCTAAATTTTCTTTCGTGTATATATATGAATGAAAGTCATATTTCTTCAAAGTGATTGATAGGAAAAGTCATGTGATACCGTTGAATTGGCAAGCGAATGTCATTGAGTAGGCGGTACAGTACTAACAATTCACTATATGGCCAGCGCAGCGAAGTTTGCGGGTTATGTATCAGCAAGAGCTGCAGTCCAGTAATTTTTACATTTGCGGAAACAATGTCGAAGAGAAAATGTTTAAGTATTAATGATAAAGTAAAGATTCTTCGTAATATTGACCAGGGTTTTAAGAAAAAAGATATTGCGGAGAAATATGACATACCTGCAAGCAGCTTATCTATGATTTTAAAAAATTAAGAATCAATTTTAAATGCAATTGAAGGAGGAGCAGACAAGAAGTGAATTAAGTTGTGTATATACGAAGATGTTGATAAAGTTGTTCTAAAATGGGTGCAAATGATATGTGAAAAAATATACCAATATCGGATCCAATAATTAAGCAACAAGCTCTGAAATTTGCACAGTCCCTGGGACATACAGAATTTAATGCGAGCACTGGGTGGCTAGATAAATTTAAGAAATGCCACAGAATTGTGGAAAAGGTTATTTGTGGAGAAAGTGTTAATGTAAGCAAAGAAGATTGCAACAGTTGGAGGAACAATACCTTAAAGAAGATTTTGGAAGAATATGAACCTAAGGATGTTTTTAATTTTGACAAAAGGGATTTATTCTTTAAACATTTACAGAATAGAACACTTGCTTTTAAGGATAAATGTTTTGGCGGAAAACAAAGCAAAGAAAGAATCACTGTGCTAGTTGGAGCAAACATGACAGGAAGTGAAAAATTAAGACTTTTAGTCATCGGAAAATCAAAAAACCCATGATGTTTTAGAGGCACAAAATCTTTAGAAGTTGACTACTACACCTTTAATAAAAAACCATGGATGACAAGTGATATTTTTGAAGAATGAATATTAAAACTAGAAAAGTGTATAACAAAAGAAAAAAAGGAAAATCGTGTTGGTAACTGACAACTGTCCGGCACATCCTGCCAGTATTTCTGCCAAACTTAAAAGTGTGAAGTTGTTGTTTTTACCACCAAACATGACATCAAAACTCCAGCCAATGGACCAAGGCATTATTAAAAATTTTAAATTTCATTATCGAAAGAGAATAATAATGAAGATAGTCAATGTGTTATCAGAAAATAGAAACTTGGAGGTTACAATTAACCTTAGAGATTGCATCTCTGAACTGGCAAACGTTTGGACAAACGATGTCACTGAATACACTATTCAAAATAGTTTTTCGAAAGCGGGATTTGCACTGAATACAGAAGTCGAACAACAACTGGACGAACAAGATGAACTGCCCCTTTCACAACTGAAAAACTTTTGGACATTATTAGAATCGTCCGGAAACATCGAAAATGAAATAACAATGGATAATTATGTTTATGTAGATCAAGATCTGACTACAACAGAACATCCAAATGAAGAGATGAAATACTGCTGAACAGTGTTAGACGTGACCATGATCACAAAGAAATTAACAATGACGCCGAAGACACATCAGAACTACTCATAGAAAAGCCAACTCGCGAAGAAATGATTAACGCTTTTAAAATGGTTCGTATTGGTCTACAGTTTTGTGAAAATGTTCCTGATAATGTTTTTAATGCTCTGAACAAATGTGAGGTTTTCTTTGAGAATCAGACATTTTTTAATTGTACTGTGCAAACGAAAATTAGATTTTTTTAATTATTATTAGCCATATGGTACAAGGAAGCCTGAGGCTTATGCTGCAACAGTCAAAAAAAATTTTCTGAATTACCCTGTGTGAGTGAGAGTTGTTGTTGTTGTTATTTGGTTTTTAGGAGCATTAGCAACTAAGGCCATATTGCTCCGGGATATGCGGTGGTCATTCCCTGACCTTTCCGCATCATCCGTATTTGGTGGCGACGGGCTTGAACCCCGGTCTAATCAAGAAGCGTGTGCTACGCACTGCTGCTCCTTCCCACCTGGCTACGGAGGCGCCTTGTGTGAGAGAGAGAGAGAGAGAGAGAGAGAGAGAGAGAGAGAGAGAGAGAGAGAGAGAGAGAGAGAGAGAGAGAAGGGAATCACCAAGAAAAAGAAGAATGATGATATCCAGCTCAGAACCCTGGGTGTGCCAAGCCCATACTGAACAGATACGAGCCCCCGGGGTAAATTTGTGATACTTACCAGCGAAAATTATGTAAACATAATTTAAATAAGTGTTTTTGAAATAAAATACATTAAAAATAAATGTAGATTCATTTTCATTTTCTAATTAAATAACAATTTCAAATAAAAAAGATTCTCTGTATAACGAAATTTCTCTATAACGAATTTTTTCGCTGGATTTATAGAATTCGTTATAGGGAAGTTCGACTGTATTTGAAAATGAAATGCACAAGGCATAATCCTTATGGATTTGGTAATTAACTATATAATATCGATGTAAATACACCATAGTTAATCCATAAATTTTAAACTACGCACGTAGTGTAAGAGACATCATTTTTATAGTATCTCATATTGTGGGTGCCTTCACAACAAGATGGCTGGTATTGCACTACTTCAAATAAATAATGCTTTTCTAGTAGAGAAGACTACTGTTATTTATTTTCAGAGGATACCACCACCCAGACGATCGGTTTGAAGCTAGTGGGCTTCATCATGAGATATTTCCTTGGCATCTCTCGTCACTCATGAGAGATGCGGGCACTGGTTAAAGAAGCACAGCGGAATCATCTAGACAAGAGTTCAGTTATAGCTCGGACACAGCATGGTTTTGTTAAGGGAAAGTTTTGCCTGACCAATTTGATTGGATACTATGATGTAGTCACAAAGAAACTGGATGCAGGGAATAACTTTGATATTTGGATTTTAGAGAGGCTTTTGATACTTTTTTTTTTTTTTTTTTTTGATTTGGTAGTTGTTGGCGCATCGGCTTCTGTGGCCATATTGCACCTCCCAAGGTTTTTGCAGTACTTTGATCCAAGCCCGAGGCGGGAATCGAACCCGCGACCTTTGGGTTGCCGGGTAGGTACTTTACCCACCTTTTGATACTGTTGCACATAGAAGACTGCTGAACAAATTGGAGCAATGTGGCATTGGAGGCAAATTGCTGCTAGGATAAAGGGATGGTTTAGTGGGAGGAGACAGAGTGGTAGTCAATAGACACTGCTCATCGTGGACTAATGTTATTAGTGGAGTCCCTCGGGGCTCAGAGTTGGGTCCATTATTGTTTTCTGTATTTATAAATGATATTGATGATGGTATATCAAGCTTAATGTCCAAGTTTGCAAACGATACGAAGGTTGGCAGGGTTGTTAAGAACACTAATGACAGTACGCTGCTGCAACAGGATCTAGAAAAGTTGAGCTGATGGGCTGAGAGGTGGCAAATAAAGTTTAACATTGACAAATGTAAAGTACGCTAGTTCAAGTAGTTCAGGTTTATGGGTTAACTATGGTGTATTTACACCGATACCATACAGTTAATTATCAAAACCCATAAGGATTATGCACTGTGCATTTCATTTTCAAAATACATTACCACCCTTTTTTGGCATCTCTCATATTGTGGATATAACTTCACAACTGTGATGACTTGTATTACCTGGGTACCTGCCCGCCCACTGATGATAAGCTCAATAGCTTCAAAACAATCGTATGGGTGGTGCTACCTTTGAAAATAAATAACAGTAGTCTTCTCTACTAGAGAAGTGTTATTTATTTGAAGTAATGCAATAGCAGCTATCTCGTTGTGAAGGCAACCACAACATGAGATACAATTAAAACGATGCCCTATATGCTACATACGTAGTTCAAGTTTATGGGTTATCTATGGTGTATTTACACCGATACTATATAGTAAAGTACTACATTGGGAAGCAGTAACCCCAGAGTGATGTATCAACTCTTTAGTACTACACTCACAGTGGTAGAGAACAAAAATGTCCTGAGGGTAATTGTGCAGGCAGATATGAAGTTTTCTGAGCAGTGCAGACAGTCTGCAAGAGTAGCTCATAGTGTCTTGTCAATGATATACAGGAATTTTTCTAGCAGGGATAAGGAGGTGATTATTCCCTTGTATAAGGCAATGGTCAATTTGAAAATGAGTATTGTATACAGGTCTGGAGGCCTCATTTCAAGAAGGATGTAGAGCTGTTGGAAAGAGTACAGAGAAGGGCAACAAGATTAGTGAATGAAACAAAGGGTTGCTCTTATGAAGAAAGGCTTAAGTTTTGAAAATTACAGTGCCTGGAGACTAGGCACCTGCGAGGTGATCTGATTGAGGTGTATAAAGCCTTGAATGGTTTGAGCATGCTCAATTCTGATGGGATTCCTCCTCTTGCTCAGAATAATCACCTGAGAGGGCATAAATTCAAATTGAGGAAAGACAGATGTAGGATAGATGTGAGGAAGTTTGCCTTTAGCCAGCGGCAAACTTCCATATTTTGTTATGGAAGTTGATAGCCTAAATAAATTTGGCTGATGCTGCATAAGCTTGCTTTCTTGCATCATGTGCTTCTACTAATACTAATAAATAAAATAGTAAAACAAAACAGAATATTCATATTATTCCCACAAGGTAATCATTCAATTCTGCTTTAAACTTAGTCAAACTCACTGCCTCAACCACATTGGGAGGCAAGCTATTTCAATGTTCGACAACCCACTGCTCATAGATGAGCTTTATCAGATCCCATCTTCTATTATTCTCTGGTCTATTCTCATGTCTCATCCATGAAGGAGAATAAACCTTCCTCATTCATTATACTCCTCAAGATCTCCCCTTAGATGTCTGGTTGTCAAACTCTTCAGTCCACACTTTCTAAGCCATTCCTTAGATTCACTGCTTTGCAATTGTTACCAATCAGGTTGCCCTTTTTTGAACCCTCTCCAGAAGCTCAATGCCTTTTTTCAGTTGTGGTCTCCCAACCCGAATACAATATTCCAAATGAGGTCTAACCATCGTCTTTTAAAGAGGGATAATGACATCCCACTCCTTGTAAATCATCCCCTAGCTGTTTTTACATTGCATGGAAATTTTCATAATAGATTAAATTAATATGCCATTTTTTTTTTTGTCTTGAACCACTTTTAACCTTGCCAGCTTATACATGACTCAAGGATTTCTGTTTCTCTAAATCCATAACCTTACATTTAGAAGCATTAAACTTTTGTTGCCATTTTTAAGACCATATATGGAATTGATCCAAGTTTTGTAAACAAAGTATAGTTACCTACTTACCTCCTCCTTTGTACCAGCTTTATGGACTAGGAAGACACTAGTACTTCTGTTACACTAGCACTTCTGTCACTAGCAAATCTGTTAAACAGAGCACGGAAAATGATAATCCCACCTATCCAAACAGGTTGCACCTTTATATCAACTTAGAGATAAGGGACAAAACAGGATTGGGTGTCAAATAATTACAAAACTGTGAGGGTGTCATTATTTTTTGCACGTACATAGAATGTCAAGTGTCAAAAAAAGTTTGAAAACATTACCATAAATGCATGTTATATACCAAACATTTCAGCCAATTTGCCTGTTCATCACATATCTGGCAGGATTCAAACCTAGACCTTTTCCACCAAGTATAGGAGCACAGTAATTACAGTGAAACTTCTCTATTTAAACTTTATTTAAATAATTAGCATTAGCAGAGGCATTTGATGCAAGAAAGCAAGCTTATGCAGCATCAGCCAAAAAAAAATAAATAAATAAATAAAAAATAACCACTTCCACTTCACCCCTCTGTTCGTTCGAAATACCTGTCCAGCTGAGCCTTAAACTTATTTAGTTCAGGAGAGAACAAACCATGCAACCTTCAAGACTAAGCAACTCAACCACAGTATGGTGGGAAAAAAAATAAAAAAGTTCATCACATATCTGGCAGGATTCAAACCTAGACCTTTTCCACCAAGTATAGGAGCACAGTAATTACAGTGAAACTTCTCTATTTAAACTTTATTTAAATAATTAGCATTAGCAGAGGCATTTGATGCAAGAAAGCAAGCTTATGCAGCATCAGCCAAAAAAAAATAAATAAATAAATAAAAAATAACCACTTCCACTTCACCCCTCTGTTCGTTCGAAATACCTGTCCAGCTGAGCCTTAAACTTATTTAGGCTATCAACTTCCATGACAAGGGATGGAAGTCTGTTCCACCAACCAACCACCCGCTGGCTAAAGGCAAATTTCCTCACGTCTATCCTACATCTGTCTTCCCTCAATTTGAATTTATGCCCTCTCAAGTGATCATTCTGAGCAAGAGGAAGAATCCCATCAGCATTGAGCATGCTAAAACCATTCACGGCTTTATACACCTCTATCAGATCGCCTCGCTGGTGCCTAGTTTACAGACACTGTAATTTGAAAAACTTAAGCCTTTCTTCGTAAGAGCACCCCTTTGTTCCATTCACCAATCTTGTTGCCCTTCTCTGTACTCATTCCAGCATTTCTACATCCTTCTTGAAATGAGGCCTCCAGACCTGTATACAGTACTCTAGGTGTGGCCTGCCCATTGCCTTATACAAGGGAATAATCACCTCCTTATCCCTGCTAGAAAAATTCCTAAATATCATCGACAATACACCATGAGCTACTCTTGCAGCCCGTCTGCACTGCTCAGAAAACTTCATATCTGCCTGCACAACCACCCCCAGCTCCCTTTCATTCTCTACCACTGTCAGTGTAGTACCACAGAGTTGATATGTTGTTCTGGGGTTGCTGTTTCCCATATGTAGTACTTTACATTTGTCAATGTTAAACTTCATTTGCCACCTCTCAGCCCATCTGCTCAACCTTTCCAGATCCTGTTGCAGTAGCATAGTGTCAGTAGTGTCCTTGCCTGCCAACCCTCGTATCGTCTGCAAACTTGGACATTAAGCTTGATATACCATCATCAATAGCATTTATAAATACAGACAATAATGGACCCAATACTGAACCCTGAGGGACTCCACTAATAACATTAGTCCACGATGAGCAGTGTCCAATGATTACCACTCTGTCTTTTTTTCTCTATATTACAAATTGTTTTGCAAAACATTGCACCTTGAAACAAAAGTATAGGTAAAATTAACCCCATATAGCAAAGTGTTAGTTTCTCTAAAACAAATTTTAAAAAAAAATTAACATTCACTCTAATACAAACCAGCGGTAATTACCAACCTATCAAAGCAAGCAACGGCAGATAGGGGTAACGCATGCCAATCACTCAAACATGCCACACCTTGGCAATGATTGATCAGAAGGGTTATCATATAATAAAAATTAACTGGGTTTTCTAATAAATTTCAGGTAAACGTGATCATAAACTACTTTGCAATAAATAGGGCATATTTATAAATTGATATTCACTTTCACTTGTGCACTTTGAATAATTTTTACTGTCACAGAAACATGTCAAAGAGAAAGTATTTAAGTGTGAATGATAAAGTAAAGATTCTTCATGAAATTGACCAGGGGTTTAAGAAAAAAGATATTGCCAAGAAATATACCAATAAGCAGTCTAGCAATGAAATTAAAAAATCAAGAATCAATTTTAAATGCAACTGAAGAAGGTCCAGACAAGAAACAAATTGTGTACATATGAAGATGCTAATAAAACTGTTCTAAAATAGGTGCAAATGATACATGAAAAAAATATGCCAATATCAGGGCCAATAATTAAGCAACATGCTCTGAAATTTGTGTAATCCCTTGGACAGAAAGAATTTAATGCTCGCACTGGGTGGTTAAATAAATTTAAGTTCAAGAGAAATGTGGAAACATTATTTGCAGACAAAGTGTTAATGTAAGTGAAGGAACAATACCTTAAAGAAGATTTTGGAAGAATATGAACCAAAGGATGTTTTTGATGCTGACAAAATAGATTTATTCTTTAAATTTGTCAAATAGAACACTTGCTTCTAAGAATGATAAATGTTTTGACGAAAAATAAAGCAAAGAAAGAATCAGCGTGCTAGTTGGAGCCAATATGACGGGAAGAAAAAAATTAAGACTATCAGTCATCGAAAAACCAAAAAACCCAAATGTTTTAGAGGCACAAAAATCACTCGAAGTTGGCTACACCATTAATAAAAAAAGCATAGATGACAAATGATATTTGTGAAGAATGGATATTAAAACTAGACAAGCATGTGACTAAAGAAAAAGAAAACTCATATTGATTACTGATAACTGTCTGGTACATTCTCCCAGTATTTCTACCACACTTGAAAGTATGAAGATGTTGATTATCACCAAATATAACATCAAACTCCAGCCAATGGACCAAGGTATTATTAAAAATTTTAAATTTCATTATCAAAAGAGAATAATAATGAAGATAATCAGTGCATTACAAGAACACAGAAACCTGGAAGTTACAATAAGCTTTAGAGATTGCATCTCAAAGTGGGATTTGCATTGATTACAAAAGGTGAATAATTGGATGAACCAGATGAACTGCTGCTTTCACAATTGAAAAACTTTTGGACATTATTATAATCATCTAGAAACATCGAAAGTCACACAACACTGGATAGTTATGTTAATGGCAATCAAGATCTGGTACAAAAGAACATCTAAATGAAAATAAAATACTATTGAACAGTGTTATACATCATGTTCACAAGGAAATCAACAATAACCCTAAAGATACATGAGAAGAACCCATAGAAATGCCCTCATGAAGAAATAATTCATGCTTTTAAAAAAAAGAGTTCTGCTTTTGTTCAGAGAAATTCTAGAATACAGGACAATTTTCAAGCAAAAACCCAAAACAACTTTAACCCTAACTGGTTAAAGATGCATTGCTGGATCATCTAGACAAGACTGCAGTAATAAGTCAGACACAGCATGGGTTTGTTAAGGGAAAGCTTATCTGACAAATTTCATTGGATACTATGTGGTTACAAAGGAACTGGATGCCTCGAGGCCTCATTTTAAGAAGGATGTAGATTTGCTTGAGTGTACAGAGAAGGAAAACAAGGCTGGTGAGGGGAACAAAAGGCTCCTCTTACCAAGAAAGGTTTAAGTTCGGCAAACTGCAGCAGCTGTAGATGAGGCACCTATGAGATGATCTGATTGAGGTGTATAAGGCCTTTAATGGATTGGGCATGCTGAATTCTGATGAGATTCTTCTGCTTGCTCAAATTACAAACCTTAGGGGGCATAAATTCAAAGGGATGCATGGAAGACATGGAAGGCAGTTAACTGCTGGAACAAACTTCCATCTGTTGTTGTGGAAGTTGATAGCTTAAATAAATTCAAGGAGGAACTGGACAATGTTTTAGAGGGAATGGATGTGTGAAATTGTTTTTTTTTTTTTTTTTTTTGGCTGACGCTACAGAAGAAACGCATCAGGCCAGAAAAATATAGCACATCCTCCTTTGGTGGATAAGTCAAAAATCTATTTCCCTCCATTGTACATCACGCTGGTTTGATAAAAATATTTGTGAAAGTGATGGACAAAAAAGGAGAAGGATCTTTGTGTTTGAGGCAAATGTTTCCTCAAATCAATGAGGCCAATTTCTTTAACAAAAGCCTACAGGAAAAGTAATAAGAAGGCAAACCACTTTGTTTAATTCTTTCTTTCTTTTGCTATGTAACAAACTTCGAGATGCTATTTTTCTGCTATCTCTCGCTTTATTCGTCTCCAACAAAGTTTATTTTACGCTACTTTCTCAAGAGGGAATTTTTGTGGGTGTTCAAATCAAACTGCAGTTCCAAGATGAGGACTTCACTAAAAAATGAAATGCTACAGAAATAAGAGCCTGGATGCATTTGAAAACGTCTGCTGGATATTTTTAGGTAAAGAGAAATCACAAAATTACAGTGAAATTGTGGATAAGCTAATTTTAGCATACAGAGAGAGAGAAATGGGAGCAACATGTCGTTAAAGCTTCATTTCCTACATTCCCATTTAAACTTTTTTTTCCTGAAACTTGGGAGCAGTCTCCAATGAACGCAGTGAAAGGTATCAACAAGGCATTATTCACATGGAAAAAAAATACCAGGTAAAATAGAGTCCCAGTACGGTGGAAGACTACTGTTGGAATCTCATATGGGAGACAATAATGGATGATTATGAAAGGAAAAAAATGACAAAATAAGTGTTTTATTATCAGATAAATATTTTTGTAAATAGAATAAGGTTAATAAACCCACTGTTCAATATTTAGTACTGTGTTTATGTAACATTTTCTTGAAATCTTTTTTACTAGAAACTTACTTTTTGACTTTAATCCCTTCTCCCATGAAATTGGTGGGTGTTACAGCAATATGGTTACCATATTTGAATTCAGCAATGTCAAATCTATAAGTATCACACTGAATTTTAATAGGGACCATTGTAATCTAGCCAAACAGTGTAATCTCTCAACTTAGCATTAGCAGAGGCATGTGATGCAAAAAAGCAAGCTTATGCAGCATGAGCCAAAAAAAACAACCACTCCCATTTCACCTCTCCGTTCATTCGAAATACCTATTCAGCTGAGCCTTAAATTTATTTAGGCTATCAACTTCCACAACAAGGGATGGAAGTCTGTTCCACGAACCAACTACCCGCTGGCTAAAGGCAAATTTCCGCACATCTATCCTACATCTGTCTTTCCTCAATTTGAATTTATGCCTTCTCAGGTGATTATTCTGAGCAAGAGAAAGAATCCCATCGGCATTGAGCATGCTCAAACCATTCACAGCTTTATACACCTCTATCAGATCACCTCGCCGGTGCCTAGTCTCCAGACACTGTAATTTGCAAAACTTAAGCCTTTCTTCGTAAGGGCAACCCTTTGTTCCATTCACCAATCTTGTTGCCCTTCTCTGTACTCATTCCAGCAGCTCTACATCCTTCTTGAAATGAGGCCTTCAAACCTGTATACAGTACTCAAGGTGTGGCCTGACCATTGCTTTATATAAGGGAATAATCACCTCCTTATCCCTGCTAGAAAAATTCCTGAATATCATTGACAATACACCATGAGCTACTCTTGCAGCCTGTCTACGACAGGCTGCAAGAGTAGCTCATAGGCTGTCATTGCTCAATGATATTCCCCAGGACCTTTCTTCTCTCAGCAGGGCATCAGGAGGCTGATACGTTGCTCTGGGGTTACTGTTTCCCATAAGTAGTACTTTTCATTTGTCAATGTTAAACTTCATTTGCCACCTCTCAACCCATCTGCTCAACCTTTCAGATCCTGTTGCAGCAGCATAGCATCAGTAGTGTCCTTAACAACCCTGCCAACCTTCTTATCGTCTGCAAACTTGGGCATTAAGCTTAATATACCATCATCAATATCATTTATAAATACAGAAAACAATAATGGACCCAACACTGAACTCTGAGGGACTCCACTAATAACATTAGTTCACGATGAGCAGTGTCCATTGATTACCACGCTGTCTTCTCCCCCTCAACCATCCCTTTATCCATAGAAGAAATTTGCCTCCAATGCCACACTGCTCCAATTTGTGAAGCAGTCTTCATTGTGCAACAGTACCAAAAACCTTTCTAAGATCCATATATATAATATCAAAGTTATTCTCTGCATCCAGTTCTTTTGTGACTGCATCATAGTATCCAATCAAATTGGTCAGGGAAGACTTTCCCTTAACAAAACCATGCTGTGTCCGAGTTATAACTGAAGTCTTCTCTAGATGATCCTGCAGTGCTTCTTTAACCAGTTTCCATTAATTTTCCTGGAACAGAAGTTAAACTCACAGGTCTATAATTACTTGTGTCAGCCTTTGATCCTCCTTTGTGAATTGGGGTCACATATGCATATCTCAAGTCTATGGGTATTAGTCTAAGTTATTTGTATACTGCTAACATTTAAGGAAACCATTCAAGGAAATAATCAGAGGAGAAGTAGACTTTTTGAGATCCTTCAAACAGTTAAGTTTTCAGAAATTTTTACTGTATTTTTGATTAATTCACATATTGAATTGTGTTTCACAAATAGATTAAAATGGTTTAGTAGCGTTCGTTAGTTTATTTTTTAAATTTAGTTAGTGATTTTGTAAGTTACAACTCACTACTCATACCGCTATTGTATCGGTATTTTAACATGACTATCGTAGCACATAACCAGTACTGCAGAAGAATAATAGGATTTTTATTGCAATAAATAAGTAGACTGAAGATTTTAATCATTTTTTTGGGCATATATCTTTGTGTTTAGCTAAGGATTTAACTAATTTAATATTGTGATTGTCAGCATAAGTTATAACATAAAACTAGATAGCGTAATACATATATCACTGCATTAGCTTAGTGTAGTATTGTAAATTAATCAATTAAATTTATTAACCTTATTAATTTTCATTGTTAATTAATTAAATTGTGTTTAAAAGAAAATTATCCCCCAGATAAAGAGCAGCAAAGCAATGTGCAGAGTAGCAGGAGTGCTATAAGTCAAGGGAGCAACAAAAGGAGTCGATTCTCCAATGCATCATAGCCAAAAAAAATGTTCACCTTGTGAAATGTTTGTGGACGTTTCTAGAACAGGACATGATCTAGCCAAGGAGAATTTGTGCTAGGTGCAGAGAGTGGCAAGAAATTAGGTGCCCATTTAGCATTCTCATGGGCATCTATGAGAGTTTGAAGAGTAGGGTAGGGTAGATGCCCTCAAATAATTAAAATGGGGCCCACCAAGCTCTCAGCTGCCTAACTCAAAGCCAGAGCTCACACTTGCACATCTGGCAACACAGCAGCAATCTTCAAGGCAGAATACACCAGTCCCACAGCAGCTAGTTACTGCCAGAGACTCAATTGTCAGGGAAATCAGAAATATATTGTGCAAAAATGATAGGTGGAATAGGACCAAGGAATGTCTCCCAGGGACAAAAGGTGATAACGTTGTACACATTGGCACTAATCCCTATAGGTAGATCTGCAGACTTATTTAACAATTACAGTTCAATGTTGAAAAAAAGTCACAAGTTAAGGTTAAAATTGAAACTGTCTGCAATTCTGCACAGACACGATAGGAGGGAGTAATTGATGAGTCTTGTCAATTAATTCGGCCATGGAGAGACTGTGCAAGGATCATGCGGTAGAATTTTTCTCAGTGTGGTCTGTGCTTGTTAACAGAAGAAATTGTTTCTACAGGGATGAGATATACTTAAATAGAAAGGGTGCAAGAATCTTTGCTGATGCTATAGAGGAAGTGTTAGGTGGGTAGGAAAACTACTAACTTGGGGGGAATTCACAGAATAATAGATTAACAGTGCTATAAGTGGAAGTGAAAGTGATTCTTGTACTGCTTCTATTGGACTGAGCAGCAGCCTAGAAAGAAAGAAAGGTGATGGAGATTTCAGGGATTGCGGGAGTCATCATGGAACAAGTAGATGCACGGACTGTGTTAGTGTAACTAAAAGTAAGAAAAACTGCATGTATACTTGCATGTACACCAATGCTAGCAGTAGGCTAAATAAATTTGATGAATTTGAAGTGCTGATCAAGACATCAAAGGCAGATATTGTTGGGATATCAGAGACCTGGTGTCACACAGATATAAGCAGTGCAGAATTGGAATATGGGGAGTACAATGTGTACAGAAAGGATAGATAGGACAGTAAGGAGGAAGCATTAGCTGTTAGTTAAGAAACACAAAATCTAAGGAAGTGCATCCAGCTGACATGGAGGAACAGTGAATATTGAGTCAGTCTGACATAAGAACTCAAAAAGCAAAATTGAGAGCGAGAATGCATACAGAGAAAGAGTGGGCCAGAAAATCACATTGTCTTATAATGTGGGATTTTAACTTTCCAGATATAGAATGGAACTTGTGTGTTAGTCACTTGCACACTAGCAAAACTTTTGTGGATTTATTGGATTGTTTTCTAGAACAGCTTGTTCGAGAGGCAACAGAGGGAATCTTGACTAGCAGTGATTATTCATGCATTAAGAATCTGCAGATAAAGTAACCACTGGTGGCATTGATCACATTGTACTGATGTGGGATTTGTTCAAAAATGTAACTACCATCAGAAGTAAAGAGAAGGGTTTTTGCTTTCATAGTGGTGACTACAGTGGTCTCAGGCACTTTTTAAATTCTCTACAGTGGGACCAACTGAAGATGTTACCAATAGCAAATTCTTAATGGGAAGCATTCAAGGAAGTTATCTTGGAAGCTACTACGTTTTTCATACCGACACAGAAATACTGTTAAAGGTTTAGGCCTAAATGGATGTCAGACAAAGTAACGAGACTCGTAGCAGAAAAGAAAAATACATGGGATGCATATAAATTATCAGAAGACACAAAAGGCTATGGCAGATATAAGCTAGTCTGTAATAAAATCACAAAGGAGGTTAGGCAAGCGAAAGAAGATTACAAGAAATATTTGCCAAAGGATGCAAAGAAAAACAGCAAAGAGTTCTTTACTTATGTAAACTGTGGAAGTATGGAGATGGATCAGGTTGGTTCACTTGATATCGATGGTTCAACTGTTGATGAAAGTGCTCAGATAGCTGACAAACTCAATGAGTATTTTGCATCTATATTCACACAGGGAATTCTGTAGGGAAGGGGAGGCCATAAGTTTATCAAACTCCAATATGAAGCTAAATGGTTTTGCAATAGCTTAACATTTTTTGTAAAAGTTAAACATAAGGCACCTGTGATGGATAGGATCTATCCGGTTATATTAAAGGAGGCAGCAAAGGAAGTAAGCAAACCCTTAGCCATGATTATGAGAGCATACTTGGACTCAGGAGAGGCCCCTATGCACTGGAGATGTGCAAATGGGGATTAAAAGATGACACGAGTACCGTATTTCCCCCATGTATAAGACGCACCTTAATTTTGGAGCCCAAAATTTGAAAAAAAATGTATTACATAAAGTTATTGAACTCAAGTTTTATTCATCATTGTCAAAACTCCCATCCATTAGCTTGTCCTCATCTGTGTCTGATGACAAATCACTGTCTTCATATATTGCCTCGTCCTCAGTTCCATCTATGGCATTTGAAATGCCACACTTCTTAAATGACTTGACAATGATCTCAATCTTGATATTATCCCAGGATCTTTTCACCCAGGTACAAACTTCTCCCATAGTTGGTTTCTTCACTCTTCCTGCTGGTGTCAAATTGTCCCCAGAAAACTTCATCCATTGGTTCCATTCGTCTCTCATGGCAGCTTTGAAAGGTTTGTTAATGCTGACATTAAGTGGTTGGAGCTGGGATGTCAAGCCTCCAGGTATGACGGCAAGTTTTGTTTTTTGCTCTGCAGCAATTTTCTTTGTGTTTTTTGTTATGTGTGCCCTGAACTGATCAAGCACCAATAAGGCAGGTTTGCGTAAGAGCCCACCTGGTCTCCTGCTCCAAACTTTCTCAAACCAGATCTTCATCCCATTCTGATCCATTCAACCGTTGTCATAAACGTGGACAATCACTCCTCGAGGAATGTCTTCTTTTGGCATTGTTTTGCATTTGATAATCAGCATAGGAGGCAGCTTGGTTCCGTCAGCACAACAAGCTAGAACTGTATAATGGCTCTTTTCATGTCTACTTGTTTTAACAGTTACAGTTTTCACCCCCTTCTTATCAACAGTTCTGTTACATGGGACATCAAATTGAAGGGGGACTTCGTCCATACTTGCAATCTGTCCCAACTCAAACTGATGTGTCTTCCGACATTGAATGACAAAATGATGAAATTCAAGGACCTTCTGCTCATAGCTTTCAGGCATCTTTTGGGCAAGTCTGGTGCGTGTACGCATGCTTAGTCCATTCTGTTTCATGAACCTGAAGCACCAATTTGTGTCCTCCTTTGAAATCAGTAACTTCTTTTTCATCAGCAATTCTTCTTGCCTCATGCTGAACCATCTTTGTGGACAGAGGAATTCCAATTGCCCTTTACTCTTCAATCCATATCTTCAATTCCCTCTCTAAATCAGGCCATTTTGCTAACTTGCCTCTCATGGCCTTCTTCTGCCGTGGCGTTTTCGGTAGGGTTTCTTCTTCCCGTAGCCAGTCTCGGATTGTTTTCTCAGTTGGAAGAGGACCAAACTTACGTTCAGCAGCAAGATTTCCATTCCCTTTTGCAAACTGGATCACTTTTAACTTGAATTCAGCATGTACGAAAATCTTTTCTGATCCATTTCTGGGCAGAACGTTGCAAAACGTAACCTAATATACCGGTAACAAGTGCAAAGATAACAAGCGCGAAAAAGCATGAAATGCAAGTAAAAAAATCTACAACCACTGTATATGACGCACCCAGTTTTTAGACCCAAAATTTTTTGAAAACGGGTGCATCTTATACATGGGAAAATAAGGTAATTACAGATCTGTTAGTTTAACTTCTGTTCCAAGGAAAATAATAGGGTCACTAGTTAAAGAAGCACTGTAGGATCATCTAGTCAAGGCTGCAGTTATAGTTCATCTTCAAACAGGCCTATGGGGCTGGGAAATTCCATACTGCAATAATTAAAGCCAAACACCAGCCAAGAAATAAAAAAATTTTAGTATTTAATCTTTTGCTGGCTAACACTTGTTGGTGTATGATGCAGTGGTAACTCAAAAAATCTGGGAATTCATCATCCTTTTGGTACAATGCGATGAATCCATTAAGATGCCCCGTTATTGCTTTTTTACTCCATCTGTTGTTATTGATATGAGCTTAAATGTGGTAATTTAATTTTTTCAATAAAATTTTTGAATGCATTAAGTATCAAAAGCTTTCCTAAAATCCAAGTATATGATATCAGAATTATTTTTTGCATCCAGTTCCTTTGTTGACTACATTGTAGTATCCAATCAAATTGGTCAGACAACAACAAAACAACAACAACAACGTGACTAATCTATTTTTTACATATATTTAAAATTTGTTGTGATCAAACGAAATTAAAGCTGCAATCGACTGGTAGATCGCGATCGACTTTGAGTTGATCAGTTTGAGTTGTCTGAACTATAACTGCAATAATTAAAGACAAACACCAGCCAAGGAATAAAAGAATTTTAGTATTTAATCTTTTGCTGGCTAACACTTGTTGGTGTATAATGCAGTGGTAACTTAAAAAATCTGGGAATTCATCACCCTTTTGGCACAATGCGATGAATCCGTTAAGATGCCCCGTTATTGCTTTTTTACTCCATCTGTTGTTATTGATATGAGCTTAAATGTGGTAATTTAATTTTTTCAATAAAATTTTTGAATGCATTAAATATATCAAGACTTCTAGTTCTTTCTTTTAATGAAACCATACCCAGTAGTTCTTCTCTAGCAGCAGCCTCATCAAAAACCATAATAATAAAAATGAGCAAAAAAAAAAAAATGAGCAATTGAGTTGTAATCACTGAGGTCTGTAGATTCATCCAGTCGTAAAAAAAGGACATGCAATTAGCAATATGCACACACAATTGTTCGCTCACATTTTTACTCATTTTTTTCGATATGTTGCATCACAGTATTTCGAGATAATTGTAGATCTTGAAGAGCACTTTCTTAAAATTTTCAAAAAGAGGATCTGTTTTTTCTAAAAATGAGTCTTTGATGAATTGAACATCAGAAAATGGTTTGCATTTTTTTTGCAAGAAAATGATTCACCATAAATGATGCTACATTTACTATTTTAGATTGTAAATTAGGTGTCATGAAGAAATTTTGTTCTGTGGATAATCTGGATTTAAGTTCTTTTAATTTAGTTTTTCTAAGGTCACTATTAGGTGGAAAATCCAGTTGGCATTTACCATGGAGTGCATTGAGTGCCTTTCTAAATTTCCTTTTTTGGGTATAGCCACGGAAGCATTGCAAATCAAACACCATTTTTCTTCTATCATTACAAAAAAGTATTCTAGTTCCCGCTCTTGATGAAAATGATACGTTTTACTCTTTATCTTGGTATTCATTTTAAATCAAAGGGTATTAAATTAACATAAGTACTGTGCTGTTATTAATATTAAGTAAGCTAAATAAGAATTCAACACATACACTATGCTCTCCACAACGTAACTGCGTGAATTTTCACTAGAGAAGCGTTGCGATTTCTACAAATTTCCGTTTCCTTATCCTCGGGGGTACTACAGTGGGTCCCCATCCTATTCAACAACGCCCTGGCTACACTATTCTTATGATGATAAGCCTGTGCCGAGCTGTAATGAACATACTGGCCACAGCACATAGGCTTTCTATAAATCGTTGTCTTAATTCTAGACCCATCTCTGCTAATCAGGACATCCAGAAACGGGAGGGACCCAGCTTTTTCCACCTCCAAGGTGAATTGTATAAATGGGGAGAAGCTGTTAAGTAAACTGAGCACCTCATCTTCCTTCCCCTTTTTTAAAATGGTGAACGTATCGTCCACATATCTCCTCCACTCGCGCATGGGGAAATCCAACTGATGAAACATCTTAGTTTCCAGTTCCTCCATTGCCATTGTGGCCAATTTGGCCACAATGGCAATTATAAGAATAGTGTAGCCAGGGCGTTGTTGAATAGGGTGGGGACCCACTGTAGTACCCCCGAGGATAAGGAAATGGAAATTTGTAGAATCACGGCAGATCTCAGGAAGTGTGGGTACCCCCCCAGAGGGTCTTGGACAAATATATTTATAGGGTAGGGTCCAATCGTAGGGAGTCGCCTGCCCCTGTGGCTACCGCATACATTCCTTACTATCCGGGCCTTTCAGAATGCATTGTACAGGCACTGCAGTGTCAGACCCGCTGTGTGCAGCTTCCGGGATGGAGGTTGCACATAGTGGTGTCTCAAGTTAAAGATCCTGTAGCCCAGGACTATACTAGTAGTGTAGTCTATGAGATTAAGTGCCCGGATTGTAATGAATGTTATGTGGGGGGGGATGGGGTGACGTTTAAAGGACTGTCTGGGGGAGCACATGACCACTATTAAGACTGCTAATTATGCGAGGTCTGCTGTGGCAGAGCATTTCTGGGAGAAGCAGCATCGGATCTCCCCTGAAGACGCGGTCATTACGGACCGTGCCCATGGATTTTGGTAACGCAAGTGGCTCAAGAGCTTGCGAATCCGTTCATCCAGTCGTAATACTATTAACAGGGACTGGGGGACAGGGACAGGTTTACACCCCCTGTTTGAGGCGGTTGTCCTCAGACAGGATGACCGGGTCTGTTTGACACTCTCCCGAGCCACTTCCGTTTCCGATGCGAGCGTGGGGAATGCCGACCATGTGTCTGATGGACCTCGTGCATGAATGCCATGGGTCTGCTACTTAAGGATGTGTCATTGCAGTAATAGTATACTGTTGAAGAAAGAGACAGCAGTCTCCGAAAGCTTCAGGTTTTATCGCTTTTAATCCAGTTTATTTTAGATAATTTTATTGCTTCGGTATATTTTTAACTATATTTTTAACGTTTTATCGTAATTTATTGTAATATTTCTGATAGTGTATCACATTATTTTTATAGTAAAATTTTTTTATTCCTTGGCTGGTGTTTGTCTTTAATTATTGCAGTTATAGTTCAGACAACTCAAAGTTGATCGCGATCTACCAGTCGATCGCAGCTTTAATTTCGGTTGATCACAACAAATTTTAAATATATATAAAAATAGATTAGTCACGTTGTTGTTGTTGTTTTGTTGTTGTCTGACCAATTTGATTGGATACTACAATGTAGTCAACAAAGGAACTGGATGCAAAAAATAATTCTGATATCATATACTTGGATTTTAGGAAAGCTTTTGATACTGTTGCATATGGAAGAATACTATATAAAATTGGAGCAGTATGGCATCAAGTACAAGTTGCTGCTATGGATAAAGAGATGGTTGAGTGAGAGAAGACAGAATGACAATCAATGGACAATGCTCTTCATGGATTAATGTCATTAGTGGAGTGTCCCAGGGTTTCACATTGGGCCCATTGTTTATCAATTATATTTTTTTGAAGGTATATTAGGCTTATTGTCCAAGATTGCAGACAACGCAAAGGTTGGTAGGGTTGTTAATCACAGTATGCTACTGCAAGAAGATCTAGAAAAGTTGAGCAGATGGGTTGAGAGGTGGCAAATGAAATTTAACATTGACAAATGCAAAGTACTGCATATGAATATTAGTAATCCCAGAGTAAAGTACCAAGTGGGCGATATTACACTCAGGGTAGTGGAGAATGAAGAAGAAGATCTGGGGTAATTGTGCAGTCAGATATGATGTTTTCTGAGCAGTGCTGACATGCTGCAAGAGTAGCTTAATAGTGTCTTGTCAATGATATACAGCAGGGAAGGCCAACAAGTCGATCGTGGCTTTAATTTCGGTTGATCACAACAAATTTTAAATATATATAAAAAATAGATTAGTCACGTTGTTGTTGTTGTTGTTGTTTTGTTTTTAGGAGCATTAGCAACTAAGGCCATATTGCTCCGGGGATATGCGGTGGCCATTCCCTGACCACCGCAAGGATTTCAAAGAAAAACAATTCTTTCATTTTGCAAATATGCAAGATCATTTGCAAAAATATCCTGTTTTTGAATTTAATAGTGAGAAATAGGTTTCTGAAATTGAGAAAATTGTGAATGATTTTGAAACCAGATTCAGTAATTTTAAAACAATTGAAGACATTATTCCGCATCTCCGTATTTGGTGGTCATGCATCCTCCGTATTTAGTGGTCACGGGCTTGAACCCCAGTCTAATCAAGAAGCGTGCTACGCACTACTGCTCCTGCCCACCTGGCTATGCAGGCACCTAGATTAGTCAAAATCTAAATGTTATTATGTGCTCCACTGCATATGCTTATTACAAATCTGTTGAACCACGTGACTATTCTTATCGCCGCGCAGTCGCAACGCTTCTCTAGTGAAAATTCACGCAGTTACGTTGTGGAGAGCATAGTGTATGTGTCGAATTCTTATTTAGCTTACTTAATATTAATAACAGTACAGTACTTATATGTTAATTTAATATCCTATGATTTAAAATGAATACCAAGATAAAGAGTAAAACGTATCATTTTCATCAAGAGCGGGAACTAGAATACTTTTTTGTAATGATAGAAGAAAAATGTTGTTTGATTTGCAATGCTTCCGTGGCTATACCCAAAAAAGGAAATTTAGAAAGGCACTCAATGCACTCCATGGTAAATGCCAATCGGATTTTCAACCTAATAGTGACCTTAGAAAAACTAAATTAAAAAAACTTAAATCCAGATTATCCACAGAACAAAATTTCTTCATGACACCTAATTTACAATCTAAAATAGTAACTGTAGCATCATTTATGGTGAATCATTTTCTTGCAAAAAAAAAAAATGCAAACCATTTTCTGATGTTCAATTCATCAAAGACTCGTTTTTAGAAAAAACAAATCCTCTTTTTGAAAATTTTAAGAAAGTGCTCTTCAAGATCTACAATTATCTCAAAATACTGTGATGCAACATATCGAAAAAAATGAGTAAAAATGTGAGCGAACAATTGTGTGTGCATATTGCTAATTGCATGTCCTTTTTTTTACGACTGGATGAATCTACAGATCTCAGTGATACAACTAAATTGCTCATTTTTATTATTATGGTTTTTGATGAGGCTGCTGCTAGAGAAGAACTGCTGGGTATGGTTTCATTAAAAGAAAGAACTAGAAGTCTTGATATATTTAATGCATTCAAAAATTTTATTGAAAAAATTAAATTACCACATTTAAGCTCATATCAATAACAACAGATGGAGTAAAAAAGCAATACCGGGGCATCTTAACGGATTCATCGCATTGTGCCAAAAGGATGATGAATTCCCAGATTTTTTGAGTTACCACTGCATCATACACCAACAAGTGTTAGCCAGCAAAAGATTAAATACTAAAGTGTTATGGACATAGCTTTCAAATCGTGAATTCCATCAGAGGAAAATCGCTTCAAAGGAGACTTTTCAAAATGCAACTCAATGAAAAAGAACCAGACATTATTCATTAACTGATATTACCCACAGATGTGAGGTGGCTCAGTCAGAGTAAGTTTCTACAGAGAATTCAAAATTTGCTGAATGAAATTAAAAAAATTTGTTGATCAAAGGGGACGTGATTATCAGCAGCTACAAGATACAGAGTGATTGTGTGATCTGGCTTTTTTGGCAGATTTTACCAGTAAATTAAGTGATCTGAATTTAGAATTACAAGAAAAAAATAAAAATGTGGGTGACATGATTAGTAGTATTTCTGCATATAAATATCAATTTTTGGCAATGGCTAAGGATTTCAAAGAAAAACAATTATCATTTTGCAAATATGCAAGATCAATTGCAAAAATATCCTGTTTTTGAATTTAATAGTGAGAAATAGGTTTCTGAAATTGAGAAAGTTGTGAATGATTTTGAAACCAGATTCAGTAATTTTAAAACAATTGAAGACATTATTCATTAACTTATTTATTAACTTAAATTGACATATTAACTTATTTTCTAGAGTAACTTTATATTCCTAGTTACGATACTTAGTTTAAATTTTAACTTAGATAGAGATTTTGTAGGTTATTACTTATTATCGGTAAACTCACAGAACCAACTTTTCATCTTCCTCATTTATTCATTCAACTGTCGTTTTCTGGAACAACCTTCCTTCGTATGTCTTTCCTGAAAATTACAATCTACAGAAATTCAAGTCTAATGTCAACAAATATCTTCTTTTGTCTTCTCAACCTCCAACCCAAGCATGGTACCAAGTACTATAAGTTCTAATACTTCTCGTGTTTGAGGATTTCATAAAAAAAAAAAAAAAAAAAAAAAAAAAAGTAGGTGATTGTCCCTCTGTATAAGTCAATAGTCAGGGTACACCTTGGGCATTGCATATAGGTCTGGAGGCCTCATTTTTGGAAAGATGTAGAGCTGCTGGAACGAGTACAGAGAAGGGCAACGAGATTGGTGAGAGGGAACAAAAGGTTTCTCTTACCAAAGAAAGGCAGCTCAAGTTCTGAAAATTGCAGCATCTGTATACTAGGCACCTGAGAGGTAATTTGATTGAGGAGTATATGGCCTAGAATGTATGAGCAAGCTGATTGCTGATGGGATTCTTCCTCTTGCTCAAATTATGCACCTGAGGAGGCATAAATAAAAATTGAGGGAAAAACAGTTGTAGAAAAATGTGCAGAAGTTTGCCTTTAGCCAGCAGGCGGTTGATTGCTGGAACAAACATCCATTGATCGTTGTGGAAGTTGAGAGCTTGAATAAATTCAAGGCAGAACTAAACAAACTTCTGGAGTGAATTGCTATGTGAAATAGTAGTTTTTTTCCCTAATGCTAATTTCTTAAATTTTAGTATGTTGCTATATTTACCCCATCTGCCTATGTGCCATTCAAGCATGTAAGTTGCAATAATCTTACAAATAAACTGTTAATTTATTAATAGTTTGCCTCTTTTTTGGCCAGCTACATTTTTTGTCCCAGAGATTCTCTATAGGATTGAGGTTAGAGCACTCACCTGGCCAGTCCAAATTTTCAACATCCATGTGCCCAAACCAGTCCATCACAAAACAAGCAGTATGCCAAGTGCATTGTCCTGCTGTTACAGGTATGGGCCATCTCTGACATGCTGCTACAACATTGGTAAGACATTGCTGTCCATGAAGTCTAGACAAACATCCTCAGTCATGGATTTGTCCAAACAGAGGTCCTAATTCAAAAAACAGTTCCAGACCATCACATTGCCTCTCTCAAACTTCACTGTCAGGATGGTACAGCCAGCAGGTGGCTTTCTCCAGGTGCAACCACCAGACTTGCTGACCATGTACCATGACCTCTCACTCCAAAGCATAGCTTTCCCTTAGTCTATAATGGTGGGCTTTACACCAAATCAGATGGCATCTGGCATTATTCATGATGATTAGTGGCTTGTGTATAGCTACACAACAGTGATAACCCATATCATGCAGCTTCCTTGTGCCATACTTGCTGACAGGACTCCAACAGACTCAGTGAGGACTTCTGTCAGCAAGTTTTCTGTGCTGTGAAAATGTCAACGTGTTTCGATATGATCCTTTGCAGGGCTCTCTTGTCACAATCTGCCAGCATCAGAGATTTTCTGAGTCATTTTGTGATGGTTTCAGTACCAGTCTGCTTCCATTTGCAGATCACCTCACCAATCGTTAACCTATCCAACCAGGTGGCAGTGATCACAGTGTGCTGAAATGGGATTTACTCAAAGAGTTACCTGCCATCAGGGGTAAAGGGAAGGGTTATTGCTTTCGTAAAGGTGACTACGATGGTCTGAGACAGTATTTATATTCTATACAGTGGGACCAACTGATGATGTTACCAACAGCAAATTCAAAATGGGAAGCATTCAAAGAACTTTTAATGAAAATTTAATGAAAAAACTTTCGAGCCTACAGACCAGTAAGGCTCCTGGAGTTGATGGAATATGCCCTATAATCTTAAGAGAGGCGGCAAGCGAGTGCATTGAACGATTGAGGCTAATTATGCGAGCATCACTAGACTCTGGGGAGATTCCCTTGGATTGGAAAAGTGCAAATGTATCTCCCATATATAAGGGTGGCTCTAAAAGTGAAGTTGGAAATTATCGACCTGTCAGTCTGACTTCAGTAGTAGGGACAATCATGGAGGCAATGATCAAGGGTGGAATTCAGGATCATTTGGATCAAATTGAAATTCTCAAGGATACTCAGCATGGTTTTGTAAAGGGAAAATCATGTTTAACAAATCTGGTTCGCTGTTTCGAAAGGGTCACTCACGAGCTGGATTTAGGGAATAATTTCGACATAGTTTATTTAGATTTCAGCAAAGTTTTTGACTCAGTGTTCCACATGAGCGGTTGTTTTATAAGCTGGAACAGGTTAGAATCAATGGGAAAATCCATAGATGGATAGAAGGATGGCTTCAGGGCAGGAGGCAGAGGGTTGTGATAAATGTCTATTCCTCAGATTGGGTTGATGTAAGAAGTGGGATTCCCCAAGGATCAGTATTAGGACCACTGTTGTTTTTAATTTTCATAAACGACATTGATGAAGGGATAGAGGGCTGGATGTCTAAATTTGCAGATGATGTTAAAATTGGTAGAGTAGTTAATGATCACTGTCAAGCTGAGCTTCTTCAGAGAGACCTAGATAGACTTCAGGAATGGTCAGAAAAATGGCCGCTGTGCTTTAATCCAACAAAGTGTAAGGTATTACACCTGGGAAACAGTAATCCCAAAATAACTTATGCACTTGGTGGAGTTCAACTAAACCCAGTACTGGAGGAAAGGGACTTGGGTGTTACGATATGGTCAGACATGAAATTCTCTGAGCATTGTAAACAGGTTGCAAGGAAGGCCCATGGTGTCCTATCGATGATCTATCGAACTTTTGTTCGTAGAGATAGGGACGTGATAATCCCATTATATAAGGCTTATGTTAGACCACACTTGGAATGCTGGGTTCAAGTATGGAGACCGCACCTAAAGAAAGACATCGGGCTTCCTGAAAGGGTGCAAAGAAGGGTAACTCGCCTAGTGAGATCGGCAAAAGGGCGTCCTTATGAAGAAAGACTTTGAATATGTGGGTTGAAGAGTTTGCAAACTAGACACCTTAAAGGAGATTTGATTGAGGAGTTTAAGGCTCTGAGAGGCATCAGTAAAATGAATGAGGACAAAATTTTCAAGATTATAAATGATGCTAGAACTAGGGGACATGAATTCAAGTTACGGGGGGGGGGGGAATGTTTAGATTGGACTGCAGGAAGTTTTATTTTAGCCAGCGAGTTATAAATTACTGGAATAAGTTGCCTTCGTGGGTGGTAGAGGCCGACAGTTTGCAGAAATTCAAAGGTCATCTGGACAGTACTTTCAGGTAAGGGAAGCGCATAGGATGATAGGTTAATTTCCTTTTTTTTTTTTTTATTTTTTTTTTATTAATTATTATTATTTAGTTATTTATTTTATTTATTTATTTTTTTTTTTTTATCATTGTTTTGTTCGGATTTTTTTTTTTTTTTTTTTTGGCTGGTGCAGCATAAGCCATAGGCTTTCTTGCACCATGCGGCCATTACTAATACTAACTTATCTTGGAAGCTACTAGGCTTTACATACCAACTAAGAAATATTGTTCAAGGTTTAGACCTAAATGGATGTCAGATAACTAATGAGACACATGGCAGAGAAGAAAAATGCATGGGATACATATAAATTAACACATGACACAGAAGCCTATGACAGATATAAGCTGGTCTGTAACCAAGTCACAAAAGAGATTAGACAGGCAAAGGCAGATTATGAGAAATCTTTGGCAAAGGATGCAAAGAAAAACAACAAAGAGTTCTTTACTTATGTAAACTCTAGAAGGAAGTGAATGAATCAGATTGGTCCACTTGATATCGATGGTTCAACTGTTGATGATCCTGCTCAGGTAGCTAACAAACTAAATGAATATTTTGCCTCGACATTCACACATGAGGAGTTATTCAGCGAGGGGAAGGCCAGAGGTATATTCAACTCTAGCAGTAAGCTAGAGAATCTTGTAATAACTGAGAGTAAAGTGGAGGAGAAATTGTTGAAGATAAACACAAGAAAGGCACCCGGGGTGGATGGGATCTATCCAGTTATATTAAAGGAGGCAGCAGAGGAAGTAAGGAAACCCTTAGCCATAATTATGAGAGCTTCCTTGGACACAGGGGAGGTACCCATAGACTGGAGATGTGCAAATGTGACCCCAATTCACAAAGGAGGATCAAAGGCTGACACAAGTAATAATAGACCTGTGAGTTTAACTTCTGTTCCAGGAAAATTAATGGAGGCACTGGTTAAAGAAGTACTGCAGGATCATCTAGAGAAGACTTCAGTTATAGCTCGGACACAGCATAGTTTTGTTAAGGGGAAGTCTTGCCTGACCAATTTGATTGAATACTATTGGATATGATACAGTCACAAAAGAGCTGGATGCAGAGAATAACTTTGATATTATACACTTGGGTTTTAGAAAGGCTTTTGATACTGTTGCACAAATTGGAGCAGTGTGGCATTGGAGGCAAATTGCTGCTATGGATAAAGGGGTGGTTGAGGGGTAGAAGACAGAGAGAGAGTTGTAATCAATAGACACTGCTCATTGTGGACTAATTTTATTAGTGGAATCCCTCAGGGTTCAGTGTTGGATCCATTATTGTTTTCTGTATTTATAAATAATATTGATGATGGTATATCAAGCTTAATGTCCAAGTTTGCAGACGATACAAAGTTTGGCAGGTTTGTTAAGGACACTACTGACGCTATGCTGCTGCAACAGGATCTGGAAAGGTTGAGCAGATGGGCTGAGAGGTGGCAAATGAAGTTTAACATTGACAAATGTAAAGTACTACATATGAGTTAATCCCACAATATGAGAGATGTCAAAAGGTGTATGTGATAATACTAAACACTGATGAGCCAAAACATTATGACCAGGAAGTCGATATGCAAATCGAAGCAACTGCAGGTGAACTACGCGTGCATGGATCTGGATACGGTATAAAAAAACACCTGATACTGAGCTCCATTAATGTGTTACTTTTGTTCTTCAGATAGGAAAGGCAGTGGACTTAAGAGAATTTGACAAAGGAACAAATTGTAATGGCGAGATGACTGGGTCAGAGCATATCCGAAATGGCACAGCTGGTGGGGTGCTCACGTTCAGCCATGAACACCCCTTACTTACTGAAAGTGGTCCAAGGAGGGAAAACCCACGAACCACCAGCGAGGTGCTGGACAACCATGGTTTATCGAGCTAGAGGTGAGCAAAAGCTCTCCCAGATGGTATGTGGCAACAGAAGGGTGACTGTGGCACAGCTCTCCGGTAATTGGAATGCTGGTGACGGGAGTAATGTCACAACACACAGTACATCGAGCACTGCAGAAAATAGGTCTGCATAGCCGCAGGCCACTCCGAGTGCCCATGCTAACCACGGTTCACTGTCAACAGCGCCTACAATGGGCACGTGAACATTGAAACTGGACCTTGAATGATTGGAAGAAGGTCGTCTGGTCCAACGAATCATGTTTCCTGTTACACCATGTGGTTGGCCGGGTACATGTGCATTGTTTACCTGGAGAAGTGATGATGCCTGGATGCACCATGGGACAAAAACAAGCCGGTGGCAGCGGTGTCATGCTTTGGGCGATGTTCTGCTGGGATACCCTGGGTCCAGCATCCATCTGCCAGGCACTCTGACATCTACCACTTTGTACACTTTTATTAATACACACAATTTACATACATTCATTTCATATATATACAAAACTTATATAGGTTTATACAATTATATATACATTTCCATCATCCAGGTGTATGTATGTATTTATGTAGGTTACTGGCGGTTTCCAGGGTTCCCCCTATGTCTGCCGTCTATTAAGCGGTAGTTATTGCCAGCAGAATTGTAATGATTCATCTAAAGTGAACGACTTGAATTTTGAATTTTGATACATCAGTGACTATTTTGAGTTTAATTTAGGTTTAGCCGCGTTTTGCTTTGGGATTACTATTTACACCCGCGCGTGCGAGGAGTTTAAGTTTAGCGTTAGTTTAGTATAGGGTGACATGAATGCACTAGGGAAGAATTAAGTTTATCGCTAGTTAAGTTTTGGAAGTTTGGAAGGCGCGAGATAGAGTAGTATGGCGTATTAGACTAATTTAGTTTAGGATTCTTAATGCTGATAGCACTTAGATCTTTGATGTTCATTTTAGTGTGTGTGGAGTGTTGTATATATTGTTGTGGCTGGCATCTGGCATTTAGCAGCAGGGGGCTGAAGGCAAGTAGAGCCTCAACCCCCGCTCCCGTCCCTAGCCGCGAGGAGGCAGCCAGGTTCTACTATCTTGTTTAGAATCAGTTATCAATAACACATTTTGTGTTAAATCAGCTTCAATCTATATAGTTGTGCACCCGGATCCGCAGGGCCCAATCCTGACCTAGATCACGGGACACACCCACAGTATTTTAAATTCAACATTGGCTCTACATGGTTTGGAGTGTGCCCAGTTCCCGCAGGGCCCAAACCTGTCCTGGAACGACCACACCCTTAAATTTTTGGGTTGGAATTACTGAAGTAACATGGTTTGGAGTGCGCCCAATTCCCGCAGGGCCCAATCCTGACCTGGAGTTGAAGCGCACTCAATCAATACGTTGATTTCGTTGATTTACATTGATTCCAATACAGTCTGTAGCAGTGTTTATTCTTGTGTTCCTAGTTTCCTGTGGCTTGTATTCTCTTTCTACGGGAGAATACCTTTTCCGCGAAGGTGGCCAGCGCTGAGAAGGACTCGGGGCTGTCGAGTAGCATTGGCAGGTCATTGGGGTTGTAAACGTTTGTTACAATTTGGAGTTGTGTTCTAAGGTCCACATAGTAATTGCAGCACAGTTGGGGGATTCAACCAGGTTGAAAGTGAAGAGCTTGGCATTTATGCTGCCATGTCCTGTTAGTAGAAACATTGTATAGAGTCCCGGGTTGATCCAGGGCTTGCTTGTTTTATTGATTTCTATAACTTCTGGCAAGTATGTAAATGTTATTCTGCCAAGGGGAGAATCGGTCCAGTCCCTTTGCCAGTCAGCTAAGTACAATTGTCTGAGCCGGTTGTTATCTTCTTTAGTTGGTAGGGCAGCATCTATGCTGTATTGTGCTATGCTCTTGGGAATGGGCTGTTTTCTTTGGTATTGCAGGAAGGTGTCAATCACATCGTATATTACTGGACGTTTCCCACAGATGACACTTAGGGCAGCGGTGGAGATGGTCCGGCAAGCCCTGGAGGTGGCCAGGAGGAAGAAGCGCTGGGCTCGCAGAAGTATTTTGCGGACTTGTCCTCTGCTCAGGCTCGGTGCCCAAGCTACTGCAGCGTAGCAAACAGTGGGGAGGAAGAGGGTATTATAATATAGTCTTAGCGTTGATGGCTTTATCTTCCATGATTTCCTGGTTATTTTCATTAGGTTTCCTGTTAAGATTTTGGTTTTCCTTAGCAAGTACTTAGCATGAGGAATGAAACTGAGCTTGTTATCCAGCATTACCCCCAAGTATTTGTATGAATCAACCAGTTTGATTGTTGTGTTCCTAAGTTTGATCTTTGGTGGCCTACGTGGGTCAAGGTGGCCCTTTAAGAGCATCTGGCAAGTTTTCTCTGTTGAGATTGTTAGCTTATGGGTTATGCACCACTGGTCCAGATCTTCCAGGACATCCGTGGCTAGTGTTTCCAATTCCCACCTGGAGTTTCCGTTTATAAGCAAGATTAGGTCATCTGCAAAGGCTACCTTTGTGATTTGTGGTTGACCGGTGGCGAGCCACCCGTCAAGGACCAAGCTCCAGCAAAGGGGGCCAAGAACTGATCCCTGGGGGCAGCCTCGAGTGACCAGTCTGGTTACTGAGCAGGATCCGTTGTAGACCACGAGGCTACGGTCTGTGAAATAGTCGGACATTAATCGGTAGATTGGGGCGGAGACCCCGGCCCTCCGCAACCTCTCCAGGACACTTTGCCACCAAACGGTGTCAAAGGCCCCTTTGAAGTCCACGAAGAGACCGAGGACGTAGGTATATTCCGAGGATGAGATAGACTCCAGGACATGGTTTATAGCATCAACCGCTGATTTGCCTGCAGTGAAGCCAAACTGGGAATTGGAATTGAGGCTCTTTGAGTTGCATAATGTGCGTATTCTAGCTGCAAGTAGTTTTTCTAGCACCTTTCCCAGTTTAGGCAGTGACATCTACCACTGCCTAAACATCACTGCTAACCAGGTACACCATTTCATGGCAAAGGTCTTCCCCTCTGGTAGTGCCGCCTTTCAGTAGGATAATGCGCCATGCCACATTGTCCAGATTGTTTGAGACTGGTTCGTAAACATGAGGAAGACTTCCAGTTATTGCCCTGGCCTCCAAATTCCCTAGACATCAATCCCATCGAGCATCTGTGGGTTTTTGTTGGAACAGAAACTCCAATCTGCAGCGTCTCAACCACGGACCTTACAGGAGTTAAAGGATCTGCTGGTTACAAGTTGGTACCAGATACACAAGACACATTTAGAAATGTTGTAGCATCCATGCCTCACCGGGTACGAGCTGTTTTGGCTGCACATGGAGGACCAACATCATATTAGGTAGGTGGTCATAATGTTTTGGCTCATCGGTGTATAAGCTAGTCTGTAATTAAGTCACAAAGCAGGTTGGGCAAGCGAAGGGGGATAACAAGAAACTTTTGGCAAAGGATGCAAAGAAAAACAGCAAGGACTTCTTTACTTACGTAATCCCTAGAAGGAAAGGGATAAAGCAGATATCGATGGTTCATCTGTTGATAATCCAGCTCAAGTAGCTGACACTCTGTATGACTATTTTGCATCTACATTCACACATGAGGAATTCTGTATGGAAGTAGAGCCAGAAGTTTATCACTCTAATAGGGAGATAAATGATTATATAATAACTGAGAGCAAAGTGGAGGAGAAATTTTTGAAGTTAAATATAAGAAAAGCACTTAGGGGTAGGGTGGATGTGATACATCCAGTTATATTAAGGGAGGCAACAATAGAAGTAAGCAGATCCTTAGCAATAATTATGAGCATCCTTGGATTCAGGGGATGGCCACACGAACTGGAGATGTGCAAATGTATCCCTAATTCCCAAAGAGGGGTCAAGGGTGACACATGTGATTACAGACCTGTTACTTTAACTTCTGTTCCAAGGAAAATAATCGAGTCACTGGTTAAAGAGGCAATGCAGGATCATCTAGACATGACTGCAGTTATAGTTCAGACACAGAATGAGTTTGTTATTGGGAAATCTTGCCTGACCAATTCGATTGGACACTACGATGCGGTCACAAAGGAACTGGATACGAAAAATAATTTTGATATCAAAAATTTGGATTTCAGGAAAGCTTTTGATACTCTTGCACATGGAAGACTACTATACAAATTGGAGCAGTATGGCATTAAGGGCAAGTTTCTGCTATGGATAAAAAGATGATTGAGTGGGAGAAGACAGAGTGGTAATCAATGGACACTGCTCTTCATGGACTAATGCTTCATGGACTATTAGTGGAGTTCCCCAGGGTTCGGTGTTGGGCCCATTGTATTGTCATTTTATATATTAATAAATGATATTGATGAAGGTATACCAGTTTTAATGCCCAAATTTACAGATGATACCAAGGCTGGCAGGATTGTTAATGACAGTACACTACTGCAACAAGATCTAGAAAAGTTGGGCAGATGGGCTTAGGGTGGCAACTGAAGTTAACATTGACAAATGTGAAGTACTGCATAAGGGTAGCAGTAACCCAAGAGTTACGTACCAACTGTGTGGTACTACATGCAGTGTAGTACCACACAGTTGGTACGTAACTCTTGCTGGGGGGTAATTGCACTGTCAGATATGAAGTTTTCAGTGCATTGCAGACAGACTGCCAGAGGAGAGCATGGGGTCTTGTCAATGATATACAGGAACTTTGTTAGCAGGGAAAAGGAGGTAATTATCCCCTTGTATAAGGCAATGGTCAGGACACACATTGAGTACTGCATACATGACTGGAGGTCTCATTTTAGGAAGGATGTAGAGCTGCAGGCATGAGTACAGAGAAGGGCAACGAGATTGGTGAGGGGAGATCAACGGTGTGGTGTGCTCTTACCAAGAAAAGCTTTCTTACACTCTACAATTTGCAGTGTCTGGAGAGTAGGCACCTGCGAGGTGATCTGATTGAGATGCATAGGGCTTTGAATGGTTTGAGCAAGCTGAATACTGATGGACTCTTCTTCTTGTTTAGTTTATGCACTTGAGGCACCATAAATTCAAATTGAGAAAACAGTTGCAAAACAGATATGCATAAATTTGCCTTTAGCCAGTGAGTGGTTGATTTCCAGAACAAACTTTCATTTGTCATTGTGGAAGTTGATAGCTTAAATAAATTCAAAGAACTGGAGGAGCATTTGGAGCAAACGGATAGGTAAAATGAGGTGATTTCTGGTTTTTTTTTTTTTTTTTTTTTTGGCTGATGCTACATAAGCTTGCTTTCTTGCATCAAATGCCATTAATCATGTTTTTCTATCTACACAGCAAGTCTGCCTTTATGTTTCCATTTATGTTACTATATTTGTTTTCTATATCCAATAAATTATAATTGAAAATGACTGAAAATGACTTACAATCTTTGCTATATAAAGGCCAGTAATTGGTATATTTCTAGCAGTGCTTCTAAGTAGGAAATATGTTTCCAAAGGGGAAAATAACCATAAAAATCCACAAGGCACCCAAACAAGAACTGTTTTCTGGAAACATCTTGTAAAATCTGGATTGGACGTGTTCCATGTTAACTGGTAACTCTAAAAATAAATAGCAAAAAAATTAATGCAGCAATAAACAAAAAATACATGATGAAATGTCTAAATATTATTTATGATTAATATATCTGCACAAGTATTAGTGCAGATATATTAATCCATTCAATTTGATCATCATGAAATATAAATAACATGTATAATAAAGTTCAATAAAATTAAAATAGGTAGCATGCCATGGATGAGGAAAACAAGCATATATGACTAATGTGTATATTATTACATAATATAGTGAAACTTCCATATCACATTTTTAACCCAGCTGCATTATCACATCTCCTAGTGACTCACTGAGTGGGGATTAAGAGTTGATTCTTTTAACTGATGGGTTAAAAATTTTATATGGAAGTTTTGCTTTATTATACAATAATGCAGAGTTTTTTTTTTTTTTATTTTTCCATTTATATTGTTTTTCACTTCGTGAAAGCTGACTGACCCTGAGAGGATAGGCAATACTGTTTACATTATCCCATTGTGTCCAACAAGGTACAGTTCAACACTGATGTAATGAAACAGCACTTTTGATCACAATGGTGATCAAAAGTGCTGTTTCATTACATAAGCTAGTGAACAGTTTTCCCTGTTCACTAGCTTATATGGGAATTACCACAAAAAATAAGAGAAATTCTGGTAGTTTGTGGCTACCAACAGTAAATCAGCTAACTCCACAGTGTACTTGCATCCCACAAAGGTGTTACAAAAGTGTCCCATGTTACCAAAAAAGGCCAGAATGTTATTCTGACAGGTAGTGTACATCTTAGCAATAAACTGATGCATCAACAGGTGGGGGGGGGGATCATCAGTTTACAATTCTTCGAAAGAGGTGGGGGGGAGGGGAACATAATGGGCAAGTTGTATAGTATGCATGATATCAACCAGAATGCTCTACTATACACTGGTCCAAGTGATTTTTTTTTACCCCTAATGAATTTAGAAGTCATCAATTGCAAGTGACAGCCTTTTCTAATATGTGCAAAGAAGGCTGTATCATGGGAAAATAAAAATGATCGCAATAAAAGATGAGCACACACAATATATTGAAATTATTTTTGTATTTCATCCATGCAGACTTTTCAGATAGGGAACATCACAACCTTGGAAAAAAAAAGGGATATAAATGATGATTTCGTGCTTATAAATTTTGTTACATGGGCAAAATTAATAGAATTTTCTTTTTCTTTTTACTAAAATACAATCATTTCAAAGAGTTTTTCATAAAAATTCGCTGAATTTTTTGTTAATTTGCATGTACAGGCATTCCCCGGCTTACATAATACTCGCCTTACAGAAATTCAACTTTACATAAGTTTTTGCGGGCCAGTGAAAACTTTAAAAAAAAAAATATCGAGGAAATGTATTTTGCATCCCGTAGGAATAAATGTTGTATCGTGAAAATATCTTAATGTGAACCCAATAACACAGTTTTTTTTTTTTTTTTTTGGTAATTCATTCCAAGACATCAAAAGTTGAAATTTTCGCTATATAACTAAGTTATTTATCTCTCTAAAATGTCATTTTTATAATGGAAATTGCACTACACTTATCACATGTTCCGTTATAAGAATCAATTTTGAACGGCTTTGTTGATATTTTGCTAAACAACATTTCTGGAGGTCACTACCATAAAACAATAAAAACAATTTGCACTTTGCGGTTTATTGGACTTTTCTGTTATAGCAATCTATTATTTTCAACGGCTTTGTTGATATTTTGCTAAACAACATTTCTGGAGGTCACTACCATAAAACAATAAAAACAATTTGCACTTTGCGGTTTATTGGACTTTTCTGTCATAGCAATCTATTATAAATGGGAGTGTTCCATTTCGCTGAAATCTTCAATCATATAAAAAAACAAATAAATTTTCAGAATCTTCTCTTCATTCCTATTTACTTATTACAATGGTGAAAGGAAAGAGACCAACAGAAAGTGCATATGCTGGCAGTGCTAGGAAATGAAACAAAATTGATTTAGAAATGAAGGTGATTAAGAATTACGAAGCAGGACAAACTTTGCCATCTATTGCACGGAATTAGGTCTCTCTGCTTCAACAGTGAATACTATTTAAGGGACAATGCACGTATAAAAGAACATGTTAAAGGATCAATGTATTTAAGATCAATAGTGATCAAAAAACAGTGTTCAGGTGCTATATCGAAGAAGGAAAAGCTATTAATAATATGGATGCAAAATCAGATTCAGAAGCAAGTGCCCTTGAGTCCAATGGCCATTCAAGCAAAAGCAAAAGTATTTATGAAGATATTAGGGATAAGTACAGTAAACCCCAAGCCAGGTTTGTGGAAAGCAATGAGTGGTTTAATAGGATCAAGACATTGGTTTCCAAAACATTAAAGTATGCGATGAAGTAACCAGTGCCGATTCTGCAGTTGCAGAGAATTTTTTTTTTTTTTTTTATGAAAATCCCAAACACAAGAGGTATTAGAACCTATAGTACTTAGTACCATGCTTGGGTTGGAGGTTGAGAGGACAAAAGAAGATATTTGTTGACATTAGACTTGAACTTATGTAGACTGTAATTTTCAGGAAATACGTATGAAGGAAGGTTGTTCCAGAAATCGACAGTTGAATGAATAAATGAGGAAGATGAAAAATTGGTTCTATGAGTTTGAAGTTAGACAGTAAATGGATGTTGGCAGCACATGTTCGGACTGTTTTGGAAGAGAGCAGGAATTATAGAAACAAATTCAGAAGAACAGTGCCCATGGAAGTATCTGTAGAAAAGGCATGCAGCAGAAACAGCAAGTCTATGAGACAGAGTGGAGAGACTGTTAGAGAGGAGTCATTAATTAACCTAACTACCCTCTTGTGAATGGAATCTAGAAGCCTGAGAGAGGTTTTGGGGCACCGCCCCAGATGTGGGAACAATATTCCATGGTAGGATGGATTTGTGATTTGTACATAGTGAACAGTTGTTTGGAAGAAAAGTAACGCTGAGAGCAAAAGAGAAAACCAAGTTTTTTGGATGCAGACGAAGCAATATTTGTAATGTGCTTGTGCCAAGAGAGATTAGAAGTCAGTGTAATTCCCAAAAGAGATATATCATTTTGCGTAGTAAACAGAGTGTCACCAAAGATAAGCATAGGAGCATAGATAAATGGGGCAAAGATAAGCATGTCTTATCTTTGTCTTATCTCCAACTTTCATCCTGTGTGATTAGACAAGAGAAAAAGTCTTCCTCGTTTTGGAAAAAAACCCTTCTAAATCCCCACAGCCCTCAACTTCCGTAGTGGTGTGCTTATCAGTTGGAGAGTTAATTCTGGAAACAATGCTCGAAAGGTAAAACTGGCATTATGCCTGTCTCCTCTCTTTGTAATTTTATAATTTTGAAATTTTTGTAATTTTTCCTGTGCATGAGATAAAAAAGTTGAATAAATAATTCTATTTACATGTTTGTCAAACATTTCTTTTTTGCTCCAATCAAATTCAGCGCAGCATGCATAGCTGCAAGTGCTGCATAAGTATTTAGGGAAATTCTGACTTATGTAGAGTTCCAAGGAACGCAACTCTTGTGTAAGTTGGGGAGTGGCTGTAATTAATTGTAAGAAATTGACATTACTCTAATGCCAATATTTCATATAATTAATGCCTCCACAAATTTAAATTTGGCAGAGATTGTTTCTAATTCAATTTTATGTTACCAACATTTTCCTGATAATTTAATTATAAACTTTTTTCATTAAAACTAATGAGTATTTTTGGTGGTAAAAAACACATTTAGAAAATTATTTAAAAAATGAACTGAAATTAATATCCATTGCCTACTTGTAAAAGGTCAAGCATTAGTATACTAAAAGTACAATTCATAAAACCAAATAGTTTTTTACAAATATTAAAGTTAAAATCTGGAACCTCTAAAGGGATGGGATATCATTTATGCTACTAAAGGAAACAGTACTAGTGCCAGCTTAAAAGGATTAAAAAAAAAAAAAAAAAAAAGTAATACTGATATGGCAGAATTATTCCAAAATGAAAAAATAAGTCATAATAAAATACATCAGTAAGTGTTTTTTTTTTTTAATCTTGTAAAATATTCTTTAAAATTTATATAAATGCAAGTAAACATGATGTGAAAATAAACATTGCTGCTGTGTGGTGACCATACATTAGAACTGCGGTTTCCAACTGGTGGTTTGCAGAGGTGCTAGCCTGTTGATTTTTGGCACAGGTTTTAAGTCCTTCTCTACATAGCCACAGTGCAGATTTACACATTTTTCCCATTGATGGATGGGGGCTATGAATACCAATTTTGTAGAAGTGGTGATGCTGGTCTTTGAACCATCACTCTGTTGCAGAAATGAGTGTCTTGTCATTAGGAAAGTGAGCCTCCCAAAGAAATGATTTAAGGGAAGGAAACAAAGAAGAAGTCTGATAGTGCAAGATCAGGTGAGTAGGCTGGATGGGCAGTATTTCATATCCACAAGTGGCAGCTTGTGTTGTTACAATTTCAGAAGTCTGAACTGGGGCATTGTCTTGAAGCATTCTCACACCTTTGGCCAGCATGTCAGCACCTATATGTTTTGATTTTCTCCCATAATTTTGTCAGTAAGTTGGCATAATAGGCACCTGTAATTGTTCTACCTTCGGCAGGTAATCAGTCATTATTATGCCTTTCTCATCCCAAAACACTGTCAGCAAGACCTTTCCTGCTCACGCTTGGACCCTTGCCTTCTTAGGGTGGTGGGGAACCATGATGTTGCCATTCCATGGACTGCTTTTTACTTTCAGGATCGAAATGGTGTATCCAACTTTCATCCTGTGTGATTAGACAAGAGAAAAAGTCTTCCTCATTTTTTTGGCACAGGGCTAACAATTATGATTTCTTTTGTCGATCAGCCTTCTGGAAACCAGTCAATAATTAGTGAATCCATCTTGCACTCAATTTCCGTAAATGGAGTTGGTCATGAAGGATCGTTTCAACAGAGCCCACACTAATCTTCACCTCCTGGGACAATTCATGCACAGATATCTTGCATGATTAACGACTCCACTTTTTCTGATCATGCTGTCATCAATGGGGACAACCTGGAATGGGCTCAGATTGTACCGATGTCCAACCACACCTAAACTGTCTGTGCCAGTGCTTCCCAATGCCATAGGATGGGGCTTCATCCTTATATACAGCAGTCATTTCCTCGTGGAATGCTTTAGGAGATTTCCCCTTCAAGAACAGATACTGGATTACAGCTCTGGCTTCAACTTTGTCCATGATGCTACTTCATCACACATTCAGCTCTGTAAGAGAAAAACAATGTGATGAAGTAGCACATTCAGCTCTGTAAGAGAAAAACAATTTAAGACACAGAGCTGAAATTTTACACCTTTAGTACAGAGATATGTATGATGCTACACACAAAATATCATGACTCTGCAATATGTGGAAGTAGGTAAGGGAGATTCTTTATTGAACCACCCTCATACATATATATATATTTTTGTAAACTACAAAATATAACTAATAATAAACAATAATGTAAAATAAAATTAAACATAAAGTAAAGAATTGCCAATGAAAGAAACCACATATATCATAATTCCTTATAATTAGTTTAACTATCTTACAGTATATAGTGTGTTAAATAAATGTTTTCCATAATAATAACCATAATAAATGTTTTCCATAATAGTGTGTTAAATAAATGTTTTCCATTTTTTTTCATTCTCAAAGACAATTATGTATAGGTGCTTATATAATAATTTTTATTATTACGCAATATCGCTTATAAAAACTTAGTACTGGAAATATTTTATAACAAAAATAGGCTTAGTGGTTCACAATAAAAATATTATGTTGTAAAGAGTTCACAATAAAAATATTATGTTGTAAAAGGTTCACAATAAAAATATTACGCTGAAAGGGGTTCGCAAGGCAAAAAAGGTTGGAAACCACTGCATTAAAGAAATACAAAAATTCACAGAACAAATGACAGAGACAGATGCAAGAGTGCAAAGTCTCCTCATAGTTGGAACCAGTGAGGTCCCACTCAATAAAAAGTAAGGACACCAGTGAATGCACTGGCTATGGAACAATACCCACATAACACTTGAAACCCATGGTGAGTCCAACTGCATAAGGCACTATTGAGTTCACAACAGACTATTCCAGGGAGCTTCTACTCCCTAGAAGTTCCCTGGAGAATCTTACAATGACCACAATTACAGAAATGGTATAGATTCCCATTAAATGTGTCAAATATGAAATTAGATCTCTGTGTCAAACAGCAAAAATTTCTGCAAGGTTTCTCACTTTATAAGCCTTCCCAAACATACTTTCTACCAGTAAATCCAAGACAAAACCTGGATTTGTCAGTAACCAAAGAACTCAAATCAGTACTTTCCCACAAAATTGCTATCTTCATATCATGTCTTGCATGTATCTCAAACAATTCTTTGAATACAGCCTCAAAAAACTGGTACAAGTGGTTGGTATTCTGACTATTTGTATTTCTGGTTCACATACCAAGGGGTGTAATTGCAATCATTGATATATGTGTGTGACTGCTACAAACCCAAAAAAACTGTTCTGGATATTAAAATTTCTATGATGCATAGTGTACCTACACTTAAATTAAAGAAAACATCAGTTTACTGTAATATCAATAAAAAAAAAAGCACAAAGAAGAATGGATAAATATATATGAACCAAAAGTTCCATTGACAGTTGCAATTCACCAGTTAACAATGTGATATAACTGTACTACAAAGCAGTACTGACATCTTGAAAGAAATCATTTCCATACTGGAATAATTTTCTTCGTGATTCAGCAAACAGTTTATCAATAGTTCTTGTTAAACTATGTTTCCTGCTGAAAATCAAGTAATTTGTCACTCTCAAAGCATGCTTCAATATAATTCTTAAGTGTATATGAATAACATCCATCCTAATGTTAAGGTTCAGTTTCTTTCCGATTAAACTCCCTCACCCCAATAATCATTAAGTATAGCTTCCTTTCTGAATCCTACTCAGTTTCTATTTTCAATAGAGTAGTTAAAAGGTTTTTCCTCCCAAAATATACTGATTCTGTAAACGTTAGTTACAGAATCAGTATATTTTGTACATTTTGTACATCAGTACATTTCCCCACCGTGCCATTCCCCGTACCAATTAGTCATACACAGTATTTGTTTGTCAGATGACTGCACGTCATTGCAGTCAACTCAATATTATGTGTTTGTACATTAACTTCTCAGTCAGAGCCCTGGTAGTCTGAACAACTGACCATGTTATATAAGCAAAAACAGAGATGTTCATACTGTGCAGGAAATTTAAGAGTGACAGAAAGTGTTGTCATTAAGCTCATTTTAATTTTAATGCAGCAAAAATGAAGCAACTGAGAAGTTCGTTTGTTTGTTTAAAGATTACAAATGGTAAAAGTTTTTTCTGATAATTATTTGTCCAAAGTTCCTCCTCTAGGTACAGGTTCCTGGGTTATATCACATACTTAGATTTAGCATTAGTACAGGCATATGAGGCAAGAAAGCACGCTTATATAGCATCGGCCATAAAACCCTACCATTTCACCCTATCATTTCACTCCAAATGTTTATCTAGTTCCGCCCTGAACTTAAGTTGTTGACCTCCACAATAACAGATGAAAGTTTGTTCCAACTATCAACCACCTGCTGGCTAAAGGCAAATTTTTGCACATCTCTTCTACAATCGTCTTTCCTCAATTTGAATTTATGTCCCCTCAGGGGAGTAATTTGAGCAAAAGAAAGAATCCCATCGGCATTGAGCTTGCTCAAACCATTCAACGCCTTATACACCTCAATTAGATCACCTCTCAGGTGCCTAGTCTCCAACCGCTGCAATATTCAGAACTTTATGAGTGTTACCGTTAAAGTTTGGATGAGGAAATCAGCTACAAAAGTATGGCCCTCATGGTTACCACAGTTGGTAGAATCGCCGTCCTTCCCGCACCAGTTGGAGGAGACTTGAGTTCGATGATGGGAGAAATTTGTATGGGCATTTTGCACAATGTGGCTCAGTTGGTCAGTCTCGGATGGTGGTAGTGTGGTTTTTTTCTCCAGGAAAAGAATTTTTTGTCCAACAAACAGAAAATCGCCCTCAGAACACAAACAGTTTACAGACAGTACACTTGGAGCAATATGGCCTTAGTCGATGATGCTCTTAAAACGACTATTATTGCTCTAAAAGTTTGTCCAGTTCTTCCTTGAATTTATTTACGCTATCAAATTCCACAACGACAGAGGGAAGTTTGTTCCAGCAATCAACTACCCATTGGCTAAAGGTAAATTTCCACACATCTATTCTACAACTGTCTTTCCTCAATTTGAATTTATTACTACCTCAGGTTTGTAATCTAAGCAAGAAGTATCCCACCAGCATTGAGCCTGCTCAAACCATTCAATGCCTTATGCACCTCAATCAGTTCACCTCGCAGGTGCCTAGTCTCCTTGGTAAGTGGATACCTTTGTTCCCCTAGCCAATCTTGTTGCCCTTCTCTGTACTCACTCAGGCAACTCTACATACTTCTTATAATGAGGCCTCCTGACCTGTACACAGTACTCAAGGCGCACCTGACCATTGCCTTATACAAAGGGATAACACCTCCTTATCCCTACTAGCAAAATTCCTGTATATGATTGACAAGATCCCATGACCTACTCTGGCAGCCTGTCTGCACTACTCAGAAAACTTCATCTCTGACTGCACAATTACCCTCAGGTCTCTTTCATTCTCCACTACCCTGAGTGTAACAACACCCAGTTGGTACATTTCTTTGGGGTACTGCTACTTTGCATATGCAGTACTTTGCATTTGTCAATGTTAAACTTCAGTTGCCACTTCTCAGCCCATCTACCCAACTTTTCCAGATCCAGTTACAGTAGCATACTGTCTTTAACAACCCTGCCAACCTTCGTAGAATCTGCAAACTTGGACATTAAACTTGATATTGAGTGAGAGTGGGTGCGAGAGTACATGTGAACAGGTGAAGTTTTTAGGGCTTCAGCAAATAGAGAAGTTTTTGCTTTTTTATTGACTTAAATTGGTATATTAATTTATTTTTTAGAGTTGCTTTACATTCCTAGTAATATACTTTAGTTTAAATTGATTTAGATAAAGATTTTGTAGGTTATTACTTAGTATCAGTAAGGGAATCAGATCCACGTGTTGAGAGGTTTTGCAGCTCTCCGGAACAAAAAGTTTTTAATTACACTTAGCCGCTTTATTGACTTAACTGTAGATTAAATTATTTTATATAAGTATCTTATAGACCTAGTCAAGCTCCGGAGTTTATTTTGAATTTAGATAGCGTGATTTGGAAAGTAAATAATACCTCGTGTCCGTACCATTCGTAACTTGCCGCCATTGTTATATGATACAACATGTGCTAGCATAAAGTTTAACAGAAAACTAGATAGCAAGTATAGTAGTATCAAATAATTGGTAAAATTTATTAATCTTATTAAATTTCATTGTCAATTGAATTGTACTTTTTTTAACTAAATAAATATAGTGACCTAGTTATTACAAGCGTAACATTATAAATTAATACATATAAGTTGACAGGGGATAAGAAAGTCATAATGTAACTCGGAGACAATATTCAATACCGAAATACATATATATAGTGTTATAACTGCATTGGGATACAGGTTTAGGGTTATACTATGTATTGGAATTTTATTGAACTTGAATAGAAATCATGACTCAGACCAGAACAGCAAAGCAAAAGGCTCGAACTAGGGGAAGTGCTGTGGCTCAGTGGAGAATTGAGGGGGGACAGTTGTCCTCTGAATCACAGTCTATTAAAATGGACTGCTTGTTTAATGTTTGTGGAGTAATCAGGAACGGGACATGATATTGCCAAGAGGAATGTCTTGAGTGTGCATGATGTAAGGAGTGCGAGGAAATCAGGCTCAAACTCAGCATTGTTATGGGCTTATATGAGAGCTTGAGAGACAGGGTGGATGCCCTCAAAGGATTTAAATTGAGGCGACCCATCAAGCTCTCAACTGCCCACATCAATGCCAGAGCTTGCACTTGAGCATCACGCAACACAGCAGCAACCCCCAAGGCAAAATGCGCTGGTCCCAAAGGAACTAGTTGTTGTAGGTGACTATTGTCAGGGAAACGGGGAACATATTATGCAAAAAGGATAGGTGGAACAGGACCAGGGTATGTCTATCAGGGGCAAAGGTTGATGACATTGTACGGCAGATATCATCCTTTAAGGGCACAAAAGGGCGATATTGTTGTAAACATTAGCACTAATGATATTAATTGTAGGACACTGACAGAATTACTTAACAAATACAAGACAATGCTGAAAAAAAGCCGTGAGTTAGGGTTGAATTTGAAACTGTCTGCAATTCTGCCCAGACACGATAGGAGGGAGTATATGATTAGAGCCTTGTCGATCAATTCTGCCCTGGAGAGATTGTGCAAGGCTCAAGGGGTAGAGGTTTTCTCAGCCTGGCCTCTTCTTGTTAACACGAGAGACTGCTTCTACAGGGATGAGATACACTTAAATAGAAAGGGTGCAAGAATATTTGCTGATGCTATCGAGGCAGAGTTAGGTGGGTCAAAAAACTGCTAGCTTGGGGGGATACATGGACTAATAGATTAACAGTGATTCTTGCACTACTTCTATTGAAATACAATTGAGCAGCAGCCTGGAAAGCAAGGCAATGAGAATTTCCAGGACTGCTGGGAGTCATAGCGGCTCAAGTAAATACATTGGATGTGTTAGCGTAACTAAGAGTAGAAACAGGTGCATGTATACTTGCATGTACACCAATGCTAGGAGAATAGTTAATAAATTGGATGAGCTTGAAGTGCTAATCAAGACATCAAAGGCAGATATTGTTGGGATATCCAAGACAGTGTCACACAGACATAAGCAGTGCAGAACTGGAATTTGGAACAGAAAGGATAGACAGGACAGGAAGGGAGGAGGGGTTATGCTGTTAGTTAAGATATACAAAATCTAAGGAATTGCATCCAATTGATGTGGGTGGACAATGCAATGTTGAGTCTGTTTGGTGTAACATAAGCACTGGGAAAGGAAAAATGAGAGTAGGTGTGTGTGTTATAGGTCTAATAAATCTGATGAGTATAATGAGCAATTGTGCAGAGAAATAGAGTGGGCCAGTAAATTAGAGTGTCTTATAATGGGGGATTTTAATTTCCCAGATATTTACATTAATTTGTGGGTTGGTCACTCACACACTAGCAAGGTTTTTGTGGATTTATTGAATGATTGTTTTCTAGAGCAGCATGTTCGTCAGGCAACTAGAGGGAGTAATATTCTTGATGTGATTATCAAGGCATTACTAACAGAGTACACATGGAACCACTTTGCTAGGAGCAGGACCCCAATCCAGAAAGAGGGATCGAAGGGTGACATGAGTGAAAACTAACAGGTCTTTAATTACTTCAGATAAAGGAATCACTAGGTGACAGTGATCACAGTGTACTGAAGTGGGATTTACTCAAAGAGGTAACTACCATCAAGGGTAAAGGGAAGGGTTTTTGCTTTAGTAAAGGTGACTACGGTGGTCTGAGACAGTATTTAAATTCTATACGGTGCAACCAACTGATAATGTTACCAACAGCAAATTCAAAACGAGAAGCATTCAAAGATTTAATCTTGGAAGCTACTAGGCTTTTCATACCAACAAAGAAATGTTGTTCAAGATTTAGGCCTAAATGGATTTCAGATGAACTAATTAGACAGTGGCAGAGAAGAAAAATGCATGGGATGCATATAAAATATCAGGTGACAGAAGCCTATGATAGATATAAGCTGGTCTGTAACCAAGTCACAAAGGAGATTAGGCAGGCAAAGGCAGATTATGAGAAATCTTTGGCAAAGGATGCAAAGAAAAACAGCAAAGAGTTCTTTACTTATGTAAATTCTAGAAGGAAGGGGCAGAATCAGATTGGTCCACTTGATATCAATGGTTCAACTGTTGATGATCCTGCTCATATAGCTAACAAACTAAATGAATATTTTGCATAGACATTCACACATGATGAGTTATTCAGGGAGGGAAATGCCAGAGGTGTATTCAACTCTGGCAGTAAGTTAGATAATCTTGTAATAACTGAGAGTAAAGTGGAGGAGAAATTGCTGAAGATAAACACAAGAAACGCACCTGGGGTGGATGGAATCTATCCAGTTATATTAAAGGAGACGGCAAAGGAAGTAAGCAAACCCTTAGCCATAATTATGAGAGCTTTCCTGGACTCAGGGGAGGTACCCATGGACTGAAGATGTGCAAATGTGACCCCAATCCACAAAGGAGGATCAAAGGCTGACAAGTAATTATAGGCCTATGAGTTTAACTTCTGTTCCAGGAAAATTAATGGAGACACTGGTTAAAGAAGCACTGCAGGATCATCTAGAGAAGACTTCAGTTATAGCTCGGACACAGAATGGTTTTGTTAAGGGAAAAAACCCTTAGCCATAATTACGAGATCTTTCTTGGACTCAGGGGAGGTACCCATGGACTGAAGATGTGCAAATATGACCCCAATCCACAAAGGAGGATCAAAGGCTGACACAAATAATTATAGGCCTGTGAGTTTAACTTCTGTTCCAGGAAAATTAATGGAGGCACTTGTTAAAGAAGCACTGCAGGATCATCTAGAGAAGACTTCAGTTATAGCTCGGACACAGCATGATTTTGTTAAGGGAAAGTCTTGCCTGACCAATTTGATTGGAAACTATGATGTAGTCACAAAGGAACTGGATGCAAAGAATAACTTTGATATCATATATTTCGATCTTAGAAAAGCCTTTGATACTGTTGCATAGGAAAGACTGCTGCACAAATTGGAGCAGTGTGGCATTGGAGGCAAATTGCTGCTATGGATAAAGGGATGGTTTAGTGGAACAAGACAGACAGAGTGATAATCAATGGACACTGCTCTTTTGTGGACTAATATTATTAGTGGAGTTCCTCAGGGTTCAGTGTGGGGTGCATTGTTGTTTTCTGTATTTATAAATGATATTGATCATGGTATATATCAGGCTTAATGTCCAAGTTTGCAGATGATACAAAGGTTGGCAGGGTTGTTAAGGACACTAATGAATGTACACAGCTGCAACAGGATCTAGAAAAGTTGAGCAGATGGGATGAGAGGTGGCAAATGAAGTTTAACATTGACAAATGTAAAGTACTACATATGGGAAGCACTAATCCCAGAGTAATGTATCAACTCTGTGGTACCACACTGACAGTGGTAGAGAATGAAAAGAACCTGGGGGATATTGTGCAGGCAGATATGAAGTTTCCTGAGCAGTGCAGACAGTCTGCAAGAGTAACTCATGGTGTCTTGTGATGGTATATACAGGAATTTTTCTAGCAGGGATAAGGAGGTGATTATTCCCTTTTATTAGGCAATGGTCAAGCCACACCTTGAGTGCTGTGTACAGGTCTGGAGGCCTCATTTCAAGAAGGATGTAGAGCTGCTGGAACGAGTACAGAGAAGGGCAACAAGATTAGTGAATGGAACAAAGGGTTGCTCTTACAAAGAAAGGCTTAAGTTTTGCAAATTAGTGTCTGTAGACTAGGCACCTGCGAGGTGATCTGATTGAGGTGTATAAAGCCTTGAATGGTTTGAGCATGCTCAATGCAGATGGGATTCTTACTCTTGCTTAGAATAATCACCTGAGAGGGCATAAATTCAAATTGAGGAAAGACTGTTGTAGGATAGATGTGCAGAAGTTTGCCTTTAGCCAGCGGGTGGTTGATTGGTGGAACAAACTTCCATCTGTCGTTGTAGAAGTTGATAACTTAAATAGATTCAAGGAAGAATTTGACATACATTTGGAGCACGTGGATGGGTGAAATTAGGGGTTTTTTTTGTTTTTTTTTGGCTGATGTTATATAAGCTTGCTTTCTTGCATCATGTACCTTTCTAAGGCTAATATACCTTCATCAATATCATCAATAAATATAAAAATCAACAATGGGCCTAACACTGAACCCTCAGGGACACCACTAATAACATAAGTCCATATAGAGCAGTACCCATTGATTAACACTCTTGTCTTCTCCCACTCAACCATCCTTTTATCCATTGTAGCAACTTGTCCTTAATGCCAGAGTGCTCCAATTTACACAGTTGTCTGCTATGTGCAAAAGTATCAAAAGCATTCCTGAAATCCAAGTATATATCAAAATAATTTTTTGCCTCCAGTTCCTGTGACCACATCATAGTATCCAATTAAATTGATCAGACAAGACTTCCCCTTGACAAACCCATGATGTCTGAATTATTACTGCTGTCTTGTCTAGATGATTCTGCAATGCTTCTTTAACCAGTTTCTCCATTATTTTCCCTGGAACAGAAGTCAAACCTAGGAACCAGACTCCAACACATACCTCAAGGACAGGAGCATTTGTTTATTTCTGACGAACAACACTACAAATTACAAATGGAGTACACACAGAACCTCTTTGCTAGGTAAAAAGTGCAGCCACTTATCAACCCACTGCAGGATGGAAGCCTCCTCAACAATTCATGCTGAGGGAAAATGGACCGTAATCTGCCACGCTGGTCCAGTGGTTGGCAGATCGACCATATTCAGCAGTCAGGGGCTTGAACCCCGGTCTACTCAAAGAGCGTGTGCTACTGCACTCTCGCTCCTGACCACTCGGCTACAGAGGCACTTTTCTAGGTGCAGGACCCCAATCCAGAAAGAGGGATCGAAGGGTGACATGAGTGAAAACTAACAGGTCTTTAATTACTGATGTCATCTCCCTTTGTGAACTGGAGATACATTTGCACATCTCCAATCCGTGGAGACTTCCCCCGAGTCCAAGGATGCTCTCCTAATTATGGCTAAGGGTTTGCTTACTTTGTCTGCCCCCTCCTTTAATATAATTGGATAGATCCCATCTACCCCAGGTGTCTTTCTTATGTTTAACTTCAACAATTTCTCCTCCACTTTGCTCTCAGTTATTACAAAATCATTTAACTCCCTGTTGGAGTTTGATAAACATTTGGCCCTCTCCTTGAATAACTCCTCATGTGTGAATGTAGATGCAAAATACTCATTTAGTTTGGCAGCTATCTCAGAATGATCATCTACAGTTAAACAATTGATATCAAATGTTTAACCAATCTCGTTCATCCCCTTCCTTTTGGAGTTTATATAATTAAAGAAGTCTTTGCTGTTTTTCTTTGCATCCTTTGCTAAAGATTTTTCATAATCTGCCTTCACTTGCCTAACCTCCTTTGTGACTTGATTACAGACTAGCTTGTATCTACCACAGGCTTCTGTGTCGCCTGACAATTTATGTGCATCCCAAGCATTTTTCTTCTCTGCCATGAGTCTCATTAGTTCATCTAATGTCCATTTGGGCCTAAACCTTGAACAGTATTTCTTAGTTGGAACAAAAAGCCTTGTAGCTTCCAAAATTACTTCCTCGAATGCTTCCCATTTAGTATTTGCCGTTGGTAACATCATCAGTTGATCCCACTGTATACAACCTAAAAAATCTGAGACCACTGTAGTTGCCTTTACGAAAGCAAAAATCCTTCCTTTACCCCTGATGGTAGTTACATCTTTAAGTAAAACCCACATCAGTACACTGTGTTCACTGCCACCTAGAGGTTCCTTTATCTGAAAAATTCTTTATGCATGAATGCATAAAGAATTTTTCAGATAAAGGAATTTTTCAGATTTTGTGCATTTATTTCCAATAAATGCACAAAAGCTTCGCTAGTGTGCGAGTGACCAACCACAAGTTCTGGGAAGGTAAAATCCCTCATTATAAGACACTAGATTTACTGGCCCACTATTTCTCTGTATCATTCATTGTTTATTGTACTCATCAGAGTCATTGGGCCTATAACTCTTACCCTCATTTTTGCTTTTCAATGCTTATATCACACCAAACTGACTCAACATTGCACTGTCCATCTATGTCATTGATGCATTTCCTTAGATTTTGTGTGTTTCTTAGCTAACAGCATAACCCCTCCTCCCTTGCTAGCCTGTCTATCATTTCTGTACACATTGTACTCCCCAAATTCCAATTCTGCATCCTTAAATCTGAGCGGCAGCACTTCTCTGATATCTCAACAATATCCACCTTGGATGTCTTAACCAGCACTTCAAATTCATTTCATCAAATTTATTTACTATACTCCTAGTATTGGTGTGCATGCAAGTATACATGCACCTGTTCTTACTCTTAGATACTCTAACACAGCCCATGTATTTACTTGTTTCATGACCCCCAGTAGTTCCTGAAATCCCCAGCAACTGGCTTTCCGGGCTGCTACTCATTCCAACAGAAGCATGCAAGAACCTTGCCCTTATAGGCATACTGCTCCAATTTGTAGAGTAGTCTTCTATGTGCAACAGTATCAAAAGCTTTCTTGAAATCCAAGTATATGATATCAAAATTATTTTTTGCATCCAGTTCCTTTGTGACCACATCATAGTATCCCATCAAATTGGTCAGACAAGACTTCACCTTAACAAGCCCATGCTCTGTCTGAATTATTACTGCAGTCTTGTCTGGATGATCCTGCAATGCTTCTTTAACCACTGACTCCAATATTTTCCCTGGAAAAGAAGTTAAACTAACAGGTCTGTAATTACTTGTGTCACTCTTTCATCCCCCCTTTGTGAATGGTGGGATGATGTTACCAACGGTATATTCTAAATGGGAAACATTCAAGGAATTAATCTTGAAAGCTACTAGGATTTTCATACCAACTAAGAAATACTGTTCAACATTTAGGCCTAAATGGATGTCAGAAGAACTAATGTGACTATTTGCAGAGAAGAAGAATGTATGGTATGCATATAAATTGTCAGGCGACACAGTCTATGGTAGATATAATGTATATATCTATATAAACATTCTTTTTATGCTTCATGTTGCTATAAAGGAATAAACTACTAATTTTGAAATTGGGTGTTTTTAATTTTTTGGGTGTTTTTAATTGTCAAATTGGTGCTGTATATATGTGACATTAATGCTGTTGTAATAGTTATCTATTAAACATTATATGCACATTATTTTACTTTAGGGCATGATCCTATTTACTTTTGGATCCACTTTTGTTGGTGTATATAACTTGGATGGAAGGCATTTTAGACATTAAGGCAGTGGTTTTCAACTGGGGTGCCACGTAATTTTGGTTTAAGTTACTTAAACTTTCTTTTTTTGATTTATTTATTTCATTATAAAAAGGTACATCCTTATTATCGTGTTCCATAAATCACAATGACAGTATTTACATATGTCAATTGATCATTCTATTTATAATTCCAAAATAAAAAAATACAAAAACCTCATATAAAAGATAAGTTTCATTACATATAATGTTACGTTATGGTTAAACTTTTCTGCACCTCAACATGACACCAACATGTGCCCCAGGACTTGTGTTTTTATTCTTTATATAGAGGTACTAAATTTTAGTATATCTATATACTAAATATTTAGTATATCTATATACTAAGTATATCTATATACTAAATATATAAAGAATAAAATTATTATATAATTTGTATTATGAATTGTAATTTTTTTATAATTATATTATTATGATAATTATCTTAACATTTTTAACATTAGATATATATATATACACACACACACACACACACACAAGAGGGTTTCTGCTGCAATAATTTTATTCTCTTCCCTCACTGTTCGTGTGATCGTTACGTATAATTTCACAATTTTCACTCTTCTGTCTTGCCATGCTGCTGGCATTTTTATTTATTTTTTAATCATTATTCTCACTTAAGTTTATATCTCAAGCGTCATGTAGAGAAAAATGCTTTTTGCTGCCTCTGATGTATGCTTTACTGCTTTTTTATGTAAGATTCAGTTTTCAATTATTTCAAACATTATTCAAATATATATATATATACACATAATATACAGAGGGAGAATCGAATCTAACAGCTGGAAACTTCAGTAGGGATGCCACAAAATAAAATAGATTACGTAAGGGTGCCATTATCAAAAAAAGGTCGAAAACCATTGCATTAAGAGGCACCTCCGTAGCTAGGTGGGAAGGAGCAGCAATGCGTAGCACACGCTTCTTGATTAGACCGGGGTTCGAGCCCGTCACCACCAAATACAGAGGATGCGGAAAGGTCAGGGAATGACCACCGCATATTCCAGGAGCAATTGCTCTGGGAATGCTAATGCTCCTAAAAACCAAAACCAAATAACAACAACTGCATTAAGGCATAATGGCCAACTAGCAATCTGGTGTGCTAACAGTAGCCAGGTTTGCCTATTTTTTTTTTTTTTTTTATTATTATTATTAATGTTAAATCCTAATTTTACTAGTTAAATACTAAAGTTGTATGATTTTATTGCTAAAGAACCATATTGAAAAATAATAAAATAAAAATAAGAGCAATTTGAAAAGGAATATAAAAGGGTTAGGGAAGAAATGGAAAATTACATTAATCCATTTGGCCATCTCTCCACTACTTCATCAGCAGGAGGGGGGCTTTGAATGGACAGAAAACCATATGAAATGAATGTCTCATGCATACCCATTTCTGTATATATGAAGTGCTACCCAAAAGTTCCCGAAATGTATTTATAAAATAAATTAGCCTCTTATTTGCCACCTTCGAAGTAGTCCCCTTGAGAACGTAAACACTAATCCCAGCACTTCTCCCATGATTTGAATACGAACTGAAAGTCCTTCTTCGTCATAGTGTTCAGCACCGCCTGCAATTTGGTTTGGATATCCTATCAAAAGGTATTTCCTTGCTAGCTTCTGATGTATTATCCTGGCTAGCTTCTGATGTATTATCCTGGCTACCTCATCGTGTCTGTGAGCGTACTCAGTCTGGGTGATCAGCTTGCATCCCACGGTGATGTATTGGATCATTTCTGAGGCCAGCTGGCATCGTCGACATGTGTCATCGGACACTCTGGGCTCCTTGGCGACGTATTTTCTATAGTTTCTGGTATTCATTACCTGATCTTGGATGGTGAGCATGATTCATTCAGTCTCGGGGGAAACGTGTCCCACTTATTATTTTATTTTTTTTTTTTTATGAAAACCTCAAACACGAAAGGTATCAAAATCTATAGTACTTAGTACCGTGCATGGGTTGAAGGAGAAGTATGGGGGGGGGGTGCTGGAAACTTTGCTCTGGAGACTAAACATGGGTTTCACCACTTCAAGCCTCCAATAAGCAAAGTGGTGGTATTTCACCAGTTGATGAAAGTCATCAATTAGCCATGCATTGGAAGCAATTTTATCTATGGGATCTTGATGGAGATCATTGTAATGTCTGCCATGGAGTGTCTTCTCTGCCCATCTTTCTAGCTTTGTTTGTGCCTCCTGGTTGGGAGGGGACTCCTCGCTTAGGTTGAGTGGGGTATACTGCTTTTCTATCTTCCTTATGGCCTGCTGGAATGCTACCACGTGTTTGTGGAAGTAATCCTATAGGTTAGCAATCAGTCTTCTGTTGCTCAATGAGGTCTATCAGACCCCTTCCTCCTTTCTGGGCATTTGTCAGTCTCTCCACGGCTGATTTCGGGTGGTGTTGGCAGCTCTTGGTCATCATTGTCCTTGTCTTTCTTATTATATCCTCCACCTCGGTGTGAGTCCAATCTATGACCACGAAGGAGTATGTCAGCACTGGGACTGCATAGGTGTTTATGGCTTTAACTGTGTTCCCTCCATTCAGCTTTGCTTTCAGTAGGCTTCTGAGTCTCTGATGGTATTTTTTGGTCAGGCAGACCTTAATTTCCTTGTGCTGTAACTGCTGAGCCTGCATCGTCCCCAAGTAGGCCTCTCCCTCTGCCATGGCTTCGATCTCTTTACCAGTCTGTAGCTGGTAGTTTCAGTTGACCAATTTTCCCTGGCGCAATCCGTGGGTCTTGCATTTGTCTAGACCAAATTCCATCCTATATCATTGCTGAATTCTTCGGTGATCTGGAGTAGTTGCTGGAGCTGCTTATCAGTTCCTGCATAGAACTTGATGTTATCCATGTACATCAGGTGTGTGAGGATGTACAGGTTCTTCCTTCCTTCTTTGAGGTTGTATCTGTACTTGCTACTGTTGAGCATAATGGATAGTGGGTCGTGCTAGACAGAATCACAATGGGCTCAGGGCATCTTCCCGAAAGATTCTTCTCTGATGGGGATTGGCCTGGTTGTGATGTTTTCGACCTTAATGGTGGTACTCCATTTCGCCATCGTTTCTCCTAGGAAGTTTGTCACTATCGGATTGACTTTGTAGATGTTCAGCGCCTCTATTAGCCAGTTATGAGGCACAGAGTCGAAGGCCTCGCAGTAATCGATGTAAGCTGAGTACATGTTGCGGTGCTTCTTGAAAGCTTGCTCCATAACCGCGGAATCTATGGTTATTGCTCCTTGCATCCTTTCTGCTGTTCGGCTATTATGTTCTTGCTCTCCAAGTGGTCTGATATTTTCCTAGTTATGCAGCTGGTCAGGATCTTGTACATCATTGGGAGGCAGGTGATTGGCCTATATTTCGCCGGGTTTCTTGTATCTTTAGGCTTCAGATATGCGATTCCCTCAGTGAGAAACTTCAGGATTGTCTCTGGGCTTTATCATTCAGGTAAACTACTCTGCCAGATGCTTGTATGTTGAAGTGAGCTTCTTGTACCAGTAGTTGTGGACATTATCTATTCCTGGAGTTTGCCAGTTGTGAGAGTTCTTGATCTGTTTTACTTCTTCCCAAATCTCCCACTCTCTCATTTCTTGTGTCCTTGGTTTTCTTGCGTTCTAGTTCTATCCAGGGGGCCCGGCTGTTATGCTTTACTTCCCTGCTCCATCTGTTTCCCCAGAACTCCTCAATCGTCTTCTGCATGGATGGTACGTTCCTTTCTTTCCCGTCTTCTTTGAGACTCCTGTAGAAGCCTCTTTGGTCGTCATCGAAGATTCAGTTGTTTATTTACCTCTGGGAGCTCTTTATATCGGCATAGTCTCTTGCTGTGTGCAAGGAGGTTCTGCTTCAATGTGTCCAAGTACTCTCCTATTCTCTGATTTTTTGTCTTGAGGATGCTCTTCACTTTTCCAATAATTTCTTACTCCTATTGCCCCATTGGTACTGGGTCAATTGGCCTATCTTGTCTCGTAATTCTTCTATCTTGTGCTGAAGTCTTCTTCCCTAGCTAGCAGTTTCTTTTGTTTTTGGTTCTTCTGCTGCTGGTCTCTCGTTTCTCTTCCATTAATCCTAGTGGCTGCTACAGCAGCACAATACATGGCTGTGTGGATGACCTCCAGTGTTGCACCATTGTTATCAAAATAATGCAGTATTATTTGTCGATTGAGGTGGTCTGTGACTATCCACAAGGTTCTATTCAGTCTCTACTTCGGTATCACGTGAGTCTTTGTAGGATTTGTACCATTCCTTCAAATTCTGTTAGGGCTTTCTTCCACTCGTCCTCTATTCTGGATATCATGACATTGTCTCTTTCCACTTCAGCTGCTGTGGGTTGCATTTCTTCTTGCTCTTCCTCCTCTGGTTCGGTGGTGGTATGTTCTTTCTCCTCTGGTTCAGTATTCTTTATCCTTTATAGTTGATCGCTCATGTCCTGCTTGATGTTTTCCAAAATTGCAGGAGCTATCAGGTTCTTCGTGATGATGGTCCTTCTCTGGTCCGCTATTCGCTGTTCGGTGACCTGAATATCCGGGAATCGTTCCGAACACTTGGTAGTCTTGCCCTGTACGTTGTCATATCAGTCTCCAGCTTTGTTATTTCGTAGTATGCCTGCATGATGTACATATTCATTTCGATGCTCCACTTCATGCATTGGCGTTTTCTTCCTTCCTGGGTGATCACTAGCACCATTGTGCAGGAAGCACTTCCAGTTGGTGGGGCTGGATGGTCTTGCCCTTCTCTTGTGGTAGCTACAGGGGACAACGCACACTTACTCCACTGTCTTCTTCGGGAGATCGTCTCTGATTTTTCGAACTGATCCCTCTGCCTAAGGCCTGAATGCAAGTGACTTTATCCTGTGCCACACTAGATGCAGTATGATTAAAATTTCTCTGCGACATCATCCATCTATGGAGGTGGACCTGTTTAGCTTTGCCTTATGTCCAGTGGTAGTTCTCAGGAGTGACACCAGATGGCACCACAATCTGCCGATGTTTGTTATTTATTAATTTTTATTACTATTAATTTATTTATTATTATTATTCTAATTTATTACTATTATTATACCGGTGTCCCAGCATGATGGAGCCGAGTTTTCTTCTGCCAAGTGCGGTACTGGAACCCAGGTCCATTAGGCTGGTAGTCCAGTGTCATAACCACTGGGCCACGACACCCCTACTACTACTATTATTATTAGCAGCAGCAGCCATATGATGCAAGGAAGTCTGGGGCTTATGCTGCACCGGCCAAAAAAAAAAAAATTTCTGAATTACCCTCAGCTCAGTACCCTGGGTGTGCCAAGCCCATTCTCACAAGATATGAGCCCCTGGTATTAAATATAATGAATTAAATAAAATTACAGGCTGAATTGGTTAGCTAATTAGAGAGAATGGAGCTGTAAAGCAAAAATGATTAGTTTAATATATGAAGTAATAGCAAGTGTCAGATAAGGGTGGGATAGTTTGGTTGTAGGTCCAAAAAAGGGGGAAAGAAAATTACAAAATTAAAATCTGATGATAGCTAAAAATAAATATTGATACATGATCAGGTTTCAGGGGACTACACTTGATCATGTATCAAAAACTGTTTTTCAATTCTTATCCATACTTGTGGAAGAAAAATAAATTTAAAAATAAGTGAGAGCAAATAGGAGGATAAGCAGCAGAACGTCCACAAAAATATGGACAAGGTACTCTTAATGCAGTGTATGTTCTAAAACATAAGAAATTAAGGTAAAATAAGAAGTAAATGCAGTTTTTTATACATGATCAGGTCCACTGATGAAATACCTGATTATGTATCAATATTTATTTTAATTTCAGAATTTAATTTAGAATTTTCGGATTTTTAATTTTGCAATTTTCTCTAACCTTTTTTAGACCTCCAACCAAATTATCCTACCCTTATCTAATACTTGCTATAACATCATACATTAAACTAACCATTTTTGCTTTACAGCTCCCTTGTCTCCAATTGGCTTTCCAATTCAGCTTATAATTTCATTTAATTCACCATATCATAAAGATTATTCACATTCTTTCTCCCACCTTCAATACTTTCTATTTCAGCTATCCTTCTATTATTTTTGGCAGTCTGTATAATTTACACTCCATCTGCACACCTTTCAATAGATTTATTAGTTTTCCTCATATATCTGTATATATGAGGTAAAACTTTTAAATCCTGCGCTGCTGCTTTGTATGCTCAGGTACAACTGTCATATTATTTTTATCTCTCAACTTGTATTTGGTTTTTTTTTTTTTTCTTTTTTTTTGTATTGACATTTCTAAGTGTGGGTAGTTTTTGCCCGTATTCCATGTCTGACTATACAGCTAGTGGGAGGTGAAATTAGGATAGCAGTAGATACTCCTGCCTTCGTATTGCACTAATAGCTCAGAGTGTTGAAAAGATTTAAGGGGAAGGTTAGCAAATAGAATATGATTGTAGAAAATACAGTTGGTGCTTAGGGAATCCGGGTTATTAGTAACAGCCCTGAATTAGGTAGGTATTCGCAATTTGGAAAGAGTTATCTTTGTCTCTTTGTGTACAATTACTTTGTTCTCTTTGAGAACAATTACAATAAGAATAATAGCTTACAAACCACTTGAATATATATATATATATATCCTTGTTATTTTGTAACTTAATTGATTGATTATAAATTGTTTCAGATAAGATCCAGTGAATCACTGAATAAACTTCCATTTAGCAAAATAAGTAATTTGAATAAATATTAGGAAGAATTAGACAAATTAGAGCATATGGACCAGGTGATGTGAGAAGTGTTTTTTGTTTTGTTTTTTATTTCATTTTATTCCATTATATATATTTTTGTTGTTGTTTTTGGCTGATACTGTTATAAGCTTTTCCCTGCATCATTTGCCAATACTAATACTAAAGACTAAAAATGGGCACAAGTTCTGCTACATGTGCAGCATGTGGCTCTTTCCTTACTAAATCACAAAGGGTATTTAAAAAATCAGTTGCCTTATGACATCACATGTGATTTGTACCATTTGTTTGAATTATGTGGCTGGCTGAACAAAAGGAAAAAGTTAATGTCATTTGCCATACGATGATATGGAGAGAGCCAAAAGACTAGAATGGTAATTGTTACTTTTATAATAAGAATGTAGCTGGATTCTCAGTGAAAAATAAGCACAAGACTGTTCGTCCAACTCTAGATTCACCATGAGACTAATCCCTCATAATGACAGCATGCTGACATACACACACACACCTGACAAAGAGACAACTGAGCCAGGACAGTTTATCCGAGATGAGCTGAATGAACTCGTTAGATATTTAGATCTCTCCAAATATAAAGCCAAACTTTGAAAGAAGAAAACAAAAATACTTGGTTAAGAAAAACATCAGTATATCTCACTACTGCAAAAGAAAACAAATTTCAGCAACCATTTTACAGTATTACAGTATGCATTGCCACCCATGATATCAACAGCTTTTGTCAAAAGTACACATTATATCTGAATGGCACCTCTTCAACTCCTCAGAGCAAAAGTTTAAAAGCTGTTCTCTTGCATAAAAGAGCAAGAACTTAAAGCCATCTACCTATAATGGCCATTCTGTTCATCGAAAGGTGACATACTAAACATAAAAACACTACTCAGAGCAATTCAATACAGCATTCATCAATAGAATGTCAGCAGCAACCTCAGAGCTGTTGGTATGTTAATGGACATATAAGGAGTTTTATGGGACAGCCACTGTACTACAGAACATTATATCAGACAAGACTGGCCTCAAAGAAGCACATATTTTACTCCAGGGGCTCAACATCTGGTGAGTATGGGCTTGGCACACTGAGGGTGCTCAGCTGGATATGATCATTCTTCTCTTACTTCTATTTCTGACTCGTTCTCTCTCTTGGTAACCCGTGAATTTTTTTTTTTTTTTTTTTTTTTTTGGCTGGTGGCCATTATGAAACTCGTGTTGTTTGGCATTACAAGAATGTAATGGAATGATCTATGAGATTTCTATTCAACTTTTCCTTGGTCGGATTACTGTTTTATATCTTCCGATGTCAATATTTGCTCAGATTGTGTTAGTGAGACTATTCTTGTAGGGATGAAGTTCTTTATTCCATACTATACCTTAAAATCTCGTACTTTAATTAAATCTTGGTTTTACAATACATACAACAAAGCTGTTTAAGATAAGAATGTTGTATATCATAATTGGCTTGTTTTCAAATCTTCAGATTGATTTTCTGCCTACACCAAAGCTTGCAACAAGGTGTTTGTAAAGCACCTTGTTGTTAATCAGTCCAAACTATATTTTGAACAGGCTAGGAGTAAAAACCTTGCTTCTTGTCCAAACAGTAGTCAAGCATTCTGTTCTCTTGCCAAAGCTATTGGATGCAAATTTTGCCCATCTCTACTCCTACTTCTGTTAAAATTCAATGGTTCTATTCCTCAAGATAAAGCCAACCTGCTAGCATCCTTCTTTACTTCTAACACTTCTATTGATGATCTTGGTAAATCACATCCTACCATTCCCACTCCACTCCATTCAATGCGTCCTCTAAAGGTCTTCTAAATAAGCTTCCATCTTATGGTTTGCCAACTGTTTTTTTTTTTTTTGTAACTGTGTACCCACTAACCGCTCCTTCTGGGTGATGGTAGATGGCTCTGTCTTCTAACTTCTCCACTTATACTAATATTCCCCAAGGTTCTGTTGTTTCTCCCTCCCTTTTCCTCTTGTATATTAATGACCTTCTTCCACTGACTGGGAATCCAATCTACAGTCTTGCTGACAATAGCACATTGCATTCCACCTTCCAGTTTGAGACACAATGCCCTGCACAAACAGCTTCAGCTTCTTGAATATCCACTACCAATTCCTTAAATGCTGTTCTCCAGTGAGACAAAGACAACTTAGTTAATTTCAATCCTACTAAAGCTTAGTACTGTGTTATGTCCCACAAAAAGGATTCTTCTGCTGCTATGCCACTAAGATTTCTAGATTACTCTGACAACTAATCTCTCTCAGCTTAAGCACATCACAAATATCACTTCCTCTGAATCAAAAAAAACTTGATTTTCTCTTTTTTTTTTAATTTTATTCTAAACAGCTATTCATTCTGCACAAATCTCAAATCTGCCTTACCATGGAATACTGTTCCCAACATATGGGGCCAGTGCCAACCTCTCTCAGGATTCTAGACCGCATTCAAAAGAGGGCAGTTAGGTTAATTAGGACACATCTCTTACAAAGTCCCAGCACTCTGCTGCATGCCTTTTCTATAGATACAAACTTCCATGGGTGCTCTTCTGAATTTGCTTCTATAATTCCCCTCTCTCTCTCTTCCAAACCAGTAACAAACACATACTGCAACCAGTCAGCATCCTTTTACTGTCATCCAACTCCAAGACACATCTGTCAAAATGCACACAACTGTAAAATACCTCGGTGTCTTCCTCAATCATAAATGGTCCTTCATGCAGCATCTCGATTATATCAAGGATAAGATCAAGAGATACACGGCCATGCTGGCCCATGTGACCAGAACAGACTGGGGACTTAAGGGCAGAACTCACTAGTTCTTATATTCTGCAGTTTTCCCCCCGATTGTTTCATATGGTGCCCCTGCTTGGTTTCACAGGGATAAGAAATCACCTTCCCCAACAAACTAAATGGTATTTGACATCTCTTTCTTCTCCGATCCACAAGAGCCTGCAGAACTACCTCTAACCCCAGCACTCCAAGTCACTTCCGGAAATCTACATTTAGACCTCTATATTGCTTACTGCGGCCTCTTGCACTGATCCAGAAGGAACATACAAACTACCTTCATCGGTATTTCTGCTACTACCAACACCAACCTTGCAACCAAGAAGAAGACTCTGATCTGAAGTTTCCAACCTTTAGCAGTCCCACTGGTCTGCAGGGTTCAAGGGCAAGAGACCACCAGAAAATTCATTCTGGATATTGCTTTCCTCACCAAAAGTATCTGTCTTGGCTCACCCCCAACTTAGAGACCACCTTCATGCTCACTGTGCAGGGATCCTTCAAAGCTAGTCTTCGTCAATTTGGTGCGGTGGATAAAGGCATTTGCATCTGTGGTGAAACAGAGAACTGGAATCACCTTTTGCTCGATGGTGTGGTATATTTGGATCTGAGACAACTCCTCCTCCAACGCAACTTGCCTGCTCTCCAACCCCTACACTCGTTGATTGAAACTAGTGAAATCTTCAATATCTTCACACACTACCGTACTGCCCTTTTCAAGAGGAGGAGACACCTTATAACTACTGCTGCTCCTGCTGTTCCACTAGGTTTCTCTTGTGTGCAACCTCGTGGTTGTCCCTGCTCTCTCTTCAAACTTGGGACCATCCTCATTCCTACCTGGGGGTAGGAATTTTTAACATTCCTGCTGATGCATGTACTGCTATGGAAGATTCTTCCACCGAGGTTCTGCTGTGGTAGTCTGCTAACCCTTAGGGATAGGAGTCTAAAAAAAATGAGAGAATAGAAAAAAAAAGGAGAAAAATTTTTTTTTTTTTATGATTTATTTATTTCTATTTTTTTCTATAATTATTTTATTTTTTATTATTATTTTTTATTTATTTCTACATTGGGACCTCTGTTCCTCGAGGTACAAGCTTTTCCTCTTCCCTTTCTTATCTCCTTCCCCTTTGCCCCATTTCATTTCTTGAGTTCTCTCCTTCCTTGCGCTGCTGGGGGGGGGGGGGTACTGGACTCTAATAGGCGTCCCTCTACTGACCTGGTCCGGCTCCTCGTGCCATGGACGGAGGTTTTGTGTGTGACCACTGGCACCGCTGACAGATACACATTATGCCCAACTTTTCTTCTTCCTCATTTATTCCTTCAACTTCCATTTTCTGGAACAACCTCCCTTCACAAGTATTTCCTAAAAATTTCAATCAACAGAAATTTAAGTCTAATGTCAACGAGTATTTTCTTTCATCTTCTCAACCTTCAACCACTGCAGTGCTAAGTACAACTTCTATTTTCTGGAACAACCTCCCTTCACAAGTATTTCCTAAAAATTTCAATCAACAGAAATTTAAGTCTAATGTCAACGAGTATTTTCTTTCATCTTCTCAACCTTCAACCACTGCAGTGCTAGGTTCTAATACCTTTCATGTTTTGGGGGTTTCATAAAAAAAAACAAAAAAAAACACTGCACTATTATCCAGATGATCCTGCATTACTTCTTTAAACAGTGACTCCATTATTTTCCCTGGAACAGAAAGTTAAGCTAGCAGGTCTGTAATTATTCGTCTCCCTTTGATCCCCCTTTTTGATTTGGGGGTTACATTCACATACCTCCAGTCCACAGAGACCTTTCTTGAATTTAAAGATCTCATAATTATGGCTAAGGGCACCTCCCTTGCTGCCTCCCTCAATATAATTGGATATATCCCATAAACCCCAGGTGTTTTTTTTTTTTTTTTTTTTTGTTTGTTTGTCTTCAACAATTTCTCTTCCACTGTCTTCTCATTTATCATAAAATCATTTGGCTCCTTGTTAAGAGTGTTAAACTTCTGGCATTCCCTTCCCTAAAGAATTCCTCATATGTGAATGTAGATTCAATATATCCATTCAATTTGTCAGAAATCTGAGCAGGATCATCAACAATTAAACCACTAATATGAAGTGGACAAATGTGATTCATCGCCTTCCTTTTAATTTCTATAAAAGTAAAGAAGTCTTTGCTGCTTTTCTTTTTTTTTTCCATCCTTTGGCAGTGACCTCATAATCTGGCTCATAATCAGTATCACCTGATAATTTACATGTATCCCATGCATTTTTATTCTCTGTCATGAGTCTCATCAGTTCATCTGACATCCACTTTTTCCTCATTTATTCCTTCAACTTCCATTTTCTGGAAGTTGAAGTAATGTTCAAATACTGTTCAAGTCTAAGCCTTGAACAGTATCTCTTAATTGGATAAAAAGGCTAGTTGCTTTTATGTCTGCATCCCTGAATTAAATTTAAAATTTGCTGTTGAAACTGGTCCCACTGCATAGAATTTATAAAAGCAAAAGCTCTTTCCCTTGCCTTTGACAGCAGTTACAACTTTGAGTAAATTCCACATTAATCATCGCGATCAATGCCACCTAGTGAATTGCTTATCTGCATAATCTTAAGGCTTGAATGGTCACTGCAGATAAATGAGATCAAAAGTAGTTTTCTCATGTGTGGGACACAATCATCCAATAAATCAACAAAAGTCTTTTTAATACTGCATGGGTGGATAATACGGGAAACTTTCACATTTCAATAATGTGAAAGTCTCCCATTATAACAATGACTTAAGGGCCCACTCCACATGTCTGTACAGCTGTTCATTATATTCATCACTGTCATCAGGCCTATAACACATACTCCTACTCTCATTTTTGTTTTTCCCGGTGTTTATGTCACACTAAATTGACTCAGGACCACTGACCACACATGCCATTGTCAATTGCCAAGGTTCCAAAGAATCTTGGTAGAATGGGTGAACATTCCACCAAGATAGCAATTATTACTGGACGATGCAATATTTCACATCATCTGAAAAAAAAATTTGCAGATGATATAAAGATTTCCTGAGTGGTTAACAACCAATGCCAATTGGCATTCCTTCAGAATGACTTGGAGAGGCTTAAAGAATGGTCAGAAAAGTGGCACCTAAGTTTTAATGCAACAAAATGCAAGGTCTTATACTTAAGGAATAGCAACCCCAATATAACTTATACACTCAGTAGGGTTGAACTAAAAACAGTAGGTGAAGAAAGGGATTATGGGGTTACAATTCAATGGTACATCAAGTTCTCCAAGAAGGGTAGACAGGCAGTGAGGAAAGCTTATGGTGTCCTAACAGTGATCTATCATACATTTGCTTGTAGAGAAAGGAAGGTCATAATCCAACCAAACAGTACCTAATTTTGTATTCTTTTTCTGAAAGAGGGCCCCTAAAATTGTATAACTGGATCTGTCCCTGGCATACACATCTTTCTGTATAATATATATATAAATATTATTAAAAAAGTTAAAAGCCATTATGCGTAGTTGATAGTTAGTTACTCCCATTTTCAGACTTACAAAACTATGTATTTTCTTCCCACAGAATAGCAGCTATTTTGAGAGAATACCAGATTTCATATTATTGTCTCTGTGCAGTAAAAGGAATGGCAAATCAATCAAAATGTTTATTAACTTAGTGAGAAGAGAAAAACAAAAGAACCTGAAACTTTACACAAACAGTTTCAGCATTTGTCCAGTACCATGACATTTTTCAAGCAAAATCCAAATATTGCAAAAACAGTGGCAGTGCAGTGACCAAGTTCTCATGTCATTTGTATACAAAAACCATAAGTGAAAAAAAACTTCAGAAATTATTGAAGTAAAAGTTTGGCTGTAGAAGGTTAAAAAAAAAAAAAAAAAAAAAATCAGGATTTTAATCACTGATTAAAATTCTTATTTTGATTTTTTTTTTTCCACAGGTTATTTTTGAAGGATAACTCTGTGGTACCGGTGAGGTTCCCCGCCACTACTGCAGCATTTTATGGGACGAGACCAAACTAAAAAAAAAAAAAAACTATTATATTTAGGCCACCCGAATAATTAATTTTTCTGCCGTGCTGTGTCTGTTAATTGCGTGTGCTATGGTCGATTTGTCTGTTTGCTGGACGAAAACCCCCAGCTTCTGGGGGGAGGGGAGGAAACCTTGCTATCTACGCTTGAGACCGACTAACTCTGCCACAGAGTGGAAAAAGCCCATTAAAGTTCCTCGCATCACTGACGGGATCCGATCCCGGGCCTTTTCCACCCAGTGTGGAGAGGACGCTGACGATACCACTGGGCTACACGCGCAGACATGGGAAGAGACCAGTGTAATTACAGGATAGAGAATTTTTTTTTTTTTTATACTCACAACTTGCTCCTTTGCATCGTTTGCCAATATTACCGCTAATACCAAAAAAAAAAAAAAAAAAAAAAGAAAGAAATAAACAATACACAATACACAAAAAAAAAAAAAAAAAAACAGAAATGTCTTCAGAAACCCTGCAGTTCACAGTACACAAACCTATTTTCAATTTCATCAATATATAGCATTCCCGAAAAAATACAAACTAACTTTTGATGCCGTAAAACGATTAAAGAAAAAAAAAAACTACACTGCTGAACTTCAAGAGAGAATCCCACTATAAAAGCAAATATTACCCAAAATTCAGATCCGCAAAATGTATCAAGTGAACCACCAGCCATATCATTCAAACGTGCCACCTACATATCCGAATATTTAAAAATTAAGGCAAAAACCTTGAAGTCCACCTGGTGACAATAATTAGCCAATTGAAGAGAGCATAGCAAACAAATATGGAGGTGGGGAAATAAAGTTCCCGAACTGGTAAACACAAATTGAAGGAGATTAAATGGTATTTTATTTTTATTCAAAGTCATTACCATGTGATTGAATGCACTTATTACACCGCTAATGAAAAAAACAAATGAATAAAAAACATCGTTACGCCTGGCATTTGTGGATTATGAAAAGACATTTGACTCCATACAGCATAAAGCAATGTTTCGGGAACTGGAAAGACAAGGCAGAGACATCCCATACATCATGATTTTGAAATAATATATGAGAATGCTACCCTCCTTTATTAGACTAGGAAAAGACAGAAGCAAATTTAAAATTCAGAAAAAAGTGTGACAAAGAGACGCAATATTAGCATTAGCATTACCATTAACAGAGGCTTGCAATGCAAGAAAGCAAGCTCATACACCATCAGCCAAAAAAAAAAAAAAAACACCTCTTCCTATTTTACCCATCCTTCCGCTCCAAATGTTTATCTAGTTCTGCCTTGAATTTATTTAAGCTGTCAACTGCAAGAACAACAACAGATTGAAGTTTCTTCCAACAATCAACCACATGGAGGCTAAAGGCAAACTTCCGCACAGCTATTCTACAACTGTCTTCCCTCAATTTGAATTTTATCCCCTCAGGCGATAAATCTGGAAAAGAAGCAGAATCCCATCACCATTGAGCTTGCCCAATCCATTCAAGGCGACATACACCTCAATCAATTAGATCGCTTCGCACGAGCCTAGTCTCCAGAAGCTGGGATTTGCAGCAATTAAGCTTTTCTTCATAAGCCCACCTCTTTGGTCCATTCAATAATCTTGTTGCCTTTCCCTGTAATCGTTCGAACGGCACTACTTCCTTCCTAAAATGAGATCTCCAGAGTTATATTAAAGGAGGTGGCAAAGCAACTAAGCAAACCCTCAGCCATAATTATAAGAGCATCCTTGGATTCAGGGGAGGTTCCCACGGACAGGAGATGTGCAAATGTATCCCCAATTCACAAAGGGGGATCGAAGGGTGATACGAGTAATTACACACCAGTTAGTTCAACTTCTGTTCCGGATAAAATAATGGAATCGCTGGTTAAAGATGCATTGCAGGATCATCTAGACAAGACTGCAGCAATAGTTCAGACACAGCATGGGTTTGTTAAGGGAAAGTCTTGTCTGACACATTTGATAGGATATTATGATGTGGTTACAAAGGAACTGGATGCAAAAAATAATTTTGATATCATATATTTGGATTTCAGGAAAGATTTTGACACTGTTGCGCATGGAAGACTATTGTACAAATTGGAGCAGAATGGTATTAAGGGTAAGTTGCTACAATGGATAAAAGGATGGTTAAGTGCGAGAAGACAGAGGGTAGTAATCAATGGGTGCTGCTCTTCTTGGACTAATGTTATCAGTGGAGTCCCACAGGTTTCGGTGTTGGGTCCACTGTTGTTTTGTATATTTATCAATGATATTGATGAAGGTATATCAGGCTTAATGTCGAAGTTTGCAGATGATACAAAGGTTGGCATGGTTGTTAATGACAGTAATGGCAGTGTGCTACTGCAACAGAATCTAGATAATTTGGGCAGATGGGCTAAGAAGTGGCAACTGAAGTTTAACCTTGACAATTGCAAAGTACTGCATATGGGTAGTAGTAACCCCAGAGAAACGTACCAACTGTGTGGTACTACATTTAAGGTTGTAGAAAATGATAAACACCTGGGAGTAATTGTGCAGGCAGATATGAAGTTTTCTGAGCAATGCAGACAGGCTGCCAGGGCAGGTCATGGGGTTTTGTCAATGATATATAGGAATTTTGCTAGCAGGGAAAAGGAGGTGATTATCCCTCTGTATAAGGCTATGGTCAGGCCACGACTTGAGTACTGCGTACAGGTCTGGAGGCCTCATTTTAGGAAGGATGTAGATTTATTTGAGCGTGTACAGAGAAGGGCAACAAGATTGGTGAGGGGAATGAGGGATCCTCTTATCAAGAGAGGCTTAAGTTCTGCAAATTGCAGTGGCTGGAGACTAGGCACCTGCGCGGTGATCTGATTGAGGTGTATAAGGCCTTGAATGGGTTCAGCACGCTGAATTCTGATGGGATCCTTCCACTTGTTCAGATCACGAAAATAAGGGGGCATAAATTCAAATTAAGAAAGGACAGATGTAGAATAGATGTGCGGAAATTTACCTTTAGCCAGCGGATGGTTAATTGCCCGAACAAACTTCCATCTATCGTTGTGGAAGTTGATAGGTTGAATAAATTTAAGGAGGAACTGGACAGGCATTTGGAGGGAATGGTGTGATTTTCTTTTTTCTTTTTTTTTGGCTGATGCTGCATAAGCTCATACATTTGCTTTCTTGCATCACATGCCACTACTACTACTACTACTACTATTACTACTACTAACGGTATACTGTACCCAAGGTGTTGCCTGGCCATTGCCTTATACAAGGGGATAATCACCTCCTTATCTCTGCTAGAAAAATTCCTGTATATCATTGACAAGACACCACGAACTACACTTGCAGACTGTGTGCACTGCTCAGAAAACTTCATATCTGACTGCACAACTGTCCCGCACCTACTGGAGATAGTGCTATACCAATGGGTATATTAAAATGTGAACATTTTTATATCGTAAAATATTCTCATAAATAGCCACACATTACTTTTGCCAGTCACTATATGTGTAGAGTAATAAGGCCGTGTTGAAAGTTGTTTTGTCCGATTCTATTCTTAGGAAAGCAGTAATCGAATTTCCATCTCACTCCCATAGTTCGGTCAATCCACTACATGAAGCCGACATTCGATAGGATCAGCTAAGTAGTGCTGCGCTTGCATTACTCAGATATACAATGGCAAAATCTGTGGGGGCTAGTGAGTAAATCGGAATGAGGAAGGTATTCTTGAGAGAAATTCGAACTGATTACTGCGAATTGACTCTTGTTGAAAAATGATGGACAGAGGTAAATAGACTTTGAGTGAAGAGAATACCTTGGTATAACCCGGAAGTATCATCGTATATCAATTAATAATTTACTCCTTTCTCACGGTAGATTTCTCAAATTAAACGTGTCTAATTACTAGGACAGGTGATCCTAGATTTGCTTTTCCCCACAGGAATAAGCTCCTAACCAATCAAGAAAGGGGCCATCCAAAGGGGAAAGGGGTGTATATATTGGGACTATGGGAAAACCGGGGGTTTTTTGGTGGGATGAAGATGGAAACAGAGTTAAAAACGTCCATGATGAGATATAGCGAAGAAGAAGTCGTACCTGGCAAGTCGGTAGGAAAGTATTTGGGTAAGTTCGTCTTTTAGTTTAGCGACCGGTTATCTGGGATTACTGAACGACCACAGCTACTATTCTATTCCCCGCCTAATATCACATACTAGCCTCTCTCCTCCCAGCTAAATTCACATATGTATTTTTTATATTAAGGCCAGAATGTGTCATCTATTGTACCAACTACTGGATACTGCGTTTCCAGTAACGGCAAACATAACTATATGTCAATCTTACACATTCGCCTATAAATTCGAATAGCTGGATGCTCTTCTACTTATTGTATATTAACGACGATTGTTTACCGAAACTACATGAAGAATGTCGACAGTATGGCAGAAAGGTGCCATGTTACTACTATCCATTAACTAGAAAATGTAAAACTATCCTGAGTAAAGCTAACACTTACAACATAATATAATTCTAATTCCCTGTTTTACTTATTAATTCTTTTACTGTAAATAAATACACAAGTCCATGTATGTATAATAAACTATACCTTGTTTGTTGATCTATCTTTCTTCAGGACTATTCCGAAATACACACTTTTTGATAGCGTATATATATATTTAAATAGACTATCATTAAAGGCGGGCTCAAAGGCCAATACACAAAGGGCCTTAGAGTTAATCATCACAACGCAATTCTCGTTGCTGCATTCTTGCCCAACGTCCATCTGGGTGAGTTTTAGAGCACAGAATCTTGTCCTAATTTAACGCTAGACGCTCATATAAAATCCTAGTCTTTCTGGTTTCTCATTTTAGTGCTGGAAACCTGCCTGGGAGTCTTGATATCCGTATTAAACGCTGCCCAGCAGGCGCCCTACATTATTACAGAAAAGACTTCGGAACAACTGGTGCTATAGCGCGACCAGGATTTATTGTGTTTTTGCGGGATGAAAAATCACTCTTTGATCAATGCTTATGATCAATTCTAAGAGCTCTAAACTGAGGAGAGTGACAATAAGAGACACTAGAAATAGGGGATGAAATAAAGGGGATTACTGAAGTAGTCAAAAAAAAAAAAAAAAAAAAAAAATTTTTTTTTGACAGCCTGAGTAATAGTCAGAGACATTTTATCTAATATTGTTTTCCCTTTCAGCTGTACAAACAACACAGACGTCTGAAAGTACACTCATACTAGTTAACAATTAGCAACTAGTAACCTTTTGAATTATTTATTTTCAAAAAAAAAAAAAAAAAGGGGAGTAATTTTTTTTTTCCCTTGTACAGTTGCTATATGTTGGAACACCTATTATTTTAGTAGTGTGATTATTAACCTTATAATTTCTTCTAGCTCAACGGAAAGGTAAGTGACACTATTTTGGGGGTTCCACAAAATACAGATAGACTCACCCCAGTTTAGAATCAAAGATATAAATAGGGTCACTTGATTTTACCCAGATATCAGATATTTAAAATGGAAGGTCAGAGCCCCCAGACTACACAGATTACAGAAGTAGACCTATCAGCCCCCTTGTTTGAGATGCAACAGACACAACCATCCCCTCCTGATCCAGTTAGGTCCCATTTGGCTAATATTGCAGGCTACATTGGTTTAGTGCCTACTTTTTTTGGAAAAGTTGATGAGGGCCCCTCAGTACAAATGTTTTTTGAGACCTTAGAGAGCGTTGGAGAGTTAGCCCTCTGGCGGGACATTGAATTATTACTAGTCTGTAAGGCAAAAGTTCGCTCCGTTGCAGCCGAATTTTTGGCTCAATCAACCGATTTACGCAAAGAGAAAAATTATAGTGTATTTAAAAAAGCCTTTTTGGCACAATTTGAGAAAACAGAACCATTAGTAACCAGCCTTCACCAATTCGCAACAGCTATACAGGGGGTGGCAGAGCCAATTGCCAGCTACAGTGCGAAAGTGAAAAACTTAGCACTCTTAGCGTTTAAAACTCAAAATGATTCTCCAGAATCTTTAAATATACTTGATCAGGCTATGTTGGCCCAATTTCTCAGGGGGATTTCTAATAAAATTAAACGAACGGTGCTTACCCAGAACCCCCTAACGTTTTCAGAAGCGGTTACAATAGCAAAAAGGGAGGAAACCAATAATGAAATCATAGAAACAAGAAATAGGCCAATTAATGCTATTTTGAGTCAAACTAACAATGATGAAGTCGGGAATCAACACAAAAATTATTTTGAAAACATTATTAGACCCATACAAGAACAAATACAGAACATCCAACAAACATTAAATGCATTGACAATTAACAATCCCACTCATAATAATTCAGAAAACCGAGTCACACCTGTTAATGAAATAGACCGCTATCAAAATTGCAAGACAGTAGCCTATGCACCCCCCCTTATCAGTACTTGTGAAGGGTTTAGTTCACAATATCCACAGCCAAACAGGCAAGGAGACACCGTGGCCTTGACCGCGCAGGTCAGAGGACCTTACTGGAGACGTTCTCCTGCTACACACCATGCTGAGAGGCATCTATTACCAAATACTGCCTGTGGAGCAAGACAAAGGGAGAATCGTTCTACACATCGCGGCCAACAGAGCACCTATCGCCCGACGCCAATTTCTTCTCCTTATCGGTACACAAATCGCGGAGCGAACGAATACACTGCATTACCAAAATTTAGGACGCCCCATGTTAATAGGCAAAGTTACAATTTTGATGGGTATAGAGGCAATAATGCAAATGGAAGGTATTATAATGGTCAGAATAGCAGAAATATGAACTCATATCCACGGGAAAGAAGGGGCATATTTAGAAATGAGTTTAATTTTGATCGAACATCCCCTAAAGCGGTTTTAGGTAGGCCAATTAATCAGGTAGGCAGTGGAAGTTGTAGACAAGGTGCAGAGAGATCTTTTTGACTAAAACAAAGGTCAGGACTAGATAAAAGAAACTGTCAAGGTCAGAGAACCGTTTTACCATGTCAAGATTACTATAGAACCCACAAACTTAGTACCCAACATAAAATAGTGCAACATGGGGTGTATATTTTGGACAATGACGCCAAATTACCGATAATATCCGGATTTGTTCAAAATGTTCCAGCTAAATTTTTAGTCGATACAGGAGCAAGTGTCTCCCTTTTGAGTACCGATCTATATAATAAAATCAAGCATGAGAAATTATTAAACCCAAGGTCACCAGATTTGACCGTAACGGGAGTATCAGGTTACATTGTTCCTATCAATATGGAAATTACAGCTAATCTTAAATTGGATAATGCGACCTTTCAGGATAATGTTTTGGTGGCTAATGGGAATTTTAAGGGGCATTATGACGTTATTTTGGGGTTGAATGTTTTGAGACGTTTTTCCTTCATAGTTGACTTAGGCAAAAAAATGATCCGATCAATTCCATTGAATATTTGTTTAAGAGAAGTAGGTGTTAGGGAACAAGTCATGAGTTCTAAACCCGTGGTAGCTAAGCTCACATGTAAACATGTGCTACCCCCTGCTTCAGAGAGGGTAGTGACAGCATATTGTAACCAACTTGCTGTTTCCACTGAACAATTGGTGCTAACAGAGCCTAATTTTAACCTAAGTAGTGAAAACTTAGCTGTCAGGTGTTCAATCGACAAAGTACAGTCCGATGGATTGATATCAGTCTTGGTGGCAAATTTGTCGGCTGAGCCTTTACATCTTCCAAAGGGGATGGGCATTGCTAGTTTGGAAAGGGTTGAAAATAATCCAGTTACTTTTGCAGGTAAGGAAGTAGAAGAAAATAAGGCATCTCCTGTGACTTTAAAAGATTTTGATCTTGATCATTTGACTGGTGATCAGAAACATAAACTATCGGACTTGTTGTATGAATATAGAGATGTTTTTGCCAAGTGTCCAGCTCAGCTAGGAAATTCAAAGGTATTTAAACATAGAATTAAATTGACAGACAGTATACCAGTTAGGCAATCAGCTTATAGGGTTCCTTTCAAGTTGAAAGATGAAGTCCGGAAGCAGGTAAACGATCTTTTGGAATCAAATATTATCGAACCCAGCAATTCACCTTACTCTGCCCCGATAGTTTTAGTAAAGAAGAAGGATGGCACATATCGGCTCTGCATAGATTTTCGCAAGCTGAATGCTAAGACTGTTTCGGATTCGTACCCAATCCCGGATTTAAATCAAATTCTTCAGCTTCTAGGGGAAGCGCGCTACTTTACTTCGCTTGATCTGCAGAGCGGATTCCACCAAATTGAAGTTCACCCCGCTGATCGTCACAAAACTGCCTTCACCACTGGTGAATCCTTATATCAGTTCCGAAAAATGGCGTTTGGATTAAAGAACGCGCCCTGTTCTTTTGTGAGAGCAATGGCCTTGACCTTACAAAATTTGCATAAAGACTCCATTTTTGCTTACATGGACGATTTGATTGTCGCCTCATCCGACTTCGATTCACATCTCCTGAAATTGCGAAAAGTCTTTCAGCGTCTCAGAGAATATGATCTGAAATTGAAACCTAAGAAGTGTGAGTTTCTGAAGGAGCAATTGAAATATTTAGGTCATTTAGTCAGCGGTGACGGTATTCGTCCGGATCCGGCCAACGTCGCGGCAATCCGAGATTGCAAAATTCCGAGGACTATCAAACAAGTCCGATCGTTTCTGGGAATGGCGGGATTTTATAGGAAATTTATCCCAGATTATGCTGAAATCGCCCGTCCATTGACCCAGCTGACCAAAAAGGAAACGCCATTTGTTTGGGATTGCTCTACGCAGCAGGCTTTTGACCAGCTGAAAACTATTTTGACCACTCCTCCGTTATTGGTTTACCCTGATTTCACTAAATCTTTCGTTCTTTCGGCTGATGCCTCGTCCTATGCAATTGCCGCATGTTTAGAATCGCAAGTAGATGAAAATTCAAGACAACCAGTTGCCTATGCTTCGAGATTATTGAAGAAATCCGAAGTAAATTATAGTACAACAGAAAAGGAAGCATTGGCTATTATCTTTGCAGTTATGCAATTTAGACCTTTTCTAGTGGGCAATCACTTTACACTCATAACGGACCACCAACCATTGAGCTTTCTGCTCAATTTGAAAAATCCTTCGCCCCGCTTAGCGAGATGGAGCATGCTGTTACAAGAGTATGACTATAAAATTGTGTATCGTCCGGGTAAAGTGCATTCAAATGCAGATTTCCTCTCGCGACCTGTGTTAGAAGCAGAGGAAAAACCAAAAAGATCAAAGGTAACAAGAACAACTGAGTTAGTCGCTCCCATATCGGCTGATGTAACCGTAGAATCACTGGTTATGCCTCAGCAACAAACCAGAACTCTGATTAAAACTCTGCAAAGAGAAGATCCAATTTTGCAGAAGTTAATCGAACAGTTGGAGGGAATACCCCAAGCATCAGTGAAAATCCCAGATTCCTTCTACTTATCTAAAGAGGGAATACTATATCACTACACTTTATCTGACCCTGGAGTGACAAGAGAAGAGCCAACGGAACAACTAGTAGTGCCCGTTGGCCTGAAGTCAGAAGTGTTGAAGGCATGCCACGACAATTCTTTAAGTGGAGGCCATTTTGCGCTACAGAAGACATTGGAGAAACTCAGGAAAAATTTTTTTTGGATTGGGATGTTTTCGGAAGTGAAGAACTATATTGAGACATGTCCATCATGTATGCAACGTAAAGGTTATAACCCTAAAGCCAAAGCAGCTCTGATGAGAGTTCCCGTTGAAAATTCACCTTGGGTGCGAGTGTCATTAGACATTCTAGGACCTCTCCCTATGTCCTTGAGAGGACATAAATATCTATTGTTAGCAGTAGATAATTTCACGCGTTATGTTGAAGCAGTTCCACTCAAAACTCAGAAGGCAGATGAAGTAGCCACAGCATTTATAAACAATGTGATAGCGAGACATGGAATTCCTAAATACATACTCACAGATCGAGGTACTAATTTCATGTCCTCATTATTGCGACAAGTATGTGAAAAATTGAACATTCACCAAATTCATACCTCTTCGTTTCATGCGCAGTGCAATGCCAAGGTGGAACGGTTAAACCGTACCTTAGCGAACATATTATCTCATGTCATAAATCAGACCCAGTCAGATTGGGATGAGATCGTACCATTGGCTGTCGCTGTATATCATGCTGCCACTCACAGTTCTACTCAAGAAACACCCAATTTCTTAATTTATGGAAGAGATCTAGTGTTACCATCAGATTTATGGCACGCTAAAGCGAGACAGTCATACTCATCCCTGGAGAATTATTCAGAAGAGATGTGTGCACGACTCCGTAGAACCTACGAAATTGTTTCGGAACATTTGGAGGAAGCTGTCCAGAAACAAGAGCAACGTAGAGCAGCAGTAGCTGTTGACAAAAACATTCGTGTGGGAAATCTAGTGTATCTTTTTACACCTAAGGTGAAGGTGGGAACAACCAAGAAACTAGCTTGCCTGAGTACAGGCCCGTACCGTGTAATCAATCAAACCTCTCCAGTCAATTTTGAAATACAGAATTTATACGTCCCAAAGGACAGACAGTTAGTGCATGTAGATAGATTGACAAAATTAATTGATAGGAAAGTTTTTCCTGATCTCAGAATGGAGGAATCAGAAGACAGTGAATTATCAGATCAAACATGTACTGAAACAATACCTAAAGAAACCTGGATCTTTGATGATCCCCTTGTGGAAGAGTGTGATTGTATGCCCCCTGTAGACCCACTACCAGTGACAACCCAGCTAACTAGAAGAGCTGCAACTATTCCAGTGTCAATCCCTTTAAACCTCCTCCCCAATAAGGATCAAAATGAGCAAACAAAGACAAAACAACCTGAAGCATTAGTGGAAGCTGCCCATAAACCAACCCCGGCACATGGGTATAACTTGCGCAGTCGTGATCATGTGACCCACACTCCACATATAGTAACTATCAAACCTCCAACCCAAAAGGAAGTGTTAGTTCCTGAATCAGTTCCGGAGGGAAGAGAAAGAGCAGAACCAAATAATCCACCCAGTGAGCAGGAAAATATTAATCAAAACGAACAGCCAAGTGGTGTCGATAGAGCACTACAGTGGATATTAGGTCCACTTGCATCAAGGTTAGACCCACAACATGAAGACAAAGGACTTGATTTGGTGGGTCTTATTAGAGATGCATGGAAAGATTGAAAAAAAGAGAGAGAGATTTTTTTTTTTGTTATTTTTGTTGTTGTTAGTGGGACGCAGTAAAGACGCACCTGAGTAATTTTTTTTTCCTCCCTTTATAGTTTGGTTTTCGTGTCCTATAACAAGTGTGACGCCCAATATGAGTTATTTGCTGAGAATGATCATCCTAGGAACTTTTCTCCTGTTTTGTCAAGCTGAAGTTGAAATTTGTCAAGTCAAACATGGAGTGTACAAGTGTGAGATGACCAAACCATCTTTGTCTCTACGAAAATCGCTTCCCCAGAATAGTTGTTCAATAATGAACTGCGGAAATTGCCTCAAGCAATGGGTATCTCGAATTCTCCTTGAAAACGGCACTTTGGTCCCACCAGCCCATTTTATATTAAAACAGTCCCTGAAAGAGAATGCCACTTCAGTTATTTATCAGTGTCAAAGAAATGGAGAGAGTTGTGAGTGTAGCAAGGAAAGATGCAAGGGAAGTATTGAGTATTGTTTCGAAACTGAGTGCAATCAGCAAGCGTCATGTGTATGTCAGAGACAACCAGCTGAAACATATTGGTTAGTGGAGTGGGGCTCGCAGACTATCAGGAATCCGCCAGTGATTTCCTATAAAGTCTGTTTGACACCACCCGTTGAACATGTGCATCGAATTAGGCACACAAGACATGTGTTGTCTGATGAGCAAGCTCATTTTGAAGAGCAAGGATTAGACGTCAAGTTTACAGACCCGGTTTTCTCTACGAGAGAAAAGGGTACCTTAATAATAAGAAGGTTTGGCCATGAACGAACTTTTGTAATAGATAAAGAACCATTTCAGGCAGAAGTTCCTCGCGAGTTTATGTTAACCCCAGGACCATTAAAATTTCTTTTTGTTTCCCAACAAGGGAAAATAATGCAAGGAACAATACATTTGGCAGGAAGAGATGAATGTAAGAGGATGACTTGTATTTTTTGTTGGGAATTCATAAACAATAGACATTGCTTCCCACCTATTGTATCTTATTTAATATACCTAGTTTTGGGTATTCTAGCAGCAATCATTATTTGGTACTCTAAGCTCATCATCGAATCTATAGTGCAAACAGTCAGGGGATTTTTCATGTTGATTAGTGTCATGTGGAAAATGTTTCGAATTGTTTGGCGCCTAACAAGTATGGCAGGCCTAACCACCGGGGCAACTATTAGAACAACCACAGGAAGGGTACAAGAATATTTGGAAGAACATATCCCCATGGAGCCGAGACAACTTTTGCAGGCTGCACCCCTGCAAATCATTGTATACCTATCAGCCCTTATACTTATAGTTGGGTCAACATGTACCAATCACCAGATCTTACATGCCAAAATAAAAGAATGTCAAGCAGACTTATCTCAACCTTGTAAAATCACCACTAAAGCCCGTGTGACTTTGTTAAATTTGGAATACAAACAGTGCTTATGGTTCGTTTCTGATGCAGAACAAACTCTTTTCCAATTGCAGTTAACCTTTAAACAAGTGCAGTGTCATTGGCAGACAAAACGAATGTACTACACTTTCCCCACAGAATTACATCTCATAAGTCAAGTGGCATGCCCCCAGAATGCCTTCTGTGCTTGGGGCCAACATTGTGTGGGTGACTACCTTTTTGAGGGTATCACCAAAGAATCCTTGAGTTGGCCAGGAATTACTAACTGCATCGCAGGAGACAGCGGTTCAAACTGTCTCATCATTGATAGTCAGTCCTGTTTACACTATCGAGTATGGTTAGTTCCAGACTTTACAAGGGTGTACGAAGTCCGCAAAATTGAAGGAGTTTCTTGTCGTTACATAGTTGAAGTTCAGACACGTGCTAATGAGACCGTTGAAACTATTTCTCTAAAGAATTTTGCAATTACACGAAATAATATTGAGATTCAAGTCTTGGGAACCTTTGATCAGCCCACCGATATCCTTGAACATCATGTGATTTTGAGGGTAGGTGATAATAGTGAGGCTTATTTAGACCAAGCAGCTTTAGTGTCCAGACCAAAATACGGAGAAATCGGTGATGTACAAGCAAATTACAGTGTTTCAAAACAGTTCATTTTTGATGACCGGATGATTCAATGTCAGTTTTATGAAGAGAAGATAAGATGTCAAAAAAGTGAATCTTACTTGGAACAAATGGTGGCAAACAAAATCAATAAACTTCCAAAAATTCAAGTTTTTCACCAGTTAGAAATCGAGCCCTCAGGTCGGCTCACATCAACAATGATACAATCAGTCCCATTGACCCTGGATCTGTCATTTTTTGAGTTTGATTTTTATCTGGAAACACATACAGTGTGCCCCAAATTTGTGGAAGACATTACTAGACCAATTGGATGTTTTACATGTGACACACTAGCTACTCTTACTTTTCAAGCATTTTCGACATGCCTAGCTGGAACTGTCTCAGTAAACTTCCAAAACATATTAGTGGCCACAAGATCAGTTAAATTAACCCAAGAAACAACCACTTACACTATCCAGTTCAAGACAGATACTAAATGTCACAAAGAAAATTTGTGCTTAATTGCTCGAACTATCACAGCCTGTAAAGACATAGAGTTTTGTTTGGAAGACCCAACGCTACAAATAAGTCACCCTAACTTTTCACAAGTATCCTATATATCTAGTTTTGCACCAGGGCAATCACCTTGGTCAGTATGGTTTCATCAATTAGTTGGTGGAGGATTTACCTCCTGGATCAAAATACCAATTTTGCTCTTATCTATAGCCTTGTTGAGTATATTTGTGGTTTCTTCATGTTTGGCATGCTTTCGCAAATAAACCAAATGATCCATTTTGCTTGAAGACGAGTGAAAGGGAAGCAAAACAGTGATAATTATGACAGAGAGTGAGAATAAGAAGAATAAATGGGAAGTATAACTGAGAAGCGTAATTGCTATAAGATCTTCTGCCCTCCCTCTCTCTCTCTCTCTCTCCATGGACTTATGCATAAAAGGAGAAAGAAACAAGAGTAAATGAAGCAAATCTTTTGAGTGAAAGAGAAGAGGAAGAGTGGATGATGGGATTTGTACCCTACTTACTGTAAGTATTTTATTGTTCTCAGCCACTTCAATCGGGAAGAATATCAGGAGGGTATTGTTCGCCCTATGGTCCTTCCTGGGTGTATACAGTCGATGGCTGTACAAAAGCGTAACACGTGCTGTCACTACATCGGAAGTTACCCGGCAAGTGCCCTCTGGGGCTGAACTAATTCTTACCCCAGAAAGATTTTCTAAAAGACGACGGGTGTGCGGGGCATTCCGCACCCAGCACACAAACAGGATGCCAGTTATGAGACGCCCTCCTCCCCAGCAGTACCAGGTTCCTTTCAACCAGTGGATGGTAATAGATTTCCTGTCCTCGGACGAGATAGAGGCTACACTCTTCGCGGAGGAAATCGCCTGCATCACCTGGGACAACCAGTTTATTACTTCTTCCCTAAAACCAGGGGCCCTCACCTCACCACATTTTGGATCTTGGTTGTCGCACATAACGAGAGAATACCACACGATCCTTACCATGGGGGAAGCGAAGGCACAGCGCCTTGAAGAGCTCCTTCCCTTTAGAACCGTTGTCAATATTAGGATTCTCACTACTTTTAAGAAGGGATCACTGCCAACGGTGAGGGACCATTCCGTTAGATGTCCATGGAATCACCCCACCGAGCGCTGTGCCGTGTACACGGCTGATTTATACACTCAGTGGCTCGAGGGTAAGGGGTTGATTAAGGCGAGACTGTCTCCTCCCATAACGGAATGGTGGGAGTAATAAAATTTACAACCCAGGGTGTCAGGAAATTACTATGTAAGAAATATTAGAGCTAAAAAAAAAAAAAAAAAAAAAATTTTAGCATTATGTAATCATTAAAACCCACTTATAATTATATGTAAATGTAACCTACAGCGTATTTACACCATTAATTAACCAGATATATATTATCCTATTAACTAAAATTATCACTATATATACTTTGTATGATAAATATTTTTTTAACTTCATTGTTATAATAAGATAAGACAATGTAAACGTCTAAATCATTGTAATCCCACAAATATGTAATTTTGAGTATAAATAGATTCCTAAATTTTACTATTGTAAGTTACTCTGGGCATTTATAGTAGTAAATCTTTATGTATTTTGAAGAGTAACTAGTTCATTTTATGTGTAACCAAAATGTTTATCAACGTGAGTGTATAATAACCACGTGTGTTTAAGGTATAAGCTGACTATATAATAACGGTCAGGAACAAAATTCATATCCAATGCTAAATATATATATGTATATCTATACAAATCATTGAATAATATTGTATGTATAACGTATTACTTGGTATTGAAGCATGTTTAATGCTAAAGGTATATGATACTTTGTAAATGTCTTTAAAGCCAAGAGCAGATACTAATTGTTGTTTATCTCTGTTTCATATCATGTTACATTGGAGAGAAGAGTTTGACGGAGCAGCTACATGCAGCCAGTCCTAGAAGAGAAAATTACCTTAGTTCCCTTTGGACCGTCAGTCTAGTGTTTCTCCAGGAGCTCAAAGCATGGTTTCCCCAAGATTGACAGTCATCAATGAGAGAACACTTTTACAACGTAGTCAATAAAGAACAGTGAGCGATACAAGAGACATTTTTATGTTTTATACAACCTATAGACATTTGTTATTTCATAAACAGAACATTACAGAACATATTAGTGTTTTTGTATCAGTGATCTTGCAGAAAGAAATCTGTGACGACCAAGGTAGGTTGAAGAGACAAAAGAAGGGAGGAACTGTTCTGTTCAAAGTAGCAAGATAACTTTATTGTCCAGAGGAACCCAAAAGGCTCTTGGAAAATTGTTATGTTATTATCTTTCGATATTGTATTATATATATTAGATTAGGGTAGTTCAATTTGTTAGAGGAGACAGGTTGGTTCTTTCCCCCCCATCCAAAAAGCTCCATGCAAACGTTTTTTTTTTCATTAGAAAAGCATCTCAAACCCTAAAATTTTGAGCAAGAGGTCATTTCTTTCCCCCCTGCTCGAAAATTTTCGGCGTAGACGGGAGGTGTATTAAAATGTGAACATTTTTATATCGTAAAATATTCTCATAAATAGCCACACATTACTTTTGCCAGTCACTATATGTGTAGAGTAATAAGGCCGTGTTGAAAGTTGTTTTGTCCGATTCTATTCTTAGGAAAGCAGTAATCGAATTTCCATCTCACTCCCATAGTTCGGTCAATCCACTACATGAAGCCGACATTCGATAGGATCAGCTAAGTAGTGCTGCGCTTGCATTACTCAGATATACAATGGCAAAATCTGTGGGGGCTAGTGAGTAAATCGGAATGAGGAAGGTATTCTTGAGAGAAATTCGAACTGATTACTGCGAATTGACTCTTGTTGAAAAATGATGGACAGAGGTAAATAGACTTTGAGTGAAGAGAATACCTTGGTATAACCCGGAAGTATCATCGTATATCAATTAATAATTTACTCCTTTCTCACGGTAGATTTCTCAAATTAAACGTGTCTAATTACTAGGACAGGTGATCCTAGATTTGCTTTTCCCCACAGGAATAAGCTCCTAACCAATCAAGAAAGGGGCCATCCAAAGGGGAAAGGGGTGTATATATTGGGACTATGGGAAAACCGGGGGTTTTTTGGTGGGATGAAGATGGAAACAGAGTTAAAAACGTCCATGATGAGATATAGCGAAGAAGAAGTCGTACCTGGCAAGTCGGTAGGAAAGTATTTGGGTAAGTTCGTCTTTTAGTTTAGCGACCGGTTATCTGGGATTACTGAACGACCACAGCTACTATTCTATTCCCCGCCTAATATCACATACTAGCCTCTCTCCTCCCAGCTAAATTCACATATGTATTTTTTATATTAAGGCCAGAATGTGTCATCTATTGTACCAACTACTGGATACTGCGTTTCCAGTAACGGCAAACATAACTATATGTCAATCTTACACATTCGCCTATAAATTCGAATAGCTGGATGCTCTTCTACTTATTGTATATTAACGACGATTGTTTACCGAAACTACATGAAGAATGTCGACAGTATGGCAGAAAGGTGCCATGTTACTACTATCCATTAACTAGAAAATGTAAAACTATCCTGAGTAAAGCTAACACTTACAACATAATATAATTCTAATTCCCTGTTTTACTTATTAATTCTTTTACTGTAAATAAATACACAAGTCCATGTATGTATAATAAACTATACCTTGTTTGTTGATCTATCTTTCTTCAGGACTATTCCGAAATACACACTTTTTGATAGCGTATATATATATTTAAATAGACTATCATTAAAGGCGGGCTCAAAGGCCAATACACAAAGGGCCTTAGAGTTAATCATCACAACGCAATTCTCGTTGCTGCATTCTTGCCCAACGTCCATCTGGGTGAGTTTTAGAGCACAGAATCTTGTCCTAATTTAACGCTAGACGCTCATATAAAATCCTAGTCTTTCTGGTTTCTCATTTTAGTGCTGGAAACCTGCCTGGGAGTCTTGATATCCGTATTAAACGCTGCCCAGCAGGCGCCCTACATTATTACAGAAAAGACTTCGGAACAGGTACCAGCAAATCCATTACCCACAGCTACCCAAACTTAGGGTACCAGCATAGAGAAAAAATAAATAAATAAAATCATAATATTAAAAAAATAAATAAGTTATTTAAAAAAATGTAAAATAAAATAAACTAAAATACAAATTTATAGATAAGAGTAGAAAAAAAAATAAATAAAAATAAACTAAAACAGTATTAAAAATATAATAAAACAAAAATTATAAATAAAGTAAGAAGAAAAAATAAATAAATAAGTAATGATTGAAATATAAAATAAACTAAAAAGATAAATAAAATAGAATACTATAAATAAAAAAAAACACCATTTGCCCAGACTTTCTTCTATTTTCTGTAGTTGGTATGGCTAAAGAAAATAGGAGAAAAAAAAATTACACACAAATAAATAAAGAAAATACATTAAAAAAAATAAATAAATAAAATAAAAAAAGAAAAGAAAAAAACATATATATAAATAAATTTAAAAGAAAAAAATAGATAAAAAAATAAAGGTGAATTGTCTAAGATTGGACAAATACTGCACCCAATGAAGGCAGTGCAATACCAGTGGGTGCCAGCAATCCTCGGGTTGTCCAGGCCTGAGAGGGTAAAAGTAAAAAGGAAAAAAAATCCATCTATGTGATCTTATAAGAGCTATTCACGGTGACAACATTTTATCTTTGCAAGACACCGCTCACTGTTGAAGTTAACATTATTAAAGGTGCTGGAAACATCGTAGGAGGTGAAGCAGAATCGTGATTGGCCAACAGAAGTTTTCTTCTAGCAAATAAATCAGAAGCAAATTGTTGTAGGTTTCCAAGGTGTGAAGCAGATTCTACTAGATGTTTTTCGTTGCCAGGTGAGAAGGTGTTTATAAGGTCCTGTAGGGATTTCCACAGGACAGCATAAAGAGAGAAGTGATAGAGCAGGTGGTTCCAGTCTTCAAGTTGGACACAAAGGCAAGAATCGGTATTGCTTATTCTGAACTGAAAGACTTTGGAGTTGAAAGTCGCGTGTCCAGTTAGGATAAATGATGTGTCGAGGTTTGGAGAGAACCATAGGGAATATTTGGACATGATACTGCTATGGGGGTTGTCTTTGTCTGTGCACAATGCACGGAGTGCAAGGAAATTAGGCGACAACTCAGCGTTGTTATGGGCCTATATGAGACCTTGAAAGACAGGGTGGATGCCCTCGAAGGAACTAAATTGAGGGGCCCATCAAGCTCTCAGCTGCCTACATCAACACCAGAGCTTGCACTTGGTCATCTTGCAACACAGAGGCAGCCCCCAAGGCAGAATGCGCTGGTCCCACAGGAACTAGTAGTTGTTGGTGATTCTTTTTGTCAGGGAAAGGGGTAACATGCTTTATAAAAGGATAGGTGGAACAGGACCAGGGTATGTCTGCCAGGGGCAAAGGTTGATGACGTTGTAGAGGGAATATCATCTTTTAAGGGCACAAAAGGTGATATAGTTGTACACGTTGGAACTAATGATATTAAGAGTAGGAGACCAGCGGAATTACTTAACAAGTACAGGTCACTGTTGAAAAAAAGCCGTGAAATAGGGTTGAATTTGAAAGTGTCTGCAGTTCTGCCCAGACACGATAGGAGGGAGTATATGATGAGAGCCTTGTCGATCAATTTGGCCCTGGAAAGATTGTGCAAGGCTCAAGGGGTAGAATTTTTTCAGCCTGGACTGTACTTGTTAACAGGAGAGATTGCTTCTACAGGGATGGGATACACTTAAATATAAAGGGTGCAAGAATATTTGCTGATGCTATCGAGGCAGTGTTAGGTGGGTCGGAAAACTGCTAGCTTGGGGGGATACAAAGACGAACAGATTAACAGTAGCCACTGGCAGAAGTGAAAGAGATTCTTGCACTGCTTCTATTGGAATGAGCAGAAGCCTGAAAACCAAGATTCAGGATATTTCAGAGACTGCTGGAAGTCATTGTGGTACAAGCAAACACAAGGGTTGTGTTAGGGTAGCTAAGAATAGAAACAGGTGCATGTATACTTGCGTGTACACCAATGCTAGGAGTTTAGTAAATAAATTTGATGAATTTGAGGTATTGCTCAAAACATCAAAGGCAGTTATTGTTGGGATATCAGAGACGTGGTGTCACACAGATATAAGGAATGCAGAATTGGAATTTGGGGAGTACAACGTCTACAGAAATGAGAGACAGGATAGGAAGGGAGGAGGGGTTATGCTATTAGATAAAAAACACATCAAATCCAAGGAAATGAAGCCAGTCGACATCGATGGACAGGGCAGTGTCGAGTCAGTTTGGTGTGACATAAGCATAGGTAAATCAAAATTGAGAGTAGAAGTGTGCTATAGGCCTAATGACTCCGATGAGTATAATAAGATACTGTACAGGGAAATAGAACCGGCCAGTAAATCAGAGAGCCTTATAATGGGGGATTTTAATTTCCCAGATATTGACTGGAATTTGTGGGTTGGTCACTCACACACTAGCAAGGCTTTTGTGGATTTATTAGATTATTGTTTTCTAAACCAGCATGTTCGGGAGGCAACTAGAGAGAGTAATACTCTTGATCTGATTACCAGTAGTGATTCTTCATGCATTAAAAATCTGCAGATAAATGAACCACTAGGTGGCAGTGATCACAGTGTGCTGAAGTGGGATTTACTCAAGGAGGTAACTACCATCAGGGGTAAAGGGAAGGGTTATTGCTTACGTGAAGGCGACTATGATGGTTTGAGACAGTATTTAAATTCTATACAGTGGGACCAACTTATGATGTTACCAACAGCAAATTCAAAATGGGAAGCATTCAAAGAACTTATCTTGGAAGCTACCAGGCTTTACATACCAACCAAGAAATATTGTTCAAGGTTCAGGCCTAAATGGTTGTCAGATGAACTAATGAGACATATGGCAGAGAAGAAAAATGCATGTGATACGTACAAATTAATGGGTGACATGGAAGCCTATGATAGATATAAGTTGCTGTTGTTGTTGTTGTTGTTATGGGCATTTAATGGCGCATAAGCTACTATGGCTATAATGTGGTTCAACAGTTGAGGATCCTGCTCAGGTGGCTAACAATCTAAACGAGTATTTTGCATCTACATTCACGCATGAGGAGTTATTCAGGAAGGAGAATGATGTAGGTAAAGTAAACATTGGCAGTGAGCTGGATGATTTTGTAATAACTGAGAGGAAAGTGGAGGAGAGATTGTTGAGGATAAACATAAAAAAGGCACCTGGGGTGGATGGGATCTATCCAGTTATATTAAAGGAGGCAGCAAAGGAAGTATGCAAACCCCTAGCCATAATTATGAGAGCTTCTTTGGACTCAGGGGAGGTACCCATAGACTGGAGATGTGCAAATGTAACCCCAATTCACAAAGGAGGATCAAAGGCTGACACAAGTAATTATAGACCTGTTAGTTTAACTTCTGTTCCAGGTAAATTAATGGAGGCACTGGTTAAAGAAGCACTGCAGGATCATCTAGACAAGAATTCAGTTATAGCTCAGACGCAGCATGGTTTTGTTAAGGGCAGGTCTTGCCTGACCAATTTGATTGGATACTATGATGTAGTCACAAAAGAACTGGATGCAGGGAATAACTTTGATATTATATATTTGGATCTTAGAAAGGCTTTTGATACTGTTTCACATGGAAGACTGCTGCACAAATTGGAGCAGTGTGGCATTGGAGGCAAATTGCTGCTATGGATAAGGGGATGGTTGAGTGGCAGAAGACAGAGAGTGGTAATCAATGGACACTGCTCAACGTGGACTAATGTTATTAGTGGAGTTCCTCAAGGTTCAGTGTTGGGTCCGTTGTTGTTTTCAGTGTTTATGAATGATATTGATGATGGGATATCAAGTTTAATGTCCAAGTTTGCAGATGATACAAAGGTTGGCAGGGTCGTCAAGGACACTACTGACGCTATGCTGCTGCAACAGGATCTGGAAAGGTTGAACAGATGGGCTGAGAGGTGGCAAATGAAGTTTAACATTGACAAATGTAAAGTACTGCATATGGGAAACAGTAACCCCAGAGCAACGTATCAACTCTGCGGTACCACACTGACAGTGGTGGAGAATGAAAAGGACCTGGGGGTAATTGTGCAGGGAGATATGAAGTTCTCTGAGCAGTGCAGACGAGCTGCAAGAGTAGCTCATGGTGTCTTGTCAATGATATACAGGAATTTTTCTAGCAGGGATAAGGAGGTGATTATTCCCTTGTATAAGGCAATGGTTAGGCCACATCTTGAGTACTGTATACAGGTCTGGAGGCCTCATTTCAAGAAGGATGTAGAGCTGCTGGAACGGGTACAGAGAAGGGCAACAAGATTAGTAAATGGAACAAAGGGTTGCTCTTACGAAGAAAGGCTTAAGTTTTGCAAATTACAGAGTCTGGAGACTAGGCACCGGCGAGGTGATCTGATAGAGGTGTATAAGGCCTTGAATGGTTTGAGCATGCTCAATGCCAATGGGATTCTTCATCTTTCTCAGAATAATCACCTCAGAGGGCATAAATTCAAATTGAGGAAGGACGGATGTCGGATAGATGTGCGGAAATTTGCCTTTGGCCAGCGGGTGGTTGGTTGGTGGAACCGACTTCCATCACTTGTTGTTGAAGTTGATAGCCTAAACAAATTTAAAGCTCAACTGGACAGGTATTTCGAACGAACGGAGGGGTGAAATGGGAGAGGGTTTTTTTTTTTTTTTTTTTTTGGGCTGATGCTGAATAAGCTTGCTTTCTTGCATCGTATGCCTCTACTAATGCTAATGCTAATGCTAATGTGCCTAATAAGTTGCTCTGTAACCAAGTCACAAAGGAGATTAGGCAGGAAAAGGTAGATTATGAGAAATCCTTGGCAAAGAATGCAAAGAAAAACAGAAAAGAGTTCTTTGCCTATTTAAACTCAAGAAGGAAAGGGATGAATCAGATTGGTCCACTGGATGTTGATGGTTCAACAGTTGAGGATCCTGCTCAGGTGGCTAACAATCTAAACAAGTATTTTGCATCTACATTCACACATGAGGAGTTATTCAGGAAGGGGAATGTCGTAGGTGAAGTAAACATTGGCAGTGATCTAGGTGATTTTCTAATAACTGAGAGGAAAGTGGAGGAGAAATTGTTGAGGATAAACATAAAAAAAGGCACCCGGGATGGATGGGATCTATCCAGTTATATTAAAAGAGGCTGCAAAGGAAGTAAGCAAACCCTTAGCCATATTTATGAGAGCTTCTTTGTACTCAGGGGAGGTACCCATAGACTGGAGATGTGCAAATGTGACCCCAATTCACAAAGGAGGATCAAAGGCTGACACAAGTAATTATAGACCTGTGAGTTTAACAAAGGGTTGCCCTTACGAAGAAAGGCTTAAGTTTTGCAAATTACAGAGTCTGGAGACTAGGCATCCTCGAGCTGATCTGATAGAGGGGTATAAGGCTTTGAATGGCTTGAGCATGCACAATGCCGATGGGATTCTTCCTCTTGCTCAGAATAATCACCTGAGCGGGGATGAATTCAAATTGAGGAAGGACAGATGTCGGATAGATGTGCAGAAATTTGCCTTTAGCCAGTGGGCAGTTGGTTTGTGGAATTGACTTCCATCACTTGTTGTTGAAGTTGATAGCCTATACAAATTTAAGGCTCAGCTGGACAGGTATTTCGAACGAACGGAGGGGTGAAATGGGATTAGTGGTTGTTTTTTTTTTTTTTTTTTTTTTTTGGCTGATGCTGAATAAGCTTGCTTTCTTGCATGATATGCCTCTACTAATGCTAATGCTATTTCTTGTTGGCAGTAAAGGAGACGTCTTGTATAAATTTATATCTATTTCTGCCTTTAGGGGATGTATTCCAAAGATATTGCCAAATTTTTGTTAAAGCAGACCAAATCCGGGTTTTTTCAGCTGTGGTGACTGCAAGGACATCATTCTGTATTCCCTAGAATTCCATGGAGGTCTGGAACTTTTGAAAGTAGCACAAGGTACGATGTAAAATCTGCAAGTCCAGAGGTAATAATTCCAGCTATGACCTGCAGGGCATCAGATGAGATGAGTTAGTCCTGCAGGCATGGAGCATTGTAAGAATCACGGATCTTTGCAAGGAGAGTAGTTTTGATTTCAGTTTGACATGTTCTTAATTCTGTCATACCAAACTGGAGCAGCATAGGTTTGCAATAGGTATGAATACTGACTTGTAATATAAAAGAAGAACTCTGAGTCCAAGCCCCCGATGAGTTCTTGTAACCCGAACAATAGCCATAGTAAATTTCTTGGTTTTATCTATTAGCTGGTTTACGCAGAGAGTAAAATTGAGTCTATCATCAATTATCACACCAAGATGTTTCAAGTGCTTGACATACGGTATTTCTTGTTAACTATTTTCAAGACAGTATTAGTATTAGTATTAGTAACGGCCGCATGGTGCGAGAAAGCCTATGGCTTATACTGCAACAGCCAAAAAAAAAAAAAAAAAAATCCGAACAAAACAATGATAAAAACAAAAAAATAAAATAAAATAAATAACTAAATAATAATAATTAAGAGAAAAAAAAATGAAATTAAACCTATCATCCTATGTGCTTCCCTTACCCGAAAGTACTATCCAGATGACCTTTCAATTTCCCCAAACTGTCGGCCTCTACCACCGATGAAGGCAACTTATTCCAGTAATTTATAACTCGCTGGCTAAAATAAAACTTCCTGCAGTCCAATCTAAACATTTCCTCCCGTAACTTGAATTTATGTCCCCTAGTTCTAGCATCATTTATAATCTTGAAAATTTTGTCCTCATTCATTTTACTGGTGCCTCTCAGAGGCTTAAACACTTCAATCAAATCTCCTCTAAGGTGTCTAGTTTCCAAACTCTACAACCCACATATTCGAAGTCTTTCTTCATAAAGACGCCCTTTTGCCGATCTCACCAGGCGAGTAACCCTTCTTTGCACTCTTTCAAGAAGCTCGATGTCTTCCTTTAGGTGCGGTCTCCATACTTGAACACAGTGTTCCAAGTGTGGTCTAACATAAGCCTTATATAATGGGATTATCACGTCCCTATCTCTACTTGCAAAAGTTCGATAGATCATCGATAGGACACCACGGGCCTTCCTTGCAACTTGTTTACAATGCTCAGAGAATTTCATGTCTGACTGTATCGTAACACCCAAGTCCATTTCCTCCAGTACTGGATTTAGTTGACCACCACCAAGTGAATAAGTTATTTTGGGAATACTGTTTCCCAGGTGTAATACCTTACACTTTGTTGGATTAAAGCACAGCTGCCATTTTTCTGACCATTCCTGAAGTCTATCTAGGTCTCTCTGAAGAAGCTCAGCTTCACAGTGATCATTAACTACTCTACCAATTTTAACATCATCTGCAAATTTAGACATCACGCCCTCTATCCCTTCATCAATGTCGTTTATGAAAATTAAAAACAACAGTGGTCCTAATACTGATACTTGGAGAATCCCACTTCTTACATCAACCCAATCTGAGGAATAGCCATTTATCACAACCCTCTGCCTCCTGCCCTGAACCCATCCTTCTATCCATCTAAGGATTTTCCCAGCGATTCCAAACTGTTCCAGCTTATAAAGCAACCGCTCATGTGGGACTGAGTCAAATGCTTTGCTGAAATCAAAATAAACAATATCGAAATTATTCCCTAAATCCAGCTCATGAGTGATCCTTTCGAAATAGCGAACCAGATTTGTAAAACATTATTTTCCCTTTACAAATCCATGCTGAGTATCCTTGAGAATTTCAATTTGATCCAAATTATCCTGAATTCCACCCTTGATCATTGCGCCATGATTTTCCCTGCTACTGAAGTCAGACTGACAGGTCGATAATTTCCAACTTCACTTTTAGAGCCACCCTTATGTATGGGAGATACATTTGCACTTTTCCAATCCAAGGGAATCTCCCCAGAGTCTAGTGATGCTCGCATAATTAGCCTCAACGGTTCAATGCACACGCTTGCCGCCTCTCTTAAGATTATAGGGTATATTCCATCAACTCCAGGAGCCTAACTGGTCTGTAGGCTCGAAAGGTTTTTCATTAAATAATCTTGCGAAATTTCAATATCATTAATTACATATTTTTTAACTTCGCTCTCACAATTTCCCATTGCCACAAAAGGCTTTTCATTTGTAAATATCGATGCAAAATAATTGTTGAGTTTATCTGCAACGGTAGCTGGTGTATTTATTATTATCCCCTTTCCCTTACGTAAAGGTCCGATTCTTGTTTGTCCTGCTCTTCTTGGCATTTATATATGTAAAGAATTCTTTATTCCACCCCCCCCACCACCCTCTTTGCTCTGTTTGCTAGTGATTTCTCATAAACTGCCTTTGCCTGTTGAACCTTTTCTGTGGCTCTATTACACATCACCTTGTAGCTGTTATAGGCTTCAGTACTTTTTATTGCTCTGTAACCTTTCCATGCCACCTTTTTCTGCTCAAGTAATGTGGCAACTTCACTATTCATCCAACTTGGAACCCTTCTCGTGGAGAATTTTTTCAATGGTATATACGCATTCAAGGCATCTGTGATTAATGTTTTAAAAGCGTACCACAGTTCAATTGTATTCATTCTCTGCGCGATATCTATCCAGTTATTAGAGGCCATGTAGTACTTTAAGGCATCGTAATTTCCTTTTCTGAAATTAAAACCCATTCCTTTGCCTGTTACTTCTGCTACCTCTCTCGTCATCATCCACCGTGCCACTCCGTGATCACTTCCTGCTATTGGTTCCTCTACTGTCAGCCCTGTTATGTCAACTGATTCATGTGTGATGATGAGGTCTAGGATATTCTTTTCTCTAGTACTTTCCCTGTCATGTTGATAGAAATAACAGTCATCTAGTTGATTTAAAAATTTTGTTCCCCATGTCGAGTTTCCTTCCCATTTACTCCAATCAATTAGAGGCAAATTGAAATCACCCATAAATAGGCATTGACGCTTACTTTCCCATTCCATTTGCATGTAGAGGCTTTTGTCATAATCTTCACAATCACCTGGTCTGTAGATTACTCCTACTCGCATTATACCTTTGTTTCCAACTATCTCACACCATACAGACTCTATACTAGCTTGTGAAATGTCTGAATCCGGGAAAGCTATCGTCGCACTCAGACTGCTTCTGATAAAAAGCATTACCCCACCACCCCATCTATCTAATCTATCCTTCCTAAATACATTATACAAGCCGTACTGAAACTTATCATCCCAAATTTCCGGGTGGCACCACGTCTCTGTAAGCCCTATTATGTCCGCGTTACTTGTTTTAACCAGCAGTTCGAATTCGCTCATTTTATTGACGACACTTCTAACGTTACTGTATAAACAATTAAGATTTACTGTTCTTGTATATTTAAAAAAACCCTAACACAACCCTTGAAGTTTTTTAGGCTCTCTTCCCTGATATTAGCTACCCGCTCACGTGAAACGTTTCTGCCCCAGAACATCTAGATAATACGTCCAGTTGGGGTAACAGATAAGAACTCTTAAGGTATGTGCAAGAGTTACTTTGACCAATATTATCAGATAAACGCGTGTCAGTATTACCCACATCCCCTGTAACTAGCAGTTTCCCTGAACCTTTAAGGTATCCTCAATAGCATTAGCATTAGCATTAGTAGAGGCATTTGATGCAAGAAAGCAAGCTTATGCAGCATCAGCCAAAAAAAAAAAAAAAAAAAAAAAAAGTAACATAAATAAATAAAAATAACCACTTCCTCTTCACCCCTCTGTTCGTTCGAAATACCTGTCCAGCTGAGCCTTAAACTTATTTAGGCTATCAACTTCCACGACAAGGGATGGAAGTCTGTTCCACCTACCAACCACCCGCTGGCTAAAGGCAAATAACACTGGCAAAAATAACACTGGCAAAAACTTTTCACCACCTTTGTTTAAGTGTATCCCGTCTCTACAAAACAAATTCCTTCTACCTACAAGTGTGGGCCATGCTGGTAGAAATTTACCCCCTAAAGCCTTGCAGATTCCTTCAAGTCTTGAGTTAATCCACAAGGCTCTTGACATATAATCCCTCCTATCGTGTCTGGGCAGAATTGCAGACACATAGACATTATGGCCTAGCTCGCGACATTTCCTCAACATGGTCCTGTATTTTTCCAACAAATCGTCAGATCGTGTACGTTTAGTATCATTTGTCCCCAAATGAATAATAATATTTTCTTTACCCCCTTTAAAATCTGACAATCTGTTGGTGACATCATCAATAGTTGCTCCCGGCAGACATATAGGAAGACGATAGATATTTAGTTGACCTTTAAAGGTCATGAGACTGGTTTTGGATGGAGTTATTTTAAGTTTGTTGACAGTTGCCCATTTAATGAGAACCTTTAAGACCGACGAAGCTCTTTCTCCAATTTGTTGCTGGGTGTTGCCTGAGAAGCCAATGACAAGATCATCAGCATATGCGAATGGAGTCGCAAAATCAAAATGTATGGTTAGCCATATATTTAGTGTAATGTTCCAGAAGAGCGGCCACAGAACAGAGCCCCGAGGACATCCTCTATTGACAGCTCGTGTTATGCTGCAGGTTTTTGAAGTAACCTGTATAGATCTGTGATCGAAGTAGGCTTGAATAGCTTGGTACAACTGAGAGGAACATAAGATGTTCTGAAGGCTTGCGAGAGCACTCTCTCACCAGAGGGAGTCAAAAACACCTTGAAAGTCTATAAAGATGGCAATTTCATATTTTGATGTGAAATTCTGGATGTAATTTTTTAACGCAAGAAGTGCATCTTCACAAGACTTGCCCTTAACGAATCCATACTTGTGAGGTGAAAAGATGTCCTGAGCTTGGAAAAGATAAAAAATTCTTGGGACGAATGGTCGTTCGTAGAGTTTTTCCAAATTCGGTAGGAGAGAAATGGGACGGAAGGCTCTGGGGGTTTGATGGGAGCTTGTTGGGTTTTCTTAGTAGTTTGACTAGTGCATTCTTCCAGAGACGGGGGAAACTACCACAGAGAAGGCATTTGTTGAAGAGATTTAACACAATGTTAAGTTGTTACTTCCAAATTCTTAATGACAGTATTCTCCAGCAAGTCAGGGCTAGGACATTTTTAGTCATTGATTTTATTTAAAGCTGTTTGAAGCTCTTGTTGAGTAAACAGGTCAGTATCCACAGTGGAGTATTGATGATTGAGGATTCTTGTTATGGATTGAGTGGGAGAGTCTGTTGACTGATCATCCTGAGGGAAAAGTTTATCCCGAATCATTGCGGCAGTGTCATGCCAGGTCGTGGTTTCAGAGTCATTAGTGAGTAATGAGTCGTAAATATCATTGGTTGGCACTTAATCTGCTAAGTTTATAGAATAGTCCCCACTGGTTCGAGTTACCCACAGTGGAGACGAAAGACTGCCAGGTAGAGATTTTTTTGCTTTTAGATTTCGATATTATACAGATGTTTTATGGTTCTGTATTAATTTCTGAGTCTTTGTACTTCATTGGGAGGCCAAGAGCGTCGTCTTTGATACAGTTTCCTTACACTGTGAACACGTCTTCTTAAAACCGTTATCTGGGGATTCCACCAAGGAACAGATGATTTCTTTGAAGCTATTCGCTTAGTCGAACATTCAGTTGCTTGTAGTAATGCAGTACAGTATAGAAGGAATTAGCAGGCTTGTTCTTCGGAATTAAGCTGATGATATGAATCTAAAATTTCATCAAGGAAGCCATGTTTAACTGATTCTGAGAAAAGTGGCAATATGTTTTATAGTAAATTTTCTCAAGTCTTGAGGAAGTAACCTCCGATTTTCTAAATTTGTGGTTAGTTTAAATGAAATTGCACAGTGGTCACTACAGGTTAGATCCTCAATCACAGCCCAGTTTCATATTTTGTTAGTGATGTTTGCAGTTGTGAGAGTCAGATCGATGTTAGACTCACCATTTATTGTGAAGAAGGTACTGGGTTGGCTGGATTTATTTACACGAGCTCGCCCACCACTTTTGTGAAGAATGCCTACAAACAAGATGCTGATGATTTTTTTTTTTTTTTTCGTTTTACTGATTTCGTTTTATTTTGCTCGCTAGATAACTCGTCTATGAGTTAAAGCTATCTTCAAAATTGTTTTTTTTTTATTATGCTTCAGTTTCAAGTTATTTTCTATTCCGAGAGAATGTTGGAAACCTCCAGAACATTTCCTAGTTCTAACATACATTTCAGCCGGAAATAATCGCGTTGTTCTGTGCATGTTAAATTCGTCCTAGTCTTCAACTCCTTAAGGAAGATATTTCTTCGTTTGATGGTAAAAATTGAGGTGATTGAAGTGTGTAAAGTTTGGGCATGCTCAATGCTGATGGGATTCTTCCTCTTGCTCAGAATAATCGCCTCAGATTTATTTATTTATTTTTTTTTTTGGTAGTTGTTGGCGCATAGGCTTCTGTGGCCATAATGCACCTGCCAAGGTTTTTGCAGTACTTTGATCCAAGCCCGAGGCGGGAATCGAACCCGCGACCTTTGGGTTGCCAGGCAGCACTTTACCCACCCGGCTAGCCCGGTCGGCATCGCCTGTGAGGGCATAAATTAAAATTGAGGCAAGACAGATGTAGGATATATGTGCGGAAGTTTGTCTTTAGCCAGAGTGTGATTAACTGTGAGAGAAACTCACGGCAACAATATGAACATGTATTTCTGCAGGGTTTATCACGTTAACAGTGGTGCTCTTTTAATTTGTTCATAAATTTTTAATAGATTTGATACTAGAGAGCTATTACGTGCTCAATAATTCCTATATTCTATTATATTATGAATCAACAGGGCTTACCTTTATTTTTTGATATAGGAAGCTTCTTTTTTTCCAACTCTCCTTGTCCAACTCGCTAATAATTCATGGGGAAGGCGATATCAATTTTGCAAAACTTTGTCATAAAGTTAGATTTTGGAGGTCTAAACGGGCTAATAATTAAGGATCGATTTTTCTTTTTGGTCCTGTGGCTGGAATTTTGAGTTAAATTTAGGGGTCTAATAATTGGGTAAGGGGCGGGGGTGGGGGTAGGGGTTGGGGGTTATTCTCTACATTCCTTAAGTTGGACTAGAACTTTTCGGGGCATCATGTTCACAGGAAGAGAGTTACTCACAATTAATCTGAAACTTTTTTTCTTTCCTTATGTTGTAGTATTTGTTCTTCACGCATGCATATAAGTGACCAATCGTCGGACAATAGGAATGGCCTACGGATATTGATTGAAGTTTCATGTAGTTTCATCTCTAAGGTTTCTGCAATGAGTAGTTTGTAGTAGTTGTGTTGAATATTTATAATTTTTGTTTCAGTAAAGCCGAATGTATGTCGTTCATTTACTGCGTGGAACGAAAGTTCCGATGCATTTGAACGACCCGCCCGCACCGAAGCTTCGTGTTGTTTTGCTCGAAGCTGTGCCACTCCCATGGTGGATCCTACGTAGACAGCGTCACAATTTTTGCATGGTGTACTGTATACGAGGTCATGCTGTGATTGGAATGTGGTGTTTGAAGGCGATTTCTGAAGAATGTGTATAGTTTGTTCATGGGTTTTGCTATGATTTTCATGTCGGTTCACTTGCATATTTGGTTAAGTTTATTGTACCAGTGCTCGATATATGGGATGGTGATGAAATATATTTTTTTGGTCTTGTCGGATTTTTTTGCTATGTTTGTTGCGAGGTGGTTGTTATTTATTTTATCACGGGCTATTGTTTTGACTTTGTTTATATAGGTTAGAGGGCAACCCCTATTTGAGAATCTTCTAATTAGTTCATTTATTTCAGTGGTTAGAGAAATCAGGGTGGAAGAATATTTATAGGCATTTTGAAATTGGTTCAGCATGACCGATTTTTTGTATGGTTGGGGGTGGTAACTGTGGAAGTATAGAAGCATCCCTTTATTAGTGGGTTTTCTATATATGCTGAAATTTAGTTTTTGGTCTAATCTGTGTATGGTAAAATTAAGGAAATTTGTGGAGTGGGATTCTGCTTCAGTTTCTAATTCAAATTTTAGTCTCTGATGGATGTTATTAAAAACCTGTAGAATATTGTTTATGGTCGAATGGTCTGTGATGATTAGGATGTCATCCAGATATCTTCCGTAATATGTGATCTGTGGTATAAATGGATCAAGATGGATCTTTTCTAATTTGTCTAAGTATAGTTCGGCAATGAGTCCGCTAATGTTTAAGCCCATTGGGAGGCCAAAACTCTGTCTGTATATTTTTTCTTGGAATAGAATGTAATTTGCATTTACTAATAGTTTTGTTAGTTCGAATATTCTGTCTTTTGGGAGTCTGGTGCTATTAATTTTTGTTTTATCATCGTTTAAGTAGGCCCAGACTATGTCCAATGCGTAGGGTACATTTACGTTAGTGTATAGTGAGGTCACATCGAGTGAATATAACTTCATATCCTCCTTGATATGGAGATCTTTGAGGTTCATGAATAAAGTATCGTAGTTTTTTATATTATATGTTAGGAGTTCTCGGAGTGGTTTTAGAATAGGGTAGATGAACGTGGCTAGGGAGGCAAAAGCTGAATTCTTATATGACACGATGGGTCGTATTGGGTATCCGGTTTTGTGCAATTTTACTTGGCCGAATAAATTATAAATTATTTCAGACACAACGATATACGAAGAAGTAGCACCATCAGAGTTCAACAGCTTAGTTAACAAATATAACAAATTGCTCACCACCTATAGGAAAGATGACCACATCACTATGGCCCAGCTCAAACAAATTAAAGCCCGCACATACAATATCCCAACCTTATTCGGCCAAGTAAAATTGCACAAAACAGGATACCCAATACGACCCATCGTGTCATATAAGAATTCAGCTTTTGCCTCCCCAGCCACGTTCATCTACCCTATTCTAAAACCACTCCGAGAACTCCTAATATATAATATAAAAAACTACGATACTTTATTCATGAACCTCAAAGATCTCCATATCAAGGAGGATATGAAGTTATATTCACTCGATATGACCTCACTATACACTAACGTAAATGTACCCTACGCATTGGACATAGTCTGGGCCTACTTAAACGATGATAAAACAAAAATTAATAACACCAGACTCCCCAAAGACAGAATATTCGAACTAACAAAACTATTAGTAAATGCAAATTACATTCTATTCCAAGAAAAAATATACAGACAGAGTTTTGGCCTCCCAATGGGCTTAAACATTAGCGGACTCATTGCCGAACTATACTTAGACAAATTAGAAAAGATCCATCTTGATCCATTTATACCACAGATCACATATTACGGAAAATATCTGGACGACATCCTAATCATCAC